>NC_088346.1:37460000-37806250 GCF_036884655.1 Musa acuminata AAA Group | reverse complement strand
TCTTTCTAAATTAGTCTCGATTCAATTTATAAATCATTGTTTTGTAGAGCTTAGGAGAGTGTAAATGTGAGAAGTTTAAGACAGTTTAAAAGAGTATGAGAGTGAAGTGGAGTGAAATAGGAGAGAAGATGAGTTTAAAAACCCTATGAGAAAGGGCTCCAACGGTCAATTTGAATGTTGGAGAATTGTTATCGATCGGTAACAGTTGATTTCAACCGTTATCGAGCGATAATGGTCGAAATCTATCGTTATTGAGCTGTGTCGGGCGATAACGGTCGAAATTTCGACCATTACCGCCCGATATAACCCCGTATCATCCGATATGGGGCGATGTTAAGCATTTCGTCCGATAACGAGCGGTCCACATACCAGTATGCTGTTGGACCGGTACGTACTTCCCGTACCGGTATGGTATTATTCGAAACTGTAAACCTTGTTTCAATCCATAGTGGACTAGTTTAAGTGAAATTGTTCAATCTGCATCTCAGTTGGCTGTTCGACTGGTAATACCAGCTCGTATCAACCAGTGAATTTGCTATTTTAAACCATGATTGTTACAATGTTGAACTGATTTAAATATATTTAAGGAGAGTATGGATACACCAGTCAAGTAAATTGAGTGGTGATTGATCCATGGAAAAATAGAGGACATCAAATAGTTGGGACCTTGTGTCTTTTTGTTGTACTTGAAGGTTATCCTACTTTTCTCTTTTAGCCACTGAGATGATTTCTATAGTTGTGATGGTAAAAATTGATTCCTCTGCACTAAACATGTTGTAAAACCCATGTTTGTGGAGAATGGTTTTGTGTACGTGCCGATACTATCCATGACCTTCAAATTCAGCTTGTGCTTTTGCTTGATTTGTATATTATATATATATGCCATTGTCAAATTATAACATACAGGTACACATTAAGAACTTTGCTTGTTTATGAAAAATGTTGTGTATTCATTTTGTACCCAGTCCTAAGCTTAGAGAAAGGAGGATTGTATCAGATTAGCTAATAACTGATGCAAAATTGTCAGATCAAACAAGAACTTGAACCTTTACTGATAGATGTTAGGCTAGGGTGTCTTAGGCCAGTGACATGTGGCATTATCACTGTTGACATTCTTCAAAGGGAATAACCATGTGGGCTAGGATGTCGAGTGGAAATGAGCTGTTGGAACCTTATGCATGTACACTGTAACAAAGGGTTCAAATATTATTTTGGATTGCTCCAGAGCATGGATTAACAGCAAGCTAATATTGGCAACTTTTGATTAGGAACTCCTTAAGAGAAGGAATGAGACTGGTAGATGTAATGTTTTCAAGAATAAAATATAATTTGCTTGCAGAACCTTGGTACGAAAAAGGTTGACAAAACTGGAATTATTGTGGTAAACAGGAAAGGAAAATAATATAAGATCATTCTCTGTAAGATTAAAATAAAATATTGTAGATGTTAACAGACAATGTGGAAGAATTTCTTATTGAAAATTGTTTTAGGTGAAATGATAATAATATTTTTGCCTGTTCCCATAAATAATATATTGTAAGTTTAAAATAAAACTTTTCTGAAAATTTATATGACATAAAATGTGAGAAACATGGATATAATGAATATGAAAAAGGATGAAACAGAAGATATGATTTGAGATTTTGTTTTATCTTTGATCTTACAATTTTCAATAAACAAGTCAAAGCTACCACCTATCAAATATGAAAGGTTAAAATTAGTCAAACGGTCATCTTTCTTATTAGGAATACATATTGTCACATGCAAACGCTCGAAAGCTAATTTTAATGACCTTTAGTTCACAACATTGATTAAGAGATTGAAGTTGGGTAATGTCAAATGTCAAACAAAAATTTGGACGCTAAGGAATGATTATGACATATCACTTCGACAAAGCTCAAGAGGAGGTGAACCTTGGGTCTGGCCATAAACAGTTGGGAGCAGTAATTAATTATTGTAGTTGCTGTTGCTACTTTAGGCTAATGCTTGTTGAAACATGCTATTGTAGTTTAGTTTGTTTATCTTTCTTTCCATTTTGTACACTATATGTATCTGAGCGTTATTCTGTGACGGTAAATTGTATTAGTGTAAATTAGAGTCAAATCAATTGTGGGTTTGTAAGTCAATGACAATTCATTTAGTAGCTGTTCTGTATCCTTTCTCATAGCTAATTACTTCATAAATTGTGCTTATTATCAGCCATTGCTCTGACCTTTCATTCTGGTTAATTCAACCTTTGGGTTCTCTTCAGATGTCACATTTAGTTATTTATTTCTTTACTTGAGAAATAATTGCTCTCTTGAGTGGGAAATTAGTGCACATTAGCATATGAGACAATACCTTGTAAAGATCTGATCAATTGCAAGAGTTTGATAATTCCTAATTAAAATATTTAGAGAGGTTGTTTAAGCAGTGGTTAACAGCACTCTTTAACGTGGTTTCAGTAGCTGTAATCAAATTGGTAACATCTACGGTTCCGCAGAATTTTGAAGCAAGTTTGGAGTAGAGAACCACCTGAGCAGTTCTGATACCAGCGCAAGTATCTTTATTTGATATGGATAAACACCTGAGCTTGGACAAACTGAAGATATCTACTTCAATAGATGAGACGTGCAAAGAATAGACTAGGCATGGTGCTCTCCGGAGAATCTTGCTATAGAATTTGGCAGCTTTATCTGTAAGAGTTCCGTCAAGGTGAGTGGTGTATGTGACATTTGAGTTGTTACCATCTATGTATGTGAATCTGGATATAAGGTTTCGGAAGCTTTACCCTTTATGCTGTATGCAATTTAGACCAATGGTTCTACCACTCTAATTGATGATATCCCGCACTGATAGTTTGGGGTCAGCATACGAAGGTTGTTTCGTTCTGTTGGCAGCCATCACTTCCAAATACATTAGTTTTTTATTTTAATTTGTGTGCCTATGTTGCAGAAATTTTCTTTGGTTTTCTCAAGTCTTTTGTTTCATTCTATTCGCAGCCTATGAATCATGGGTTACCTTTTCTTTCCTCTTTTCTGTGATATAAATCCCTAAACCTTTAGGAAAAACTAGAACACATTTGGGCAATTTACCTGAAAAACTATTCACTATTTTCGTTTTATCAAATGATGTCTTTCTATTAAAAAATTACTAGGTGTGTTATTTTGAATGGATAGATATCTTCATTCATTTTGTTAAATGACGTCATTTTCTTTTGTTTTTTTTGAACCGGTTTGATCTGGTTCAACAAAACTTTAGATTATTTGTTGTAGTTCTCCAAATTAACCCAAAATGTCTTCACTATTTACGCTTTAATCAAATGATGCCCCTCTATTTGATGGTTTCCTTTATTAAATAGATGTCTTCATTTATGTTAAATTGTTTGGTTTTCATTATAGATTATATATAATTTGTTTTTTTTGAACAATTTGGTCTGGTTCAACAAAATTTTAGATTATTTATTATAGTTCCCCAAACAAACCTGTGTTATCCTTCTCATAATGAAATAGGATCTAGTAATGAAATAAGATTGTCCAATGTGCTTGTTGTTGGTTGTTGACCTCATCCCAGCTGTAGTAGTTGCCTCTTTGTCGCTGCCCCTTAGCTTCTTCTTTTCTCCTCCTTGGTTGTCGTTTTGTACATTCTTTTTTTGGTTCCCCTTCTTCCCCATTTACATAATATATTTCAAAACGTACGATAGATAATTATCATAAAATAAAAAAATCATAATTGGTGTTACAATCATATTATAATGATAATGTGAAAGTTTGATATCATTTCCTTTAGAGGAAGTAGATCTATTATATTTGAAAATAAATTAGAATACACTTGTATATATAATCTACCAATTAGATGAATAATTATCCTAAGTTCATAAAAAAATAAAACATTACAATTTGATTTAGTACATATGTTAGTGGTAATGTATAAATTTGAGGCCATTTGGAGGATGTTTAGGCAATGTATTCCAAAACACCAAATTCAATAAATTATTGTCTTAAAATCATCCTAAAAAAGAGACAGTAGGTGTTAGAATTGTATTCTAATAGTAATATGAAAGTGTGAGGTAGTTTAACTGAAGCTCATCTTTATAGGAACTAGGAGTATTTTGAAGTTCATCTTTACAGGAATTAGGAGTATTTTTGTAGTGTTTTGGATTGATCCAAAAGTACCTATTTATATTAGCCAAAAGATATAGTATAATTTTTTAAATAATAAAAAATTATTATATCTCAATAAATATTTTCACCCTCATATAATTATTTTAATCTAAATTTTATCTTTTGTTTCAACTAATCATAATTATTTGAATTAATCTTATCGGTCTCGTTTTGATCCTTTCCTTTTTCATGTTCTTGTATCTTTGTTTGGTTGGAATAAGCTAAGGACAGAGGAGGTGTTGAATGATGGATTTTGATTATAAAATTAATTGATGAGTTTATAGACTAATATATTTTTAAGATAAGTGACGTAAGAATTATTTTGATTATAGACTCAAACCATCAAAGGTCCAATTGTCGAAGTAGGAGAATCAGACGTTATATCGAGAAAAGTATCATGTTAGAAATTAGATGTCGAGTTGGAGGATTAGTCGACGTATCGAAGATTGGACTTGTGTTATAAGTTTGGGCATCATGCTAGAAGGATCATGTATTATGTTAAAAAATCATATGTCATTGGAAAGTTGACATATCGATATATTAGATGATATGCTGAAGGAAAGGATGATATATTGGAGGTTCGAACGAAGTGTCGAAAGATCAGACGACATGCTAGAATAGTGTACAACATGCTAAAAGCTTCGTAATTGTGCTAGATATATGGTTGGATTATCAAAGTCTTTATTGAGTTCTTTTTAGGTCAAATTAAGTTGGTATTAGGTTGAAATTATGCCAACTTATCAAGGAATCCATTGGGCTTGAATACGGGTCGAATTGGGTATGTTAGAAGGCCAAATCAGTGACCTAAAGTAGGCATAGACGGAGGCACCGATAGGCCCAAGCAATAGTATCACTTGAGTCAATCGAAAAGTACTATTTGTGCTTTTTCAGCATTTTCGATAGTAGTATCGCCCATACTAACGATAGTACCACCCAAGGTGGTGGTAGTACCGCCTAAGCCAATGGTAGTACTACTAGAGCCATGATTCGTGCCCCGTTACAATGATAGTACTGTCCGGTGCTAGTGGTAGTATTGCTAGTACCCCAAAATTTTGGGGATTTAAATTTTTAGCTCCATTGTTAAAGCCTTTTGGGGTCTATCTCACTCAGGCTTGGTTGATTAAGCACTTATTCCTAAGTACAAAAGTATTGTAAAATCTCTCTTTGAGTATTGTTTGAGTGTCAAGTTGTAGAAGGTGAGAGATCTTATAAAAAAGTAAGTGCGGAGGTTCTCTCCTAAATTTGTTAAAAGGAGAAAAGTTGTAATAAGGGTAGTTGATCTCGCTTGTTAGAAAGAAGATCAGTAATAAAAGTCGATGGCTTTGAGGGAAGAGGAATCAGGAGTAGACGTAGGTTGGAAAGATCTACCCACTATAAATCGGTTTGCATTCCTGCTCTTTCTTTTGATTTGTTGTTTCTTACTTATTTATTTTACTTATAACTCTTACTCATATATTTTTAGTTAATCATTTTCCTGATACAAATTTATTGATCGAACTTTAAAATCGGTTAAAATTGACATAGCACTGATTCACACACCCCCCCCCCCCCCCCCTCCCTCTTAGTGCCATTATGATTCTAACAATTGGGTTTGTTAGGATCAAGAGCACTAAGAGGGGGGGGGTTGAATTAGTGCAGCGGAAAACTTTCGACGATTAAAACTGCGTTCGTACGATAAGAGCGATTTCGGTAGAAAAGTCGATTCGTAAATCACTTTAACTCGTGATCAAGCAAGATGCAGTTAAAGCGAATCTATAAAAACAGTTTGCAGTTCTGATGGAAATCAGAATGTAAGCGCAAACTAAAATATGATGTTCGTATGATAAAACTGATTTACGTCTAAACACCGATTCGGAAAATACTAAACTTTGAAACACGATCGTAAAAGCGCAGAAGGCAGTAAGCTATTGAGGAGGTTTGCAGTAAAGATAATATGCTCAAAGTAAATGCAAACCAGAGAGCACCGCGATTTTAGAGTGATTCGGTCAATCTTGACCTACATCCACTTCCGGCTTCCTCCACCGACGAGGTCACCGACGTCCACTAGAGGCCTTCCTTCAATAGGCGAAGGCCAACCATCCTTTTACAGTTTCACTCCTTTTGACAGGCTTAGGAGACAACCCTTACAAAATTTTCTCTCATCTCTTGAAAGATCAGAACTTGAAAGAAAAGAGGGAGAAGAACTTTTAACTTATACAACACTTTTGAGCTCTAAAAATCACAGAGTAAGATAAGGATTTTGGTGGTTTTCGTTGCTCTTTCATTGTTGAAAGAGTGGGGTATTTATAGGCCTAAAACCAGTTTGAATTTGGAGCTCAAAACTGTCATCTCCCGGAATTCCGGGGTCTAGCGGTTGCACTGCCTGACTTGGGCAGTTGCACCGCCTAGCAGAGCTCGAAGACTGAGCCTCTGGGCGGTGCCACCGCTTGTCAGGGGCGATTGCACCTCCTGTTAGAGCTCGGAGACCGAGCTGAGGCGGTGCCACCGCTTGACTGGGGCGGTTGTGTTAGGATCTAGAGCACTAAGAGGGGGGGGTGAATTAGTGCAGCGGAAATCTTACAGCAATTTAAAACCGAAAGGTGCGTTCGTTCAATAAAATCTATTATGATGCAAAAGCCGATTCACAGTTTGTATTTAAGCGCAGTTTGCGTCTAAGCGCAGATTGCGTCTAAGAGTAGTTTACGTCTAAACGCAGTTTGAGTCTAAACGCAGTTTTATGTCTAAACTCAGTTTTACGTCTAAACGCAGTTTTACGTCTAAACGTAGTTTTACGTCTAAACGCAGTTTTACGTCTGAACGCAGTTTTGCGTCTGAACGCAATTTTACGTCTGAACGCAGTTTTACGTCTGAACGCAGTTTTGCGTCTGAACGCAGTTTTGCGTCTGAACGCAGTTTTGCGTCTGAACGCAGTTTTGCGTCTAAACGTGGTTTTACGTCTAAACACAGTTTTGCGTCTAAACGTAGTTTTACGTCTAAACGCAGAAACTGAACATTGAAAATCTTTTTGTGAATGTGCAGAAAGCAGTTCGCAGTTATGAATGGAATCAAAGCGTAAGCGTAAACTGCGATGTAAAGATCGTACGAAAACACCGATTTACGTCTCAATGCAGATTCGGAAAGATCTGAACTTAGAGAATCGTTCGTAAAAGCGCAGAGGGCAGTAGCTATGTAGGAGGTTTGCAGTAATGATAAAGTGCTAAAAAATAAACGCAAACAAGAGATTTAGAGTGGTTCGGTCAGTCTTGACCTACTCCACTTTTGGCTTCCTCCACCGATGAGGTTGCCGACGTCAACTAGAGGCCTTCCTTCAATAGGCGAAGGCCAACTGCCCTTTTACAGTTTCTCTCCTTTTGACAGGCTCAGGAGACAACCTTTACAGATCCTTTCTCTTCTCTCTTTACAACTCAAGACTTTGAAGAACAGAAAGAGGAGAACTTTTGGACTTTACACAATTTTGAGCTCTTAGAATCACAGAAAAGATCAAGAATTCGGAGTGGATCTGTATCTCTTCTATGCTGAATGGGTGGGGTATTTATAGGCCCCAACCCAGTTCAATTTTGGAGCTCAAAACGATCAAATCCCGGAATTTCGGGATCTGGCGGTTGCACCTCTTGACTGGAGAGGTTGCACCGCCTGGCAGAGCTCGAAGACTGAGCTCAAGCGGATGCACCTCTCTGTCAGGGGTGGTTGCACCTTTCTGCCAGAGCTCGAAGACCGAGCTCAGGCGGTGCATCTCCTGACCAGAGAGGTTGCACCTTTCTGCCAAAGGTGGTTGCACCTCTCTGCCAGAGGTGGTTGCACCTCTTTGCCATAGGTGGTTGCACCTCTATGCTAGAGCTCGAAGACCGAGCTCAGGCGATGCATCTCTTGTCCAGAGAGGTTGCACCTCTCTGCCAGAGCTCGAAGACCGAGCTCGGTGGTCGCACCTCTTGGCAGAGCTCGAAACTTGAGCTCTGGCGGTGCTACCTCTTGACAAAGGAGGTTGCACCGCCCAGTCTCGCTTGGAGACTGAGCCCTGGGCGGTTGCACCTCTTGGCTGGGGCGGTTGCACCGCCCACAGCAACTTGGGTCCGAATGGGTTGAACCATTCGACCCAATCTGAGTCCTTCAAGGGCCCAATTGCCCCAGGATTAAACTAATGGGATCACCTCCCATTTCTAACTTAATTAATGTGCTAACTACGATTAAATCTAAGACAATTTCTGCAGCTTTGCTTCGGTACGTCAATCGCTTCTTCCGGCGAGTTTCCGGCGAACTTCCGTCGATCATCCGATGAACCCTCGGTGATGCTTCTGCGGACTTCCGGCAAACTCCTGGATTTTACGACGATCCACTTGGCGAGTTCCGACGAGCTTCGCTTGGCAAGCTTCCGGACTTCTCGGATCTGTTCTCTCAGAACCTCCGACGACCGTCCGAACTTTCGTCGAACTCTCGAACTCCCAATGTGATCATGATCTTGACTCCGGCGCAACTCCTGCTGCTTGTCTGACTTTCATCGTAGTTAATCCTGCACACTTATCTCAACACATAGATTAGACAACAAATGACAATTGACTTAATCATCAAAATCCGAGATTCAACAATCTCCCCCTTTTTGATGATGACAATCAATTGATAATGGAGTTATCCTTAACTCCCCCTATCTATATGCTATTGTTGAGATAAGTCAACCTTGAATTCAAGACCTAAGAATTCAAGTGACGTATTGATAAGTTAGATCAGTTAAACTTATCAATACTCCCATCATGATACTCATCATGATGTATCTCTTCAAGAATGATGTCAAAGCTTGACATACATCATCAAGTTTGTATGATAGTGTTTGAAACTATTTACCATGTAATTGAACATTATCATTTAAAGCTGCGAGGGACTATTACATGATGCACACATATTATCATTCTAGCAAGTTTGCATTTACTTCACAAGATAGGATATCAACTCAAGACATAATGCAAACTATAGCACACGTTCATATATCTCTTGGTGATGCAAGGATGACATAACCATAACATAGTTTATAGCATCACTCAAGTATTTGCAACTACGACATAGACATGATCATGGCAGTGTTTATCAATTCATATGTTTCTCCCCCTTTGTCATCAACAAAAAGCATTGTAATTGTGATACGAGGAAAACAATATTAGCAAGCTTATAGAGGAATTTTGCATAGATTGCTTTGAACACTTCTTCCCCCTTTATGTTATAATCCATTTAACCCGCAAAGATATTACAAGATGAAATACATACACAGGAATCACTTTATCAGATTTATTTCAGGAACTTATTTTTCATGAAAGTGTACGAATAAATCTGTTTTATAGCATTCGAACAAATAAGATGCATTTGGATAAGATTTTGTTGCACATTTTCATATATAAACATGGCAATCATATAGTCCGAAAAACTGAGTTTATCTATTCAGACACATCAACATTCCTAATTCTCTTCTAATGAAATCAAATTGTTCTTCACTTAGAGGTTTTGTAAAAATGTCAGCCAGTTGATGTTTAGTATCGATGAACTCTATGGTTACGTCATGATTAGTGACATGATCTCGTATAAAGTGGTGTCTAATATTAATATGTTTTGTTCTTGAGTGTTGTATAGGATTCTTAGTTAAGCATATTGCACTCGTGTTATCACATTTAATGGGAATATCTTTAAGATTAACTTTGTAATCTTCTAAGGTGTTTTTCATCCATACAACTTATGAACAACATGCACTAGCTGCAATATATTCAGCTTCGGTTGTTGATAGTGCAACCGAGTTTTGTTTCTTAGATGACCAGGAAACAAGGGCATTTCCTAAAAATTGACATGATCCTGATGTGCTTTTTCTATCCAGTCTACATCTAGCAAAGTCAGCATCAGCAAAAGCAATTAACTCAAAATTTTCTGATTTTGGGTACCATAATCCTAAATTTGTGGTACCATTAAGATATGTAAGTATTCTCTTAACTGCTTTGAGATGAGATATCTTAGGGTTTGATTGAAATCTAGCACAAAGTCATACACTGAACATGATGTCTAGTCTGGTTGTAGTGAGGTAAAGTAAACTTCCTATCATACCCCTATAAGTTTTTTTATTGAAGCTTTCTCCACTTTCATCAATTTCTAACTTAGTGGAGGTGCTCATAGGAGTGTTAATAGCCTTTGAGTTGTTCATATTAAATTTTTTCAATAAATTCATAGCATATTTAGTTTGACTAATAAAGATGCCATTGCTTAGTTGTTTGATTTGTAAGCCTAAGAAGAATGTTAATTCTCCCATTAAGCTCATTTCGAATTCAAGACTCATAGTTTTAGCAAAAGATTCATAAAGAGATTCATTTGTAGAGCCAAAGATAATGTCATCAACATAAATCTGAACAATGAGAAAATTATTTTCAAAATTCTTGATGAATAATGTAGTATCAACCTTGCCTTTTGTGAAATTATTTTCAATAAGAAAAGAACTAAGTCTCTCATACCAAGCCCTTGGGGCTTGTTTTAAACCATAGAGAGCTTTAGTTAATCTAAACACATGATTAGGGAGGCTATCATTTTCAAATCCAGGAGGTTGTTCAACATAAACTTCTTCGGAAATAAAGCCATTTAGAAAAGCACTTTTAACATCTATTTGAAACAACTTAAAATTATTACTACTAGCGTAGGCAAGGAGCATCCTTATGTCTTCCAATCGAGCCATAGGAGCGAAGGTTTCTTCGTAATCGATACCTTCTTCTTGGTTGAAACCTTTGGCCACTAATCTAGCCTTGTTTCTAACCACGATACCATTTTCATCTTGCTTATTTCTGAAGACCCATTTAGTACCAATAACTAAATGGTCATTTGGCCTAGGAACAAGCTTCCACACCTCATTTCTCTCAAATTGATTCAATTCATCTTGCATTGCGATAATCCATGAATCATCTTTCATGGCTTCGTCAACGCATTTGGGTTCAATTTGGGAGAGAAAGGCGGCATTTGCACAAAAGGTTTTAAGAGAAGATCGTGTTTGAACCCCCTTTGACGTGTCTCCTAAGATTAGCTCCTTGGGATGAGCATTTACATACTTCCAATCCTTGGGTAAGGATATTTCGGGAGTGGATGCATCCAAGTTGTTCGTTGGAGAAGGGGTCTCGTTTAAATTCAAAGAATCAAAATTAACATCTTCGTCAAGATCATTTTTCGTGATTTCAGAAATCTCATTGAAAACAACATGAATGGATTCTTCAATAATTAAAGTTCTTTTATTGAAGATACGAAAGGCTTTAGAAACAGTAGAATAACCAAGAAAGATTCCTTCATCAGATTTAGAATCAAATTTTCCTAAGTTGTCCTTTTCATTTAGGATAAAACACTTACACCCAAAGACTTTAAAATATGAAACATTGGGTTTTTTATTGTTCCATAACTCATAGGGAGTTTTGGTTAGTAGAGGTCTTACTAGAACTCTATTAAAAATGTAGCATGCAGTATTTACGGCTTCAGCCCAAAAATATTTGGGTAAGTTGTATTCATTCAACATGGTTCTTGCCATTTCTTGTAAATTTCGATTTTTTCTTTCTACAACTCCATTTTGTTGAGGATTTCTAGGAGTAGAGAAATTATGATTGTATCCATTGAGTTCACAAAATTCCTGGAAATCATGGTTTTGAAATTCACCACCATGATCACTTCTAATTGACGAAATCATAGAACCTTTCTCATTCTGAACAAGTTTGCAAAACTTGGTAAAATATCTAAGGCATTCATTCTTCTGTTTTAAGAAGTAAGTCCATGTGTATCTACTATAGTCATCCACGATGACAAAGGCGTATTTGCTACCTCCTAGGCTTGATGTGGAGATAGGTCCGAACAAATCCATATGGATAAATTGTAAGGGCCTAGAGGTGCTTATTTGGTTTTTAGATTTGAAGCTACTCTTAATTTGTTTACCTAATTGGCAAGCATCACATACATTGTCTTTGATGAACTTGATATGAGGAATTCCTCTTACAAGTTCTTTGGATGATATTTGAGTGATTAGTTTCATGCTAGCATGACCTAATCTTCTATGCCATATCCAAGCATCCTCATTCAAAGCAGAAAAACACATTTCATTACATAAATTATTGATGTCAATAGTGTATACGTTATTTTGTTTTAATGCAATCATAGATATGTTTTTGTGTGGTTTTTCAATGATGCAAGCATTAGATTCAAATCTGATAATATATCTTTATCACATAATTGACTAATGCTCAAGAGGTTATGTTTTAAACTATCAACTAGCAAAACATCTTCAATAGAGAAGTTGGATTTGTTACCTATGGTTCCTTTGCCAATAATTTTACCCTTGTTGTTGTCTCCGAAGGTGACATATCCTTCGTCTATGCTAGTGAGCTTAGAGAATTGAGATGGATCTCCGGTCATATGCCTTGAGCATCCACTATCAAGGTACCATCTCTTGCTCCTAGCTTGTGATGGTTTAGTTTTCTACAAGAAGGGATGATGTTTAGGTACCCATTTGCTTTTGGGTGCCTCACAAATAGATCTACATTTTCTATCATGTTGCATAGAGTTTATTATGGTTCCTTTAGGAACCCAAATCAATTTGTTTGGACTAATTTTCTTAAATGGACAATAGTGCGTCTTGTGTCCAAACTTGCAACAAAAGTTGCATTTGCTTTGATGTCTAACATGTAAGATGGGGCCTTTTATGAAGGTGGTTGGATTTTGGTGAGGACTTCTCACGAATCCAATACCACTTCTTTTGGGAACGTGACCCTTGTTTGTAAGGATCATGTTCAATGACTTGCTACCAACCTCGAATTTCTTCAAGGTGTCCTTAAGTAGCAAGTTTTCTTTTTTGAGAGTTTCTAGATCATGACATTTCATGCATGGGCTTAACCTATCATGATATTCAATATTTAACTTATCGAAATTACTAATAAGGCTATCATGCTCCTTTTTTAGCAGTTTGTATTTACTACTGATAATCTTACACTCATCAAACAATTCATGGAAAGCATTTAATAATTCATCGAATGATAAATCTGCATCTATTGAATTTGTTACCTCATCTTCGATGGCCATTAAGGCGTAATGAGCAAATTGCTCGGTGTTGGACTCCTCTTCTTCGGATGCGCTTGAGTCATCCCAAGTTGCTTGAAGCGCCTTTTTCTTTGACGTTCTCCTTTTGACTTGGGGACAATCACTCTTGTAATGTCCCGGTTTTTTGCATTCATAGCAGATTACTTGGTCCTTCTTGGGTTCAAGTTTATTTTTTGTATCATTCTTAAACTTGTTTCTTTTAAAGAACTTTTTAAACTTTCTTGTTAGAAGTGCCAAGTCATCATCACAGTCCTCATCACTTGAGTTTTCTCTCAAGTGGCATTCAGAAGTTTTGAGTGCCATATCCTTCCTGTTCTTTGGAAGGATGTCTTCTTGCTCTTCATGAGCTTTACAAGTCATTTCGTAGGTCATTAATGACCCGATTAGTTCTTCAAGAGGGAAGTTGCGCAGATCTTTTGCCTCTTGAATAGCAGTCACTTTAGGATCCCAACTCTTAGGAAGGGATCTTAGTATCTTATTTACGAGTTCAAAATCCGAAAAACTTTTTCCAAGTCCTTTTAGACCGTTGACGACATCCGTGAAACGGGTAAACATGTCGCCAATGGTTTCACTTGGTTTCATTCGAAAAAGTTCAAAAGAATGTAACAACATATTGATTTTTGACTCTTTCACTCTACTTGTGCCCTCGTGGGTCACTTCGAGTGTGTGCCAAATATCAAATGCAGTTTCGCAAGTTGAAACACGATTAAACTCGTTTTTATCAAGTGCGCAAAATAAGGCATTCATAGCCTTTGCATTAAGAGCGAAAGCCTTCTTCTCCAATTCATTCCAATCGATCATTGGAAGAGAAGACTTTGAAAATCCATTTTCAACAAGGTTCCACAGTTCAAAATCCATAGAAATAAGAAAGATCCTCATTCGGGTCTTCCAGTAGGTGTAGTCCGTCCCACTGAACATGGGTGGACGTGTAATAGAATGCCCCTCTTGGTTTCCGGTGTATGCCATCTCTCTTGGGTTTTAATCCGTTAGAGAGTTAACCTTGCTCTGATACCAATTGTTAGGATCTAGAGCACTAAGAGGGGGGGGTGAATTAGTGCAACGGAAATCTTACAGCAATTTAAAACCGAAAGGTGTGTTCGTTCAATAAAATCTATTATGATGCAAAAGCCGATTCACAATTTGTATTTAAGCGCAGTTTGCATCTAAGCGCAGATTGCGTCTAAGAGCAGTTTACGTCTAAACGCAGTTTGAGTCTAAACGTAGTTTTACGTCTAAACTCAGTTTTACGTCTAAACGTAGTTTTACGTCTAAACGCAGTTTTGCGTCTGAACGCAGTTTTACGTCTGAACGCAGTTTTACGTCTGAACGCAGTTTTGCGTCTGAACGCAGTTTTGCGTCTGAACGCAGTTTTGCGTCTAAACGTGGTTTTACGTCTAAACACAGTTTTGCGTCTAAACGCAGTTTTACGTCTAAACGCAGAAACTGAACTTTGAAAATCTTTTTGTGAATGTGCAGAAAGCAGTTCGTAGTTATGAATGGAATCAAAGCGTAAGCGTAAACTGCGATGTAAAGATCGTACGAAAACACCGATTTACGTCTCAATGCAGATTCGGAAAGATCTGAACTTAGAGAATCGTTCGTAAAAGCGCAGAGGGCAGTAGCTATGTAGGAGGTTTGCAGTAATGATAAAGTGCTAAAAAATAAACCCAAACCAGAGATTTAGAGTGGTTCGGTCAGTCTTGACCTACTCCACTTTTGGCTTCCTCCACCGATGAGGTTGCCGACGTCAACTAGAGGCCTTCCTTCAATAGGCGAAGGCCAACTGCCCTTTTACAGTTTCTCTCCTTTTGACAGGCTCAGGAGACAACCTTTACAGATCCTTTCTCTCCTCTCTTTACAACTCAAGACTTTGAAGAACAGAAAGAGGAGAACTTTTGGACTTTACACAATTTTGAGCTCTTAGAATCATAGAAAAGATCAAGAATTCGGAGTGGATCTGTATCTCTTCTGTGCTGAATGGGTGGGGTATTTATAGGCCCCAACCCAGTTCAATTTTGGAGCTCAAAACGATCAAATCCCGGAATTCTGGGATCAGGCGGTTGCACCTCTTGACTGGAGAGGTTGCACCGCCTGGCAGAGCTCGAAGATTGAGCTCAGGCGGATGCACCTCTCTGTCAGGGGTGGTTGCACCTTTCTGCCAGAGCTCGAAGACCGAGCTCAGGCGGTGCATCTCCTGACCAGAGAGGTTGCACCTCTCTGCCAGAGGTGGTTGCACCTCTCTACCAGAGCTCGAAGACCGAGCTTAGGCGATGCATCTCCTGTCCAGAGAGGTTGCACCTCTCTGCCAGAGCTCGAAGACCGAGCTCGGTGGTTGCACCTGTTGGTAGAGCTCGAAACTTGAGCTATGGCGGTGCTACCTCTTGACAGAGGAGGTTGCACCGCCCAGTCTCGCTTGGAGACTGAGCCCTGGGCGGTTGCACCTCTTGGCTGGGGCGGTTGCACCGCCCAGTCTCACTGGGAGACATAGCCTGGGCGGTTGCACCTCTTGGCTGGGGCGGTTGCACCGCCCACAACAACTTGGGTCCGAATGGGTTGAACCATTCGACCCAATCTGAGTTCTTCAGGGGCCCAATTGCCCTAGGATTAAGCTAATGGGATCACCTCCCATTTCTAACTTAATCAATGTGCTAACTACGATTAAATCTAAGGCAATTTCTGCAGCTTTGCTTCGGTACGTCAATCGCTTCTTCCGGTGAGTTTCCGACGAACTTCCGTCGATCATCCGATGAACCCTCGGTGATGCTTCTGCGGACTTCCGGCAAACTCCTGGATTTTGCGACGATCCACTTGGCGAGTTTCGACGAGCTTCGCTTGGCAAGCTTCCGGACTTCTCGGATCTGTTCTCGCAGAACCTCCGACGACCGTCCGAACTTCCGTCGAACTCTCGAACTCCCAATGTGATCATGATCTTGACTCCGGCGCAACTCCTGCTGCTTGTCTGACTTTCATCGTAGTTAATCCTGCACACTTATCTCAACACATAGATTAGACAACAAATGACAATTGACTTCATCATCAAAATCCGAGATTCAACAGGTTGCACCGCCCAGCCAGAGCTCGGAGATTGAGCCCTGGGCGTTGCCACCGCCGACCCAGGCGGTGCCACCTTTGGCCAAGAAATCTGGGTCCAAATGAACTGATCCATTCGACCTAATTTGGGTCTTTCAAGGGCCCAATTGCTCCAAGATTAAGTTAATGGGATTACCTCCCATTTCTAACTTAATCATCATGCTAACTACGAATTTCTTAAGACATTTACTACAGCTTACTTCCGGTGTGTCAATTGCTTCTTCCGGCGAGCTTCCGGCAAACTTCCGGTGAACATCCGATGAACCTCCGGCAATGCTCCGATGGACTTCCGGCAAACTCCTGGACTTGCAACGATCCACTTGACGAGTTCCGACGAGCTTCTTTTGGCAAGCTCCTGGACTTCTCGGATTTGTTCCCGCATAACCTCCGACGACCGTCTGAACTTCCGTCGAGCTTTCGAACTCCCAACGTGATCATAGTCTTGACTTTGGCGCAACTCCTGCTGCATGTCTTACTTTCATCGTAGTTAATCCTGCACACTTATCTCAACATATGGATTAGATAACAAATGACAATTGACGTCATTATCAAAATCTGAGATTCAACAATCTCCCCCTTTTTGATGATGACAATCAATTGATAACGGAGTTAACCTTAACTCCCCCTATCTATGTGCCATAATTGAGATAAGTCGTTCTTGAATTCAAAGCCTTTGAATTCAAGAGACATATTAATAAGTTAAAATCATTTAACTTTATCAATACTCCCATCATGATTCCCATCATGATGCATCTTTCTGAAAATGATGTATGATGTCAAGACTCGACATCAATTTTTAAATTTTAAATGTGAATTATGGTAATGATAGAAATTCATCATATGGTAATATATGAACATGTAAATTTTGAAGTAAGATTTTGATATTTTAACATGATGCACACATTTCAAGTGTTTTAGCAATCATAGCATTTCATCACATGGTAAGATATCAACACGTAAAATTATAATGCAAGTTCTTGATATCTTAACATTATGCAAATATGGCAATCATAGCAAACATGACATAATGCAAATATGGCAATCATAGTTCTCATCAATTCATTTATTTTTGATGATGTAGTCATAACATAATCATAGCATCAATAATCATATGTCTGCTTCTTTCAACAAAATATGGCATTTATAGCATCAATTCATATACTTCTCCTCCTTTGTCATCAACAAAAAGGAGAACGATATAAACAACTTTTGAATATATGTGTGATGCCATAAGTAGATTCATGTCATTTATAGAATACAAACATCTCAAGAACAACATGACATGAAGATTATTTACATAGAGTGAAAACTTCTTCCTTTTTATTTGTTATTTTATTTTTTGCATGAAGGAGGAAAGCCATTTTTGTAGTTCAAATCGATAGGATATTAAAGCATGCTTTATAAGGATCAGGATATTTATATGAATCAAATCCTTGCAAAAAAAATATCTTCTTTTTATAAGAAGGAATCATCAAATTTATTTCGCAAAGGCAATATTTTTCACATGATAAGTCTAAAAGATATGCATTTGCTAGATGATTCTATTTGTCAAAAATTAATGATGTGAATCAAAGTCCGAAAGAGAATAATATATTCATGAAATCCGATTGGAACTGAAAATTTAATTTAACACTTTCATGCAATCGGACAAGACTATGAAGACATGCTCATCGTTTATGGAATTTTTTGTATTAATTTCCAACATGTTATTTTTGGCATGTAATAGCAATTAAGTGATTTGATCATTCAATAAAGTCTGAATAATTTTAACAAGTTTATGCATTCGGACACATCAACATTCTTAATTCTCTTCTTATGAAATCGAATTGTTCTTTACTTAGAGGTTTTGTAAAAATATCAGCTAGTTGATGCTTAGTATCTATGAACTCTATAATTACATCATGATTAGTAACATGATCTCGTATAAAGTGAAGTGATGTCTAATATCAATATGTTTTGTTCTTGAGTGTTGAATGAGATTCTTTGTTAAACATATTGCACTCGTGTTATCACATTTAATGGGAATGTTTTTATGATGGACTTTATAATCTTCTAAGGTGTTTTTCATCCACAAAACTTGTGCACAGCATGCACTAGCTGCAATATATTCAGCTTTAATTATTGATAGAGAAATCGAGTTTTGTTTCTTAGATGACCAGGAAACAAGAAAATGTCCCAAAAATTGACATGTTCCTGATGTGTTTTTTCTATCTAGTCTACACCCAGCAAAATCCGCATTAGCATAAGCAATTAACTTAAAATTTTTGGATTTTGGATACCATAATCCTAGATTTTTGGTACCTTTAAGATATCTAAGTATTCTTTTAACTACTTTGAGATGAGATATCTTAGGGTTCGATTGAAACCTAGCACAACGTCCTACACTAAACATGATATCTGGTATAGTTGTAGTGAGGTAAAGTAAACTTTCTATAATACCCTTATAAGTTTTTTGATCGAAGCTTTCTCTACTCTCATCAACTTCTAACTTAGTGGAGGCGCTCATAGGGGTGTTAATAGCTTTTGAGCTATCCATATTAAATCTTTTCAGTAGATCTAAAGCATATTTAGTTTGACTAATAAAGATGGCATTGCTTAGTTGCTTAATTTGTAAGCTTAAGAAAAAGGTTAATTCTCCTATTAAACTCATTTCAAATTCGAGACTCATGGTTTTAGCAAAAGATTCACAAAGAGATTCATTCGTAGAACCGAAGATAATATCATCAACATAAATCTGAATAATGAGAAAATTATTTTCAAAATTTTTGATAAACAATGTAGTATCAACCTTGCCTTTTGTGAAATTATTTTCAATAAGAAAATAACTAAGTCTCTCATACCAAGCCCTAAGGGCTTGTTTTAAACCATAGAGAGCTTTAGTTAATTTAAACACATGATTAGGGAGGCTATTATTTTCAAATCCAGGAGGTTGTTCAACATAAACTTCTTCGAAAATAAAGCCATTAAGAAAAGCGCTTTTAACATCCATTTGAAACAACTTAAAATTATTACTATTAGTATAAGTAAGGAGCATCCTTATGGCTTCTAATCGAGCCACAAGAGCGAAGGTTTCTTTGTAATCGATACCTTCTTCTTGGTTGAAACATTTGGCCACTAATCTAGCCTTGTTTCTCACCACGATACCATATTCATCTTGCTTGTTTCTAAAGACCCATTTAGTACTAATAACTAAATGGTCATTTGGCCTAGGAACAAGCTTCCATACCTCATTTCTCTCAAATTGATTTAACTCATCTTGCATTGCGATAATCCATGAATCATCTTTCATAGCTTCGTCAATTTTTTCAGAGATGAACGTGTTTGAACCCCCTTAGATGTGTCTCCTAGGATTAGCTCCTTAGGATGAACATCTACATACTTCCAATCCTTGGGTAAGGATGTTTCGGAAGTGGATGCATCCAAGTTGCTAGTTGGAGAAGGGGTTTCATTTAAATTCAAAGAATCGAAATTAACATCATCATCAAAGTAATTTTTCTTGATTTCGAAAATCTCATTGAAAACAACATGAATGAATTCTTCTATAATTAAAGTCCTTTTATTGAAGATACGAAAAACTTTAGAAACCGAAGAATAATCAAGAAAAATTCCTTCATCGGATTTAGCATCAAATTTTCCTAACGCATCTTTCTCATTCAAGATAAAACAATTATACTCAAAAACTTTAAAATATGAAACATTGGGTTTTTTATTGTTCCACAACTCATAGAGAGTTATGGTGAGTAAAGGTTTTACTAAAACTCTATTCAAAATATAGCATGCAGTGTTTACAGCTTCGGCCCAAAAATATTTGGGTAGGCTATGTTCATTCAACATGGTTCTTGCCATTTCTTGTAAATTTCTATTCTTTCTTTCTACTACTCCATTTTGTTGATTTCTTGGAGTATAGAAGTTGTGGTTGTATCCATTAGATTCACAAAATTCTTGGAAGTCACGGTTTTGAAATTCACCACCGTGATCACTTCGAATTGATGAAATCATAAAACCCTTTTCATTTTGAACAAGTTTGCAAAACTTGATGAAATATTTAAAGCATTCATTTTTGTGTTTTAAGAAAAAAGTCCATGTGTATCTACTATAGTCATCTATAATGACGAGGGCGTATTTGCTACCTCCTAGGCTTGATATAGAGATTGGTCCGAACAAGTCTATATGGATCAATTGTAAGGGCCTAGATGTGCTTATTTGATTCTTGGATTTGAAACTACCCTTAATTTGTTTACCTAATTGACAAGCATCACATACATTATCTTTAATGAACTTGATATGAGGAATTCCTCTTACAAGTTCTTTGGATGATATTTGAGTGATTAGTTTCATACTAGCGTGACCTAATCTTCTATGCCATAGCCAAGCATCCTCATTTAAAACCGAAAAACACATTTCATTACACAGATCATTGATGCCAATAGTGTATACGTTATTTTATTTTAATGCTATCATAGATGTGTTGTTGTGTGATTTTTCAAGGATGCATGCATTAGATTCGAATTTGACAATATATCCTTTATCACATAATTGACTAATGCTCAAGAGATTAAGTTTTAAACCATCAACTAACAAAACATCTTCAATAAAGAAGTTGGATTTGTTACCTATGGTTCCTTTGCCAATGATTTTACCCTTGTTGTTGTCTCCGAAGGTGACATAGCCTTCGTCTATGCTAGTGAGCTTAGAGAATTGAGATGGATCTCCGGTCATATGCCTTGAGCATCCACTATCAAGTTATCATCTCTTGCTCCTAGTTTGTGATGGTGTATGTCTCTACAAGAAAGGATAATTTTTAGGTACCCATTTATTTTTGGGTGCCTCAAAAACTGATCTACATTATTTGTCATGTTACATAGAGTTTATCATGGTTCCTTTAGGAACCCAAATTAATTTGTTCGGACTAATTTTCTTGAATGGACAATAATGCATTTTGTGTCCATGCTTGCAACAAAAGTTGCATTTACTTTGGTGTCGAATATGTAGGATGGGGCCTTTTATGAAGGTGGTTGGATTTTGGTGAGAATTTCTCACAAATTCGATTCCACTTCTTTTGGGAACGTGACCCTTGTTTGTAAGGATCATGTTCAAAGACTTGCTACCAACCTCAAATTTCTTCAAGGTGTCCATGAGTAGCAAGTTTTGCTTTTGGATAGTTTCTAGATCATGGCATTTTATACAAGAGCCTAAACTATCATGATATTCAGTTTTTAACTTATCGAAATTACAAATAAGACTATCATGCTCCTTTTTTAGCAATTTGTATTTTCTACTAATAATCTTGCATTCATCAAATAAATCATGGAAGGCATTTAATAAATCATCAAATGATAAATCTACATCAATTAAATTTGTTACCTCCTCTCCGATGGCCATTAAGGCGTAATGAGCAACTTGTTCGGTGTTGGACTCCTCTTCTTCGGACGCGCTCGAGTCATCCCTTGTTGCTTTGAGCGCCTTCTTCTTTGATGTTCTCTTCTTGGCTTGGGGACAATCACTCTTGTAGTGTCCAGGCTTTTTGCACTCATAACAAATTACTTGGTCCTTTTTGGGTTTAAGTTTATTTTTTGTGTCATTTTTAAACTTATTTCTCTTAATGAATTTTTTGAATTTCCTTGTTAGAAGTGCCAAGTCATCGTCACAGTCCTCATCACTTAAGTTTTCTCTCAAGTGGTTATCTAAAGTTCTAAGTGCCATATCCTTCCTGTTCTTTGGAAGGATGTCTTCTTGCTCTTCATGAGCCTTGCATGTCATTTTATAAGTCATTAATGACCCGATTAGTTCTTCAAGAGGGAAGTTGCTTAAATCTTTAGCCTCTTGAATAGTAGTGACTTTAGGGTCCCAACTCTTAGGAAGAGATCTTAGAATCTTATTTACGAGCTCAAAATCCAAAAATCTTTTGCTGAGTCCTTTTAGACCATTGACGACATCCGTGAAACGGGTGTATATGTCGCCAATAGTCTTGCTCAGTTTCATTTGGAAAAGTTCGAAAGAGTGTATCAAAAGATTGATTTTTGACTCTTTCACTCTACTTGTGCCTTTGTGAGTCACTTCGAGTGTGTGCCAAATATCAAACGCGGTTTCACAAACCGAAACATGATTAAACTCATTTTTATCGAGCGCACAAAATAAGGCATTCATAGCCTTTGCATTAAGAGTGAAAGTCTTCTTCTCCAATTCATTCTAATCGATCATTGGAAGAGAAGATTTTGAAAATCCATTTTCGTTAAGATTCCAAAGTTCAAAATCCATTGAAATAAGGAAGATCCTCATTTGGGTCTTCCAATAGGTGTAGTCCGTCCCATTGTACATGGGTGGACGTGTAATAGAATGACCCTCTTGGTTTCCGGCATATGCCATCTCTCTTGGGTTTTAATCCGTTTGAGAGTGAACCCCGCTCTGATACTAATTGTTAGGATCAAGGGCACTAAGAGGGAGGGGGGGGGGGGTGAATTAGTGTAGCGGAAAACTTTCGACGATTAAAACTGCGTTCGTATGATAAGAGCGATTTCGATAGAAAAGCCGATTCGTAAATCACTTTAACTTGTGATCAAGCAAGATGTAGTTAAAGATAATCTGTAAAGGCAGTTTGCAGTTATGATGTAAATCAGAATGTAAGCGCAAACTGAAATATGATGTTCGTACGATAAAACTAATTTACATCTAAACACCGATTCAGAAAATACTAAACTTTGAAACACGATCGTAAAAGCGTAGAAGGCAGTAAGCTATTGAGGAGGATTGCAGTAATGATAATATGCTCAAAGTAAATGCAAACTAGATAGCACCGCAATTTTAGTGTGGTTCGGTCAATCTTGACCTACATCCACTTCCGGCTTCCTCCACCGACGAGGTCACCGACGTCTACTAGAGGCCTTCCTTCAATAGGGGAAGGCCAATCACCCTTTTATAGTTTCACTCCTTTTGACAGGCTTAGGAGACAATCCTTACAAAATTTTCTCTCCTCTCTTGAAAGATCAGAACTTGAAAGAAAAGAGGGAGAAGAATTTTTAACTTATACAACACTCAACCGCTTGTCAGGGGCGGTTGCACCTCCTGCTAGAGCTCGGAGACCAAGCTCAAGCGGTTCCACCGCTTGACTGGGGTGGTTGCACTGCCCAACCAGAGCTCGGAGACCGAGCTCCGGCAGTTGCACCTCCTGTCAGAGGCGGTTGCACCGCCCAGCCAGAGCTCGGAGATTGAGCCCTGGGCGGTGCCACCTCTGGCCAAGAAATCTGGGTCCGAATGAGCTGATCCATTCGGCCCAATTTGAGTTTTTCAAGGGCCCAATTGCCTCAAGATTAAGTTAATGGGATCACCTCCCATTTCTAACTTAATCATCGTGCAAACTACGAATTTCTTAAGACATTTACTACATCTTGCTTCCGGTGCGTCAATCGCTTCTTCCGGCGAGCTTCCGGCGAACTTCCGGCGAACATCCGATGAATCTCCGGCAATGCTCCGACGGACTTCTGGCAAACTCCTGGACTTGCGACGATCCACTTGGTGAGTTCCGACGAGCTTCTTTTGGCATGCTCCTGGACTTCTCGGATTTGTTCCTACAGAACCTCCGACGACTGTCCGAACTTCCATCGAGCTCTCGAACTCCCAACGTGATCATAGTCTTGACTCCGGCGCAACTCCTGCTGCATGTCTTATTTTCATCGTAGTTAATTCTGCATACTTATCTCAACATATGGATTAGATAACAAATGACAATTGACGTCATCATCAAAATATGAGATTCAATATGATTAACACCGAAGAGAGAATAAATGATATTTTCAAGCAATTAAGAGGGACACTCTATCACACGTCCTCTTATATTTAGTGGGACATATTATATCTATTGGAAAACACGAATGAGGATTTTCTTACTTTCTATAGATTTTGATTTATAGAATATTATCGAGTTTGGTTTTAAAAATAATATTTTATTTAAATGTTAAAGCTATGAATGGTTTATTTTATGTTTTAGATAAAAATAAGTTTAATCGAGTTTCTACTTGTGATACCACACATGACATATGATATATCTTTGAAGTCACACATGAATGAACAAATAGAGTAAAGAATCTAAAATTAATCTTCTTGTTCATACTTATGAATTATTCGAAATGAAGCTAAGCAAATATATTACTAACATGTACACCCATTTTACGGATGTTGTAAGTGGATTAAAATATCTTAGTAAAAACTATATTAACCTTGAATTGGTGAGCAAGATTTTATGGTCTCTACCTAAAAGTTGGGATCCAAAGATAATGATAATCTAAGAAGCTAAATACTTGAACAATGTTCCTCTTAAAATACTCATAAGATCTTTAATGACTTATGAAATAATATACAAAGCATATGATGAAGAAGTGATAAAATTATGCCTTAATGACTTTCAACAATGAGGTATTTGACTCTCTTAAAACTTCTTTATTGCATGTTGAATTACTTGAAGCATTTTATGATTTATATGATGAACTTAAAAAGATTAGTAAAAAATATTGTTTGATAAAAAGGGATCATGTTTTACTCGTTAATGAATTTGATACATTGAAAAATAAGTATGACAACTATATGTCAACATCTTATACTTTTTATACTAAATGTGAAGATTTAGAATAATCTAATCTTGAACTTAAAAATGAGTTAGTTCAAAAATTATTACAATTGCATGCTTTGAAAAAGAATGACTTACCATGAATGAAAAATAGAATATTGCTTAAAAGAGTCTATTGGTAGTAATGATGTAATAGAATCACTTAAAAAGGAAAGCATATTTCTACAACAAATATTAAAAAAACTTTAAATTGAAAATAAGTTATTTGATATGATTCTTGCTAAATAAAATTATATATTTAAAAAAGATTTTAGTTTTAAAAGTAGTAATACATATAAAAAACCAACTAAATTTGTAAAAAGACCCATCCTACATATTCCTCATAAAGTTGAATGTAATTTTTTTGAAAAATTTGGTCACTATACTTATACATACTCTATTAAAAAAATATAATTATCATAAAATAGTTTGAGTTTCTAAAGAAACTATAAGTGATTTGATGTCAAAAGTTAAGAAAAGTAAATCTAACTATGAAGAACCCAAAGTTAAATGGGTATTTAAAACAAACTCATCTTTCTTGTAGGTATGTCTCCAAATAAGAGCTAGGAGTATATTGATAATGATTTTTCCTTTATTATTATCTCTGAGGATAACATATTCTCTATCTTCGCTAGTGAGCTTTGATAAATGTACTGGATGCTCAAGGTATATGATCGAAGATCCAATACACTTATCAAAGCTCACTAGCCAAGATAGAGGATATGTTATCCTCAAATATAATAATAAAGAAAAAATCATTGGCATTGAAAATATTGGCAACAAATCGAATATCTTAATTGAAGATGTACTTTTGGTAGATAGTTTGAGACATAATAGGCATTAGTCAACCTTTTGATAAGGAATATAATATTAAATTTAAATCTTATGCTTGTATCATAGAAATACCAAATAAGAATAAATCTATGATTTCTTTAAGAAGTGATAATGTTTATACTATTGATCTTGATGATTTTCGTGATAAAACTTGCTTTTAATTTTGAATGATGATGCATGACTTTGACATAAGAGATTAGGATATGTTAGTATAAAATTAATCTCATAGTTAGAACTAAAGAACTTGTAAGAGGAATACCTAAAATTAAATTTGTTAAAAATAAAATTTATGATGTGTGCCAACAAGAAAATCATATAAAGAATTGTTTCAAACCTAAAAACCAAGTGATTTCCTATAAACTATTATAACTAATTTACATAGATTTATTTGGATCTATTGATATCACAAGCCTAGGAGATAGCAAATACACTTTTGTAATTATTGATGATTATAGTATATATACTTGAACATAATTCTTGGTACATAAAGATAATTTTTTTTAAATATTTTACTAAAATTTATAAACTAGTTCAAAATAAAAAATATTTTATGATTTCTTCTATTTATAAGAATTTAATGATTTGAATGGATATGATCATAATTTCTCCACTCCTAGAAATACATAATAAAATGAAGTTTATAAGAGATGATAAGGATCATGCTTAATGAACATAGCTTACCCAAATACTTTTGGGCCGAAGCCATTAACATGACATGCTAAATCATAAATAAGGTTTTTATAAGACCTCATCTATCTAAAACTCTGAATGACTTGTGGAACAATAAAAGACCCAATATCTCATATTTCAAAGTTTTGATCGTAAATGCTTTATTTTAAATGACAAGGATGCCTTAGAAAAATTTGATGTAAAATATGATAAAGATATTTTTCTTGTATATTCTTCTATCTCTAAAGCTTATCGAGTTTTCAATAAGAGATCCTTAGTTATTTAAGAATCTATTCATTTTATTTATGATAATCTCTCATAATTAAAAAAATAATTTTGATGATTATTTTAAATTTGATAACTTGAATTCAAATGAGAATCTAAGCAACTTGGATACACCTGCTTCCAAAAAAATCTTATCCTAGATATATATCCTAAGGAGTTAATTATTAGATATACATCAAAAGGTATTCAAGCTTGTTCTTTGTTAAAAATATTTTTGCAAATGCTACTTTTTTTTATCTTAAATTGAGCCTAAATATATTGATGATGCTCTTAAAGATGACTCATGAGTCTCGACAATTCATAAAAAAATAAATCAATTTGAAATCAATAAAGTTTGGACACTTGTTCTTAGACCTAGTGATCATCTTATAATTGATACTAAATGAGTTTTTATAAATAAGTAAGATGGACAAGTTGTCATGATTTCAAATAATGCTAGATTACTAGCCAAAGGTTTCAACTAAGAAGAAGGTATAAAATATGAAAAAACCTTCTTTCCTATAGCTAGACTTGAAGCCATAAGGATACTCCTTGTCTTTTAAAAAATTTAAATTATTTCAAATGAATATTGAAAGTATTTTTTTAATAATTTTATTTTTGAAGATGTCGATTTTATTTTCAAACTATGTTTATAAATTATCTAAGGTTCTTTATGGGTTGAAGCAAGGCCTTAGAGTGTGGTATGAGAGACTTAGCTCATTTCTTATTCAAAATAAATTTTAAAAAGATAAGGTCGACACTATATTATTTATTAAATATTTTAAAAATATTTTTTTTATAATTTAAATTTATATTGATGATATTATTTTTATTTTATAAATAAATTTTTATGTGAATCATTTGTCAATTGTATGAGTCAAGAATTTGAAATGAGTTTGATGAGTGATTTGATATTTTTCTTAAGACTACAAATTAAGCAACTGAATGATAAAATTTTTATTAGTCAAACCAAGTATATGTTGGATCTATTAAAATAGTTTCACATAGATAGTGCTAAGGCTATTAATATACGAATGAGTATTTTTACTAAATTAGATATAGACAATAAAGGAGAATGTTTTGATAAAAAACCTTACAGAGATATGATAGGTAGTTTACTATACCTTACTATAACTAGACTTGATATAATATTTAGTGTTGGACTTTGTGCAAGATTCCAATTCAATTCTAAATAATCTGATCTGAAAGTAGTTAAAAGAATTTTTAGATACCTAAAAGGAACTCCTAATATGGGATTATCCTATATCTAAAACTTTTGATTTGATTACTGATGCTGATGTTGACTTTGCAGGTTATAGAAGAGATAGAAAAAGTACCTCTAGAACTTACTAATTTCTAGGTCATACACTTATTTCTTGGTTATCCAAGAAGTAAAATTCTGTTGTATTATCTACAATAGAAGATGATTATGTTATGGCTAGTGCATATTGTGCGTAGGTAATTTGGACGAAGAATACTTTAGAAGATTATTGACTTTACTAAACCACTATATGAGGAACAATTCAATTTTATTAGAAGAGAATTAGGTATGTTGAATTTTTCAAATGCATGATCAAAGATATTTTGCTATTTGTTCTTGTATGATTATTTCTTTTTACTAAATAAGAGATTTATCCAAACGAATCATGATTTTCTACTTGAGTTCTTGATGTTTATAACTTAAGATTTTTTTGAATCAAGACTTTTTACCATGTGATCTCTTATGTTTCTTTCTTTTTTCTAGTGATTAAAAAGGAGATTTATCCAAATAAATCATGATTTTTGGCATGACTTGAGATTTCTTTTATATGAATCAAGATATTTTACTATTTGATCTCTTACGATTCTTTCTTTTTGCTAATGACTAAGAAGAGGATTTATCTAAATGAATCATGATCTTTCGGTATTAATGATTTGAGATTTCTTTTGTATGAATCAAGATCTTTTACTATTTGATCTCCTATAATTATTTATTTTTGCTAATGACTAAGAAGGATATTTATCCAAATAAATCATGATATTTTAGTATTCATGCCTTGAGATTTCTTTTGTATGAATCAAGACCTTTTACTATTTGATCTCTTATGATTCTTTCTTTTTACTAATGACTAAGAAAGAGATTTATCCAAATGATTCATGGACTCAAACAATCAAAGGGTAAATTGTCAAAGTAGGAGAAACAGAAGTTGTGCCAGAAAAAGTATTATATCGAAAATTGGACATCGAGCCATGGGATTAGTTGATGTGTCAAAGATTGAACTTTATACTATAAGTTCGGGCATCATGCTGGAAGGATCATGTATTACATAAAAGGATCAGATGTCTTGGAAAAGTTAACAAGCTAAATGATCTGGCGATATGTCAAAGGAAAGGACGATGTGCCGGAGGTTCGAATAGAGTGCCAAAAGATCAGATGATATGTCAGAATAGTGTACAATGTACAAAAAGCTTTGTAATTGTGTCGGATATGTGGTTGGATTATTAAAGTCCTGATCAAGATCTTTCTAGGTCAAATTGAGTTGATATTGGGCTAAAACCATGCCAACTTATCAAAAATCCATTGGGCTTGAACCAAAGTTGAATTAGGCCTATTAGAAGGCCAAATTATTGATCTAAAGTAGGCCTAGGCGATGGTACCGCTAAGACTAGGCGATAGTACTATTGGAGTTAATTGAAAAGTATTGTTTATACTTTTTTGGTGATAGTACCACCTATAATGGTGGTAGTACCACCTAATAGGTTAGTGATAGTATCACTAGAGCCATGATTCATAGTCATGTTTTGATAGTAGTACCATCCGGTGCTAGTGGTAGTATTGCTAGTATCCTAAAATTTTAGTGATTTAAATTTTTGGCTTTATTTTTGAAGCCTTTTGAGGTTTATAAATACTCTACCTAGACTTGGTTGATAGAATACATATTCTTGAGTACAAAAGTGTTATAAACTCTCTCTTTAAGCTGTTGAATCTTGAATTTTGATGATGAAACCAATTGATAGTGTTTATGATTTAATCTACGTTTTGAGTAATGCATGGTGCTTCAATTAGGAAGAGATAACTAAAGTAAGAAGAATTATGTTGGGCCGGAGAAACATATCAGAAGATTGGACGTCGGGCTGAAGGATCGGTCGACATATCAACAGAAGGCTTCGGACCATAGATTTGGGTATTTGGCCAAGAAGAGCGGATATTGTGCAAGGATATCAGAGTTGCAAAGGTCAATTGGCCGATTGGGCAATAGGCCGTAAGAGAGGACGATGCGCCGAAGAATCGGACGAAGCGTCGATGGACCAATGACATGTCGGACAACATGATTCATGCTTACTAATAATTGTCTAGATTGAAGTGTATTTTTATTTATGCAGGATTAACTATGATAGTAAGACATAAAGCAAAATGAAGTCCCGGAGTTAAGAATGTGATTTCGTTGGGTGTTCGAGAGTTCGTGTGAAGTCCGGACGTTCGTCGGAAGTTCTACCCGAATTGACCAAGTCCTGGAGCTTGCCAAATAAGCTCATCGGAACTTGCCAAGAAGATCGTCATGAAGTTCGTCGGAAGATCGCCTGAAGAAACCGGACTTAATTTGCTTAGATTATGTCTTAAGATTAATAGGATTGGGAGATAATCCCATTAATTCTGTTAGGGGCTAGTTGGGCTGGTTTGGGCCGGATTCAAGGCCCAACCAGGGTGTTGAAACCTTGGCCAGAGGTGGCACCGCTAGGGCCGATGGTGGCACTACTTGTGGAACAGCACCTTAGGAAATCTAGGCGATGGTACCACCCAGGCTGGGCGGTGATACCACCGGCAGCAATGTTGCCAACGGTGGTATCACCTAGTACCAGATCCTACCGTGATAGTACCACCCATGAATGGCGGTGGTACCACCAGTACCTAGGAAACCTAGGATGAGACCTTTTTAGGCTCCAAGTTTGAATCAACTTGAAGCCTATAAATACCTCTCTCATCCCTGGTTAATACACACAAGCATAGAGAATTTAAAGAGGGAAAAATGCTATTATAATCTCTTATAATAATCCTCCTCTTCTAGTTGAAGTGTTAGAATAGTTTGAGAGAGGAGTGAGTGCTTGTGGGAGTCCGTCAATGAAGTCTATAGATATGTCGGTCCAAGCAATATCAGGAATAGAGAGGAGGGGTTGTAGCAAGCCTGGGGTGGCTACTATCTCACTTTTGTGGCATTGGCAAACATCACATTCAGTAACAAATTTCTTGATAAAATTTTTCATACCTTTCCAATAAAAATATTGTCGGATTTTCTTATAAGTGTAGAGAAATCCATAATGACTAGTGATTGGCGATGAATGGAACTCCTTCAGAATTATCTCCTGGCAAGAAGCATGTGGTGCTACAACTATTCGGCCTTTATAGCGTAAGTCTACCGAATCCCAACTATAATTTAGGATAGAACTTGGAGTTTCTTCTAGTTTTTTTTATAATATTTTGGATCTCAGGATCATCTGACCAGTCCCTTATGATAACTTTCAAAGTCTTGTAAATAGGAATAGAAATAGCTACCAGTTCAACTTGTTTTGGAAGTTGTGAGAGTGTATCTGCAACTAGATTCTCGCTCCCCTTTTTATAAATGATCTTATAATCGAATCCTAGTAGCTTTGTGACCCATTTATAGTGCTCTAAAGAAGAAATCCTTTGCTCCAAAAAATATCTGAGGCTTTTGTAATCATTGCATATTTGAAACTACTAGCTAATTAAGTAGGGTCTCAATTTTGTGACTGCATGTATAATGGCTAGCATCTCCTTATCATAAAGAGATAAACTTAAATGGGAAGAGGAAAGAGCCTTACTAGTGTAAACGATAGGCCGACCTTCCTACATTAATATAGCTCCTATACTAGCTCTAGAAGTGTCAGATTCAATCACAAACAACTTATTAAAATTGGGTAGAGTAAGCATTGGTGTACTAGTCATTGCAAATTTCAAGGAATTAAATGCCTAGGTTGCCTCTTCTGACCATCTAAATGTATCTTTCTTCATAAGTGACATCAAGGGGGTACTGATTTTACCATAATTCTTCACAAACTTTCAGTAATAGCCTGTTAGCCCCAAGAACCACCTTAAAGCTTTGATTGACTTTGGAATTGGCCAGTCTTTCATCACTTAGAATTTTGAAGGATCAACTACAACACCCTTTTGAGAGATGATATAGCTGAGATACTCAACCTTTGGTTGCCCAAAACTTCACTTAGATTTCTTGACAAAAAGACCATGTTCACGAAGAATGTTAAAGATAGTTTCTAAATGTAATAAATGACTCTTTAGGGAGGGATTATATAACAAAATATTATAAAAAAAATTAGAACAAACTTATGAAAATAAGCCCGAAATATATCATTTATTAAACTCTAAAAAGTAGAGGGTGCATTGGTTAACCTAAAAGGCATTACTAGAAATTTATAATGACCGTTATGTGTCCTGAAGGTAGTTTTCTGAATATCACCTTCATGTACTCTGATTTGATGATAGCCCGATCGTAACTCTAATTTAGTGAAAACCTGAGCTCCTCCCAATTCATCCAACAGTTCATCCACTATTGGAATAGGATATTTATCTTTCATCATAATGCTGTTGAGTGCTCTGTAGTCCACGTACATCCACCATGAGTCATCCTTTTTTATGACCAATAAGACTAGGGAGGAATATAAGCTAACACTAGCTCTTATAACTGTTGGGATCAAAAGCACTAAGAGGGGGGGGGGATGGGTGAATTATTGTAGCGGAAAACTTTCATTGATTAAAACAATGTTCGTACGATGAAATCATTTTTGATGAAAACCGTTTCGGAAAGTTCTTCAACTTAAGAGTAAACGAAAGTATAGTTGATATAAAGCAACGGAGGTAGTTTGCAGTTAAGATAAGGAGCAAAATGTAAAAGCAAACTGAGATTTAGAGTGGTTCGGTCAATCTTGACCTACATCCACTTTTGGCTTTCTCCTCCGACGAGGTCACCGATGTCTACTAGAGGCCTTCCTTCAATAAGCGAAGGCCAACCACCTTTTACACCTTTTCTCCTTTTGATAGGCTTAGGAGACAACCCTTACAGATTTTCACTCCTCTCTTGAATGATCAACAAATAGAAAGAAAGATGGAGAAGAACTTCTAACCTTTTACAACACTTTTAAGCTATCAAATACTCAGAATAAAAGCAAGCTTTTGGTTACCCTTCCATGAAGAAAGGGTGGGATTTATATAGGCCCAAATCAGTTTGAATTTGGAGCTCAAAAGTGTCATCTCTCGGATTTTCAGGGTCCTGGCGGTACCACTACCATAACTGGGCAGTACTATTACTTGGTATCTGACACTGGATGGTACTACCACTCAGGATGGGCGGTACCACCGCTTGGCAGAGCTCAGAGATTGAGCTTTGGCAGTACCACTACTTGACTGGGGCGGTACCACCGCCTAGCAGAGCTCGGAGACCGAGCTTTGGTAGTACCATCGCCTGATTAGGGTGGTTCATGTAAGGATCGGAGCAGCACTAAGAGGGTGAATTAGTGCAGCAGATTAAAACTTCAATTTTGGAAAAATCTTTCGTACGATCAAAACAATATTGATGAAAATCGATTTTGGAAGCTTGATAACTTCGGAGCGTATGGAAGCGTAGTAACTAAGTAAAGTAGTTTGTAGTAAGTAAATAGCAAGAGTATGATGCAAACCAGAGAACACAGTAGTTTTAAAGTGGTTCGGTCAAAATGACCTACATTCACTTGCGAAGCCTTCTTCGAAGAGGCTCCCAACTTCCACTAGTAAATCTCTTTGAAGGGGAAGGACCAATACCCTTCTTACAACCTTTACAAGTGGTTCACACTCTCACAATTGTTTCAACAAGATGGGAGGAGGTGAATACTCAAGTAATTTGAAAAACAAGACTTGCTAAGACTCTTCTAAGGCACTTATCTCAAACTATTGCTTTGCAAAAGTTGTATTCTCTATTGAGAATTGAGGGGTATTTATAGGCCCCAAGATGATTCAAAATTTGGGCTCCAATTTTGAATTTCTCGTGGGTTTCTGAGACTGGCGGTGCCATCGCTTGTCAATGTCTTATTAGGCAAGCATACTGGCAGTGCCACTGCCTAGTCTCGGGTGCTGGGCGGTGCCACCACCGAGTCTAGCAGTGCCACTGCCTGACACTTCGGGTTCTGGGCGGTGCCACTGCCTAGTCCGGCGGTTCCACCGCCCGTCCTTACAAATTTCTGGTTGGGCTTTACGTCCGACCCAAACCAAGTCACTTTTGGGCCCAATTGGCCCCTAACCAAGGTATAGGATTGTCCCTTAATCCCAACCCTAATTACATGTGAACTACATACCTAAAAACATAATCCTAAACAAGTGTTTAACCGGCCAACGTCAAGTTTTGTTTTGGCAAGCTTTCCTACGTTCTTCCGGTGGACTTCCGATACGCCCTCGGGTTTCTTCCGACGGACTCCCAGCAGGCTCCCGATCTTGTGACAAATTCAATGAGTAGCCGAGCCTTCTCGGTGATCTCTGCGAACCTCCGACGATCTCTTCGGCAGAATTCCGAAAGTTCCTATAAGTCTCAGATCTTTCTTGGTTGGTTCCGATAACATCTCCGACGAATCTTCAAACTTTCAAACGTCCATCGAACTTGACTCCGGTATCCTTACTTTATGTTTTTAGGCAGTCGTAGTTAATCCTGCACACTCAACTTCAATAATATGGATTAGATCAATTAACCCATCAATTGATTTCATCATCAAAATCCAAGATTCCACAATCTCTCCCTTTTTGATGATGACAATCAATTGATGACGGAGTTAAACATAACTCCCCCTATCTATATGCCATATTGTGAGAAGAGAAAACCACTTGAATTCCATCCCTTTGAATTCAAGCATAAATCGATAAGTTCTAACGTTGAACTTGTCGTTGTCTTATTAAGCATGAGCAAATACGAACCTTCGTATTTCTCATAATTTTCAACTATTGAAAATCATTTTCAAGTCAAATGATAAGAGACAATTTTCACTTTGACGAGAGATAAAAAATATTTTAAAGATTTTCAACATGAATTTCATGATATAAATGTGAGGAATGATTTCATATGATCAAACAATCTTGTGATATACTCAAAGATTTTGCAAGGCATATACGATAAGCTTTTGCAATTCATATAATTCATGCTATCGATGCGCATAAGACGTACAAGTTATCACTTCTCCCCCTTTGTCATCAACAAAAAATAAGGAGATGAGACTTGAAGCACACAATTTGTAATCATAAAATCAAAAGAAGTCAGCATAAAGATTAATCATACGAAATTCATCATTCAACATTAATCTCGCAAGAAGTATTTATCCAGATTCAAAACCAAATCAACAATTATCCAGAGTTTAACAATACATCTTAAACAAAGGTTCAGTTTTTGTTTAAAAGAAGATGATAGTCTTCTAACTTCACATTAAGAGTAATCAGAACAGAATAAGAAACTACATCGATTAATCCTTAGGAGGTAAGCCATAGTGCTGATATATGACATCTAATTTTTGATTCATTTGTCGTAGTTTCTTCAGAATTTTAATTTGCTGGATTTGAATTTGTTCTTGCTGCGATTTGATTTGATTCAATTCTGCCATAAGGAGTTCTTCGGAGGATGAAACATGAGCCGAAGGTGGTGCGCCAAAGGGACTAGGAGGAGGAGATTCATTTCCCCTAAGAATTGGTGTTTCAGAGTGTTCTGCTGGTGGGGGAATTGGATCAGTCCTTCTAGGTTACCTAACCCATATATCGTTGCTAAATGTGCACACAAGTCTTTTTAGCATATTTCTATTGATGATGTTATACCGACCACTTTGAATTGTTTCTTCATCGGGAGTGATACAAATGTCATGGGCAAGTAGGAATCGAGTGATTAACTCTCCATATGGTAACATAGTGTCTTTAGCTATAATATCTTGCATGTGTTGCCGGATTAGGTATCCAAAACAGTTATGTTGACCGGTCATAATCCAATACATGGTGCTTATTTCTATTTGACTCATTTCATCAAGATGAAATTGCTTAGGGAATAGTATGCTAGTTATGATATGATGAAGGATTTCAGAGTTAAAGGGCAGTAGGTGCTCACAACTCTTGGGTATTATGCCGAGGTCAGGATTTGCAAAAATAGTTTCGACGGTTTCGGAGTAAGTTGCTCCGATTGTATTGACATCCCATTTACATCTAAAATAACTGCCCCTATCTTTTTTAGTGATTCCAATTAGTTCACAAATAGTACTATCAAAAATTCTAATTTATGTTCCTAGTAGGTAAGTACTTAGGCTATCATTATCCACATATAAGTTTGCATAGAATAGCCTAACTAACGTAGGATAAATTAGTTCATTTATTTGTAGCAGAGGTAAGGCAACTAGATGTGCAAACCACCTAATGGGTTCTAGATTTCCTAGTTCATTGAGATCAACGTGTTTACCCTTATAGATACATCTTGTTTCGAAGTTTGGAAACCTAAGAGCTATTTTTTTGGATCTAAAAAGGTCTTGGTCATATGAATCTCCTTCAATCCTTTTCCCTTTTGATCTTTTAGGAGCCATTATCTAAACAAGATGATAGATGAAACTGTAAGGAATAGGTAAAATAATGAGAAGAGAGGAAAAATTTAAGATTTTACCTTATTGAGAATCTCTTGGAAGATGAAGAGCTTGGACCAACAAAAATCACTCTCTAAGGCTTCTAAATGTTGGAATGAAGATTTAGAGAGGTTGTGGGAGAGCTTGAGGCAGTTTCTCATGGGTTGGGGGCGGTGTCACTGCCGGCCCTAACCCCTTGGCTTATAAAGGGGCTCTCGGGCGGTGCCACCGCCAACACGAGCGGTGCTACCGCCAATTCTGGTGGTGCCACCGCTGGCTTGCCGCGGAAGAGAAGAAAAAAAAAAAATTCTTTCTTCCCCCTTCTTGATTTTCAAAGGTGTTTGAGATATTGGGTTGTACTTTAATATATCATTTGGAATCGAAGGAGAAGGATGAAATCAAATCCACAAAAGAACAGAACAACGATGAAACATTCTTCGAAAAATACATTCAAACAAGCTTATTTTCAGGGATAATTTAACATGCCTAGTTCCCTTCTAATTAATTCAAATTGGTCTTCATTTAAGGCTTTTGTAAAAATATTTGCTAATTGATGCTTTGTGTCAATAAATTCTAGAACGACATTATTGTTAAGGACATGATCGCGTATGAAATGATGCATAATATCTATATGCTTAGTTCTAGAGTGCTGAATTAGATTTTTGGTAAGACATATGGCACTTGTATTATCACATTTTATGGGAATGTTTTTCAAGTGAATTCCATAGTCTTCTAATGTATTTTTCATCCAAACAACTTGTGCACAGCATGCACTTGCAGCAATGTATTCGACTTCCGCCGTAGATAGTGCAACTGAATTTTGTTTCTTGGAAGTTCAAGAAACAAGTGCATGTTCTAAAAATTAGCATGTTTCGGATGTACTTTTTCTATCTATCCTACATCCGCTAAAATCGACATCTGTATAAGCTATTAAATCAAATTTATCAGACTTTGGATACCACAATCCTAAATTTGGAGTTCCTTTAAGATACCTAAATATTCTTTTAACACTCTTAAGATGAGATAATTTAGGATTGGATTGAAATCTAGCATAAAGTCCAACACTAAACATGATATCCGATCTAGTCGCGGTGAGGTAGAGTAGACTACCTATCATTCCCTTATATGTTTTTTGATCGAAATTTTCACTATTTTCATCCATATCTAACTTAGTCGAAGTACTCATAGGGGTGTTTATTGCTTTTGAATTATTTATGTTAAATCGTTTTAACAATTCTAATGTATATTTAGATTGGTTAAGAAATATACCATCACTAAGTTGTTTGATTTGTAATCCTAGAAAGAAGGTTAATTCACCCATTAAACTCATTTTAAATTCATGACTCATACATTTGACAAATGATTCACATAGCGATTCATCCGAAGAACCAAAAATAATATCGTCAACATAAATTTGTACGATAAGAAAATTATTTTCAAAGTGTTTGATAAACAATGTAGTATCAACCTTGCCTTTGGTAAAATTATTTAAAATAAGAAAGGAACTAAGCCTTTCATACCAAGCTCTAGGAGCTTGTTTCAAGCCATATAGAGCCTTAGTCAATTTGAATACATGATTAGGAAGAAGAGAGTTTTCAAATCCGGGAGGTTGTTCAACATATACTTCTTCGGAATAAAACCATTCAAGAAGGCACTTTTGACATCCATTTGAAATAGTTTAAAATTATTACTACTAGCATAGGCAAGGAGCATCCTTATGGCTTCTAATCTTGCCACAGGAGCGAAGGTTTCTTCGTAGTCGATACCTTCTTCTTGGTTGAAACCTTTGGCCACTAATCTAGCCTTATTTATAACCACGATACCGCATTCGTCTTGCTTATTTCTAAAGACCCATTTAGTACCAATGACTAAATGGTCAATAGGTCTAGGAATAATCTTCTATACCTCATTCTTCTCAAATTGGTTCAATTTCTCTTGCATTGCTATGACCCATAAATCATCTTTTAAGGCCTCATCAATGCAATTAGGTTTGATTTGAGAAAGGACGGCGGCGTTAGTACAAAAATTCTTGAAAGAAGAACGAGTTTGAACCCCTTTTGATGTATCTCCTATAATTAGCTCTTTTGGATGAGCATCTATATACTTCCATTCCTTAGGTAAGGAAATTTCGGAAGAAGATGCATCCAAGTTGCTATTTTGAGGAGGGGGTTCATTTAAATTCAAACTATCAAAACCAAGATCATCATCAAAATCATTTTTCTTTAAATAAAAAATTTCATTAAAAACTATATGAATAGACTCTTCTATAACTAAAGTTCTCTTGTTAAAAACACGAAAAGCCTTAGAAACGGAAGAGTAACCAAGAAAGATGCCTTCATCGGATGTAGCATCAAATTTTCCTAAGGCATCATTTTCATTCATGATAAAGCATTTGCAATCGAAAACTTTAAAATAAGAAACATTTGGTTTTTTGTTATTCCATAATTCATAGGGAGTTTTTGATGAAGACGGTCTTATTAGAATCCTATTCATGATGTAGCAAGCCGTATTTACGGCTTCGGCCCAAAAATACTTGGGTAGACTATGTTCATTTAACATAGTTCTTGCCATTTCTTGTAGGTTTCTATTTTTTCTTTCAACTACTCCATTTTGTTGAGGATTTCTTGGAGTGGAGAAGTTGTGATTGTATCCATTAACTTCACAAGGATTTTGAAAATCACAGTTTTGAAATTCGCCACCGTGATCAATCCGGATTTATGAAATCATGAAGCCTTTTTCATTTTGAGTGAGTTTACAAAATTTTGAGAAACACTTGAAACAATCACTTTTGTGAACTAAGAAATATGTCCAAGTGTACCTAGTATAGTCATCAATAATTACAAAAGTATATTTGCTTCCTCCTAGACTTGTCTTGTCAATTGGTCCAAATAAGTCCAAATAGATCAATTGTAATGGTCTAGTTGTGCTAATTTGATTTTTTGATTTGAAACTAGTTTTTATTTGTTTACCTAGTTGACATGCATCACATACTTTGTCCTTATTAAACTTCATATATGAAATCCCTCGAACTAATTCTCTAGATGAGATCTTAGATATAAGTTTCATGCTTGCATGGTCTAATCTCCTATGCCAAAGCCAAGCATCATCATTTTGGGCAGAGAAGCACATCTCATTACTTAGTTCATCAAGGTTGATGGTGTAGACATTATTTTGTTTTAATGCAATCATAGTCATGTCATTGTTTGGTTTTTCGATAATACACATATTTGATTCGAATCTAACGATATAACCTTTATCGCATAATTGACTAACACTCAAGAGATTATGTTTCAATCCATCAACTAGTAAAACATCATCAATAGAAAAACTTAATTTGTTACCTATAGTTCCCTTGCCAATGATTTTGCCTTTGTTGTTGTCTCCGACGGTGACGTACGCTTCTTCTTTGCTAGTGAGCATAGAGAAATGAGATGGATCTCCAGTCATATGTCTTGAGTATCCACTATCGAGATACCATCTCTTGCTCCTAGCTTGTGGGTTTGTCTACAAAAGAGGATGATTTTTAGGTACCAATTTGATTTTAGGTACCTCAAAAATTGATCCACTAATTTTGTTATTCATTATTGAATCATTTATAGTTCCTTTAGGAACCAATATTAATTTACGTGGACTAATTTTCTTAAATGGATATTTGTAGGCAATATGTCCGGATTTGCAACAAAAGTTGCATTTCATATAAGATGAAACATGTAATGTAGGTCCGTTTATGAAAGTGGTAGGATTTTGATGTGATCCTTTTACAAATCCAATTCTACTTCTATTTGCGATGTGACCCTTATTTACAAGAATCATATGTAATCCTTTGCTACCAACCTTAAACTTGTTTAAGGTTTCTTTAAGAAGCAAATTTTCATTTTTTATTACTTCTAAATGCTCACACTTAGAGCATGGAGGAGTTTGAAGACTATCAAACTTATTTTGTAGTAAAACATGCTCTTTCTTTAAGATACTTAACTTCTTACTAACAGTTCTACATTCATCAAATAATTCATGAAAAGCGATAGAGAGCTCTTCAAAAGATAAATCTTCATTAATGAAATCACATACCTCTTCTCCTAAAGCCATTAGCGCGAAGTTTGCCTCCTCTTTGTTGCTAGCTTCTTCACTTTCGGAATCACTTGAATCGTCCCAATTTGCCTTTAGAGCTTTCTTCTTCTTTGGTTGCTTCTTCTTGGTTGGGGGCATTCATTTTTGAAATGCCCTAGCTTCTTGCATTCATAGCATATCACTTGGTCATTTTTAAATTCAAGTCTGTTTTTGGTGTTATTTTTAAATTTGTTCTTTTTTAAAAAATTTTAAAATTTTTGAGTCAAGAGTGTAATGTCATTTTCACTGTCCTCATCACTTGATGTTCCTTTCAAGTGATCTTCTTGTGATGTGAGTGCCATATCCTTCCTGTTCTTTGGAAGGGAGTTCTCGAGTTCGTCATAATCTTGACACATCATTTCATAGGTCATTAGAGACCCAATAAGTTCTTCAAGAGGGAATGTTTTGAGGTCCTTGGCCTCTTGAATGGCTGTAACTTTTGGATCCCAATTTTTAGGAAGAGATCTTAAGATTTTACTTACTAGTTCAAAGTTAGAAAAATCTTTACCAAGAGCTTTGAGTCCATTGATGACATCCGTGAAACGGGTGTACATGTCTCTGATGGACTCACTTGGTTTCATTCGGAAAAGTTCATAAGAGTGCACAAGGATGTTGATTTTGGACTCTTTCACTTGGCCAGTGCCTTCATGAGTGACCTCAAGAGTTCTCCAAATATCAAAAGCCGAATCACAAATTGAAACATGATTAAACTCATTTTTGTCTAGTGCACAAAACAAGGCATTCATAGCCTTTGCGTTTAAAGCAAAAACTTTCTCCTCCAATTCATTCCATTCGCTCATCGGAAGAGAAGATTTTTGAAATCCGTTTTCGACAATAGTCCAAAGCTCGAAATCCATGGAAATGAGGAAGATCCTCATACGGGTCTTCCAATATGTGTAATCCGACTCATTAAACATAGGTGGACGTATGATAGAATGTCCCTCATGCATGCTAGAGTAAGCCATCTCTCTTGGGTTTTAAACTAAATATGAGAGTGAGCCTTGCTCTAATACCAATTGTTAGGATTGGAGTGGCACTAAGAGGGGGGGGGGGGGTGAAATAGTGCAGGGGATTAAAACTTCAGTTTTGGAAAAATCTTTCGTACGATCAAAACAATATTGATGAAAACCGATTTTGGAAGCTTGATAACTTAGGAGCATATGGAAGCGTAGTGACTAAGTAAAGTAGTTTGCAGTAAGTAAATAGCAAGAGTAGGATGCAAACCAGAGAACACAGTAGTTTTAAAGTGGTTCGGTCAAAATGACCTACATCCACTTGCAAAGCCTTCTTCGAAGAGGCTCCCAACTTCTACTAGCAAATCTCTTTGAAGGGGAAGGACTAATACCCCTCTTACAACCTTTACAAGTGGTTCACACTCTCACAATTTTTTCAACAAGATGGGAGGAGGTGGACACTCAAGCAATTTGAAAAACAAGACTTGCTAAGACTCTTCTAAGGCACTTATCTCAAACTATTGCTTTGCAAAATTTGTATTCTCTGCTGAGAATTGAGGGGTATTTATAGGCCCCAAGAGGATTCAAAATTTGGGCTCCAATTTTGAATTCCTATTGGGTTTCCGTGATTGGCGGTGCCACCGCTTGTCAATGTCTTGTCAGGCAGGCGTATTGGTGGTGCCACCGCCTGTCGGTGGCTATGCCACCGCCTGGTCTCGGGTGTTGGGCGGTGCCACCGCCTGACACTTCGGGTTCTGGGCGGTGCCACCACCCAGTCTGGCGGTTCCACCGCCCGTCCTTACAAATTTCTGGTTAGGCTTTACGTCCGACCCAAACCAAGTCACTTTTAGGCCCAGTTGGCCCCTAACCAAGGTATAGGATTGTCCCTTAATCCTAACCCTAATTACATGTTAACTACATACCTAAAAATATAATCCTAAGCAAGTGTTTAACCGGCCAACGTCAAGTTTTGTTTCGACGAGCTTTCTTGTGTTCTTCCGGTGGACTTCCGATACGCCCTCGGGTTTCTTCCGACGGACTCCCAATAGGCTCCCGATCTTGTGACGAATTCAACGAGTAGCCGAGCCTTCTCGATGATCTCTGTGAACCTCCGACAATCTCTTCTGTAGACTTCCGAAAGTTCCAACAAGTCTTCGATCTTTCTTGGTTGGTTCCGACAGCATCTCCGACGAATCTTCGGACTCTCGAACGTCCATTGAACTTGACTCCGGTATCCTTGCTTTATGTTTTTAGGCAATCGTAGTTAATCCTGCATACTCAACTTCAATAATATGGATTAGATCAATTAACACATCAATTGATTTCATCATCAAAATCCAAGATTCAATAGTACCACCACCCATAATTCCTAGGAGACCAAGTCTCCTGGTCGGTGCCACCGCCAGCTCTGGCGGTGCCACCGCCGGGCAGGAATTCTGGGTCCGAATGGACTAATCCATTCGGCCCAATTTGGGTCTGCCAAGGGCCCAATTGGCCCTAGATTTACTCCCGGCAAACTCCCGGACTTACGATGATCCTCTTGGCAAGTTCCAACGAGCTTCTTTGGCAAACTCCTGGACTTCTCGGATTGTTCCCGTAAAACCTCCGATGACCGTCCAGACTTCCGACGAACTCTCGAACCCCCAACTTGATATTCTTCTTGACTCCTGCTCAACACCTACTGCATGTCTTACTGCCATCATAGTTAATCCTACATATGGAAAACAAACTTTGATCTAGATAATTAATACTAAGCATTAATCAAGTTGTTCGGCATGTCATTGGTCCCTCGACGCTTCGTCCGATTCTTCGGTGCATCATCCTCTCCTACGGCCTATTGCCCAATCGGCCAGTTGACTCTGTAACTCTAATATCCTTGGCGTAATGTCCGCTCTTCTTGGCCCGATGTCCAAATCCATGGCCTGAAATCTTTTGTCGATACGTCGACTGATCCACCTGCCCGACGTCCAATCTTTTGACATGTTCCTCTAGTCCAACATGATTTTTTCTGCTTTAATTGTCTTATCCTGATCGAAGCATCCTACGTCACTCAAAACATAAATTAAAACATGAACACAATTATCAATTGGTTTCATCATCAAAATACGAGATTCAACAATCTCCCCCTTTTTGATGATGATAACTAATTGATGACGGAGTTAAACTTAACTCCTGGAGTTTAAACAAACGCCCCCTATCAATATGGCTTATTGATAGAAACTCTTGGATTCGAAAATCCAAGCAACATGTCATGATCAAATCATGCTTGTCATCAACATACTTCTCCCCCTTTGTCATCAACAAAAAGGAGAAGTTCCAACTCTTATGTGTTTGAGATATTAATTCAACTTATTGCATGAAAACATAATATCAAGTTTTATCATCGTGCAGTTTTGAAGCTAGAAAATTTAGCAAGTGTTACGTCATGCTTAGAACATTCAAACTATCAAGTTTTATATATGTAAGTTTTACAACATACAAGATAGCACTTTTGCAATTTTTGTTTCTTAAGATTGTCAAGATAGCAAGCTCTTTCTTTTCTTTTGAGAAGTACCATTTTTTTGCTTCCTTTGCAAAGTGCAAGTTAGCATGTTTTGCATCTTGAGATAGGCAAGATAGCACATTTGGTATGCAAATTTATAGTATGCAAGCTATCAAATTTTACACATAAAAAGTTAGCAAAATTTTACATCTCTTAAGATGTGCAAGATGGACTATTTTGCCTCTTTTTGAAATGTGTAACTTAGCAAACATTGCTTCTCTTTAGATTTGCAAGATAGCACTTCTTGCTTCCTTTTTGAGATTAGCAAGCTAGCAAGTTTGCTCACCCTATGTCATTGTCAAATAGAAGGGAACAACAATATAATAGTGTAGTTCATTTCCCTTTACTATAATATTAAGATCATGACAAGGGTAAGTATCATTCTTATTTATGCATTATAATATTTTCAAATTAAAACATGCACAATTTCAAAACCTTAAATTTCTTTTTTCATGCATGATATTAAAAATAAATCAATTATCACTACAACTCATCATGCATATTATTAAAAAATAAAATCATCAAACATGATACAAATATTTATTTTTAAAATATTCATCATTATTTTGAGCACATCATACATAATTCTAAGACATTCATAATATATCATTTTAGCAACAAATCATAGTATTTCGAATCATTAATATTTCACATTGTGATGGTATCAATTTTGTCAAATTATATCCTACCATGTATGATCAATATTTCTCCACATTTTATCATTGTAAACAAGAAAGAAGAAGGAAAGAACAAAATAGTGTAAAATATTTTAATCATTTTAAGGCATACAAGCCATAAATACAATGACATCATATCATGAAAGATAAAATCACTTGAATACCAAAAGTCATGATTCATATAATAAATCTCTTCTTTAAATAAAATATCAAGAAAAATCATAGGAATATAAAGAAGAGATCTTGTTTTAAAAGAAAATTAAGTAATAAATCCAAGAACTCACAAGAAGAATCATGATTCATTAGAAAATCTCCTTTTAAGAAAATACCAAGTATCATCATAGGAGAATGATTAATAAAAAAATGTTGTTTAATAACAAATCTTTCAAGTTATAATCAATTCATGAATACCGAAAGAACATTCAAGATTCATTTGGATAACTTTTCTTCTTTAGTAAACGATAAGAAAAAACATGGGAGTAAAAAAATAAGATCTTGATTCATAAATAATTTCAAGTTATAAATCACGAGAAATCAAGATCATGATTTTGATAAAAAATTATTCAAATTTAAATCATCAAAATTATTTTCATAGTCCAAGAGATTCATAACAGTGATATAAATAGATTCATTTATCTCCTTTTTGGAAAAATCAAGAAAGTAGAAAAAATAAATTTTTCTAGGAGAAACCTTTTCTCTTTTTAGTTGTTTCAATTCATGTGACTTATTTCATTTATGCAAAATAAAAATGTGCATCAACGTTTAGGATCAAAAAATAAATTTCATCATAAGAACCATCAAGACCAATAACTCACAAAAATCATCATGTATAACTTTAAAATCTCATGCATAAAATCGTAAAATCATGGTATCGAAACTTCAATATTTTCATTACAACATCAAGCAAGGTTTCATTGAACATAATCTTGAATGATTCTTATAGATATCTAAAACTTCTTTAGTTTTAATTTATATGATTGACTTTATATTAACATGCTCAAATTTTGTTCTTATGTCAAAACCAAAGACAAGGTTCATAAAAAAAATCATCAAGCCTTCCGTACAAAAGCCATGCATCATCAAAATATACATTCTTGCTTCTCAAGCACATACATAAGATTAATCTTACATTTTATTGCATTAACATAAAGCATGCAATTTGTCATTTTCAAAATTACGACCATGATCATATTTTTACATTTTTATTTTTAAATATTTAATTTTCAAGATAATTAATTCAAAACTAAATTAAATAAATGGATCATGAAAGGCATTATGTAATTTCAAAGTAAATTAGGGGGATTTCAATTACCTCATCGTTGAAAGCGGTTAAGGCGTAGTTTGCCACCTCGCCTTTCTTGATTTTCTCCTCGTCTTCGGAGGAGCTCGATTCATCCCAATTTTTGTTCTTTTTCTTGCATTTAAAGCAAGTAGTTCCATTCTTTTTACTTTTTAATTTTTATTTCATTTATAGTTTAAGTTCACCATCACTTGAGCTTATGCTCGAGTGGTCTTTAAATGTTCTATGTCCCAAATCCTTCCTATTCTTTGGAAGGTTGTTCTCGAGTTCCCTTTTTGCCATATTGTTCATTTCGTAGATCATTAAAGACCCAATTAGTTCTTCGAGTGAAAAATTATTCAAATCATTAGTCTCTTGTATGACCGTTACTGTAGAGTCCCAAGTTTTATTAAGAGAACATAGAATCTTGTTTACGAGTTCAAAATCCAAAAAATATTTGCCAAAAGATCTTAAACACTTGACGACATCCATAAAACGGGTGTACATGTCAATAATGGTTTCGCTTGGGTTCATTCGAAAAAGCTCGAAATCATGCATTAAAAAGTTAATTTTTGAATTGTTAACTCTAGAAGTGCCTTCGTGTGTGATTTCAAGAGTGTGCCATATGTCAAAAGTCATTTCGCACAAAGAAACCCAATTGAATTCATTTTTATCTAAGGCACAAAACAAGACATTCATAGCCTTTGCATTTAGAGAAAACGTATTCTTCTCCAAATACTCTAGAACTAAACATGTTAACATTAGTCATCATTTTATTAGAGATCATGTTAATAATAATGATATATCTTTAGAATTTATTAATACTAAATATCAATTAGCAGATATTTTTATAAAACCATTGAATGAGAAACAATTTGATTTTACTAGAAGAGAATTAGGCATGTTAAATCTTCCTAAAGCATAAATTCCTCTATACATTTTTTGAATTTCTTGGTTTTTCATAACTTGAGTTTTCTTTTTAAATTGAGATCGTTTCCTTCATTCCTTCTTCATACAATTCACCAAAGAAGAGATTTTATTCATAGATTTTTGATCCTTCAAGAAAGAAGAGTTTTTATTCATAAACTTTTGGTATAATTGATCTTTTATGCAATAATCATTTTTTATGAATCCTTCTTCCTTCTATTTACAAGAATAGGAATTTGATTCATGAATCTTTAGTATGCACATTTTGATATTTTATGTGATGAATCCTTTCTCTTTATAAAAGAAGAAGTTTGATTCATAGACTTTTGGTTCTTATAACTTGATTTTTTTTGTGATGAATAAATTCCTCCCTTCTTCTTCTTCTTCATCATCTTATTTTTATGACAAAAGGGAGAAAGAAACTTGCACATGTCAAGAAGAACCAAAAAGTGCTTGTATATCTAAATGTTGAATGTTTTATGACATAAGATATTTATTGAATGATTCTCTTTTTTTGTTGATGACAAAGGGGGAGAAATGATGAATGTTTGGAATCGTGCCAAAATGATGTTGAATGTGGTATCATGCATGAAGTGATAAATGGTTAAAAAATGCTTTAGTATCATATATGTTATGTTAAATTTGGTATCATGCATGAAGTGATAAATGATGCTTTAGTATCATATATGTTATGCCCTAAATAATTGAAAATATAAATGTTTTAGTATGATATATGTTATGCCCAAAGTGATTTGTTATTATGCATGAAGTAATGAATGCTTTAGCATCTTGTATATTATACCCACTATGATTTTTTATCATGCATAAAGTGATGAACTTATGCATGTTATACTTTGATGACTTGAAACTATGATGATACACAATATATGAAATTTTGATATATTACATTTAATCACTATGATTGAAATTATTTCACCCGAATTCAAAGGTTATGATTCCTTTTGAATTCAAGTTTGTCTTATCTCAATATGGTATATATATAGGAGGAGTTAAGGTTAACTCCATCATCAATTAGTTGTTATCATAAAAAAGGGGGAGATTGTTTATTGAATCTCAGATTTTGATGTTGAAATCAATTGGTGAATTAATTATCTAATTCATATGCTGAGATAAGTGATACAGGACTAACTACAATCGTAAGAAAGGCAAAATGATTAAAGAAGAATCAAAGTTGGGCCAAAATCAATGATTGGGCATCGGGTTAGATGAATCGAGGGATACACCGAAGAATCAGACGATACAGTGAAAGTTCACCGGAGGTTCACCGGAAGTTTGTCGAAAGCTCGCCAGAAAATCACTAGGAGTTCATCGAAAGTTCACCAAGAGTTCGGATAAACAATTGATGTGTCGAATAATTAGGATAGCTTGCATTGTAATTGTCTAGCCATAATTGTCATAGTTAGGGTTTCAATTCGAGTTAGTTTTGGGAGAAATTTCACTAACTCAATTATGGGCCAACTAGGCCCTAATCAAGGCTGAATTAGGTTGATTAGATGCCCATTCAGCCACTTGGAGCCATGTCAAGTGGTGGCACCACCCAGATTGGGTGGTGGTACCGCTTGAGGCTTAGCCTCCCAGGTGGTTTGGGCGGTGGTACCGCCTAAATTGAGCGATGGTACTACTGATAGTTAATACTACTAAGTGATGGTACCACTAGAGCCCGGTCTCTAAGGCTTTGTTAGGCGATCGTACCCACCTAGACTTGGCAATGTTACCACCCAGTGTTAGTCTGTAAGCAGTGGTACCGCCCAATAATGGCAATGGTACTACGAGTACTCCGGAAACCCAAGTTGAGACACTTTTTGGCCCTATTTTTGAAGCCATTGGGGCCTATAAATTCCCCTCTTTTCTGTATAAAAGATTAGGAAAAGTGTGAACAAAAGTCTTGAGATTTTTGTTGTAAAAGTGTTGAAAAAGTGCTAAGTATCCTCCTCCTTCTTTAGCTTTATAATCAATCTAAGAGAGGTGTAAGGCTTGTAAAATATTGTTTCCTAAACCTATAAAAAGGAAAAAGTAATGTAAGAGGGTGGTTGGTCTTTGTCTATTGAATGAAGATCAATAGTGGACGTCGGTGGCCTCAACGGAGGAGGAATCGGGAGTAGATGTAGGTCACGACGACCGAACTACTATAAAATTGGTATGCACTTTCTTGTTGCTCTTCATTACTATTATTTTCTATATTAATTGCTTATTACTCTTATTCTAAGTTAAGCATACTTTCAATATCTTTTTTGATACATTTTTATCAAGCTAAAAGTTTTGAATCGACTTAATTTTTGTGATAGCACTAATTCACCCCCCCCCCCCCCCCCCCCTCTTAGTGTCTTAGTGTCATTCATGATCCTAACACTTTAAACTTTGATTTATAGAATATTATCGAATATAATTTTCAACAATCCTCTAGAACTATGAATGAATAGAATGATTTTGAGAAAATAATTTTCATTATATGGAAAAGTTATGAATGCTTTGTTTTGTGCTTTGGATAAAAATGAGTTTAATCGTATTTGGACTTATGAAACTGCATATGACATTTGGTACACTCCTGAAATCACGCACGAAGGCACAAGTAGGGTTAAAGAATAAAAGATTAATTTTTTGATGCATAGTTTTGACTTATTTCGAATAAAACAAAGAGAAACTATTGGAGACATATATAACCGTTTTACGGATGTCGTCAATTGTTTGAAAGCACTTGGTAAAAGTTTTTCTAATTTTAAAATTTTTAATAAAATAATAAGATTTTTTTCAAAAAGTTGGGATCCGAAAGTGATAACAATATAAGAGATAAAGGACTTGAACAATTTCTCTCTTGAAGAAATTATTGGGTCTTTAATAACCTATGAAATAACTTGTATTAAACATGATGAACATGAGAACAAGCTTTTAAAGATTTAACACTAAGAATAAAAGAAGACCACTTATGAGAAAACTTAAGTGATGATGAAGATGACCTTGAACTCCTCATAATAAAATTTAAGAAGTTCATAAAACAAGAATCTAAAAATAAAAATGAACTTAGAAAGAACAAAATAACTTGCTATGAATACAATTAGCTAGGGCACTTCAAAATAGAATATCTACAACAGAAGAAGAAGGTGCTCATACAAAAGAAGAAAAATGCACTCAAGGTGATATGGGACGAAACGAGTGCATCTGAAAACGAACAAAATAATTGAGCATGATAATTGCATGTTAATTCCTTATACTAAGTATGAAACATTAGATTTACTTAAGAAGGAAAATGTATTACTATAACAAAAAATAACAAAAGAAAGACCATTGGAATTAAAATTATTATTAACAAATTAAATCTTTTGTTTGAAGATGTTTTAATATGTCATACTATTAATCATGATGATTTTTTGTGATGATGCTTTTTTTCGGGTTTAAACAATAATGCATGGTTTTGGCTTAGAAAATAATGACATGAAATCAATCACATAGAGGAATGCATTATTTTTCTTGAAAATGACACTATCCCCAAAAGCTTATTAAATTTTTCAATAAGAGATTAATGAATCTATTTATGTTATGAATCTTGTGAACTATGAAAGTGATTTTGATGATTTGAATTTAGTGAGTTTTATCAAAATCATGATCTAGATTTATCGAGATTTATAACTTGAAATCGTTAATGAATCAAGATATCATATTATATGTTCTCATATCATTCCTTCTTATTAAGATTTATCCAAATGAATCATGGTTTCTCTTTTGATTTCTCGGAATCATAACTTGAATTTTTTTTTTGAATCAAGATTTTTTTATGATTCCTTTGTTTTACTAAAGAGAATGTTTATTCAAATTTTTATATTGATTTCTTAGAATTTATAACATAAGATTACCTTTGAAGATCATTGACTATTTAATCTCCTAATATTTCTTTTTTGTTATTTACTAAAGTGGAGATTTGTCAAAAATGACTCATGCTCTTTTAGTATTCATGACTTGATCTTTCATTTTTTAGGATTGAAATATTGATATAAACTTATCATTTTTTATTAATGTTAGGATCAAAAGCACTAAGAGGGAGGGGTCAATTAGTGCAGTGGAAAACTTTCGACGATTAAAAATGCGTTCGTACGATAAAAGTGATTTCTGTCTAAACGTCGATTCAGAAAATACTTAATTATGAAACACGTTCGTAAATGAACAGAAGGCAGTAAGCTATTGAGGAGGTTTGCAGTAAAGATAAGATTCTCAAAGTAAATGCAAACCAAGATTTACAATGGTTCGGTCAATCTTGACCTACATCCACTTTTGGCTTCCTCCACCGACGAGGTCACCGACGTCCACTAGAGGCCTTCCTTCAATAGGCGAAGGCCAACCATCCTTTTATAGTTTCACTCCTTTTGACGGGCTTAGGAGACAACCCTTACAGAATTTCTCTCCTCTTTTGAAAGATGAAAACTTGGAAGAAAAGAGGGAGGAGAACTTCTAGCCTTTACAACACTTTTGAGCTCTAAAATCACAGAGTAAGATCAAGCTTTCGGTCCTTTTGGTTGCCCTTTCATTACTGAAAGGGTGGGGTATTTATAGGCCCCAAATCAGTTTGAATTTTGAGCTCAAAACTGTCATCTCCCAGAATTCCGGGGTCTGGCGGTTGCACCGCTTGGCAGAGCTTGGAGACTGAGCCTTTGGGCGGTGCCACCGCCTGACAGGGGCGGTTGCACTGCTTGGCAGACCTCGGAGACTGAGCCTCTAGGCAATGCCACTGCATGACAAGGGCGGTTGCACCTCTTGGTAGAGCTCGAAGACTGAGCCTCTAGGCGGTGCCACCACTTGACAAGGGCGGTTGCACCGCCCAGTCACGCTCGGAGACTGAGCCCAAGTGGTGCCACCGCCTGATTGGGGCAGTTGCACCACTTTGCAGAGCTCATAGACCGAGCTCCGAGATTGAGCCTTGGGCGGTGCCACCGCCGACCGCCGACCCAGGCTGTGCCACCGTTGATCAAGAAATCTGGGTCGGAATGGGCAGATCCATTCGACCTAATTTATGTTTGTCAAGGGCCCGATTGCCCCTAGATTAAGTTAATGGAATCACCTCCCATTTTTAAATTAATCATTGTGCTACCTATGATATTTCTTAAGACATTTACTACATTTTGCTCCGGTGCTTCATTCGCTTCTTCCGGTGAGCTTCCAGCGAACTTCCGTCGATCATCCGATGAACCATCGGTGATGCTCCTGTAGACTTCCGGCAAACTCCTGGACTTGCGACGATCCACTTGGCGAGTTCCGACGAGCTTCTTTGGCAAGCTCTTGGACTTCTCGGATTTGTTCCCATAGAACCTCCGATGACTGTCCGGACTTTCGTCGAACTCTCGAACCCCCAATGTGATCATGGTCTTGACTCCGGTGCAACTCCTACTGCATGTCTTACTTCCATCATAGTTAATCCTGCACATGTAAAACAAAACTTCGATCGAGACAATTAATCCTAAGCAATTAACCAAGTTGTCTGATATGTCATTGGTTCCTTGACGCTTCGTCCGATTCTTCGGCGCATCGTCATCTCCTGCGACTATTGCCCAATTGACCAGTTGACTCCGCAACTCCGATATCCTTAGCGCAATACCAGCTCTTCTTGGCCTAATGCCCGAGTCCATGGCCCGAAGCCTTCTGTTGATACGTCGACCGATCCACCGGCCCGACGTCCAATCTTCTAACATGTTCCTTCGGCACAACATGATTTTTCCTACTTTAATTGTCTCATCTTGATCGAAGCATCCTATGTCACTCAAAACACAGATTAAAACATAAACACAATTATCAATTGATTTCATCATCAAAATACGAGATTCAACAATCTCCCCCTTTTTGATGATGACATCCAATTGATGACGGAGTTAAACTTAACTCCCCCTATTAATATGCCATATTGATAGAACCTTGAATTCAAACTGAATTCAAGTCATTGCAATATTCATCATGAATACTTGCAACACGTCATCATGAACTTATGCATAAACTTATGCATAACATCATACTTCTCCCCCTTTGTCATCAACAAAAAGGAAAAGTCCAACTATTATGTGTTTGGAATATAGGTTCAACTTATTGGATGAAAAACATAGTATCAAATTTTTATCATCATGCAATCTAGCAATTTTATAATATTTTAGAACTTGCAAGCTAGCAATTTAGAGATGTTTAAGAAAGCAACTCTTGCTTCTTGAAGTATGCAAGTTTTACAAGCTAGCAAATTCAAAGATATGCAAGTTGACATATTTGCTTTTCTTGAGATAGGCACGATATCATATTTTTGCATTTTTTTGATGTTTCAAGCTAGCAATTCTCGATGATGTTCAAGATAGCAATTTCTTCTTTTTTGAGAAGTGTAATTTTTGCTTTCTTCTTGAATTGTGCAAGCTAGCTATCTCCCCCTTAGTCATTGTCAAAAAGAAGGGAAGACCCTTTATGTCAATTTCTAAATCATAACAAAAGTGAGTAATCATTCTTATTTCAAATTTCCATAATTGAGATAAACCTTGAATTCAAATTAAAGCAATTTTAATCATGATTCACATCATATGCAATACATCACATAAAAAACATAAGTATTGCATGCATCATTTTAGCCACAAATCGTAGCATTTCATCACATGGCAAGATATCAACAAGTAAAATTACGATGCAAGTTCTTGATATCTTAACATGATGCAAACATGGCATATGACAATCATAGCATTTCGATTATGAATTTGCCATATATTTCGATGCAAGCTTCTTTTCATATCTTAATATAATTCAAATTCAAATATGGCACTTATAGCATTAATTCATATATTTCTCATTCAAATATGGCACTCATAGTATCAATTCATATATTTCTCCCCCTTTGTCATCAACAAAAGGAGAAGTAGCTCTAGCTATTTTAAAAGATATGCAAGTTTTTGTAACATGAAGCTAGATTTTCATCACAACATATAAGCACAAAAGCATAGCAAGATTCTTAAGTTCAATCATGGCAATTCAACACTTGCTAAATGTGCAAGATTGCACTTTGCTTTTCTTTACATGTTCTAACTTGCAAAAGCTTTCTCCCCTTTGTTTTTGTCGAAAAGAAGGGAAGAGTACAAGCTAGCCAGTATTTGCCTTGAGCTAGCAATCTTTCTCCCCCTATGTCATTACCGAAAAGAAGGTAGAAATCAATGGCCAAAAAATTTTAATCATTATACAAGCCATATTACAAAATCATGTCATGATATCAAGAAAATTCAAGAAGGACATGATTCATTCGACAAATCCTTTTAATAGAGCAAAAGAATTATACAACTAAGGATCATAGATCAAGTCATGATTCGTGATTCATCATAAAGCAAATTAATTTTCAGTCATCACATAAGGCATTTAAAGAATTTTTTAAACATAGGAGAATAATTAATTTAAGCATGCAATGTTTCAATCAAATTCATGTCATGAATACCAATACTTTCATATTGTGAGTATCAATTCATGAATACCAAAAGATATTATTTGTGATTCCAATTTTGCAAGATCAAGATTATGATTTAGATAAAACTCATTCAAATCAAATCGTTAACTTGAAACTTATAATCAAGTCATCAAAATCAATTTCAAGATTCATAAAATATCATGAAATCATTAATCTTGATCAGATGGGAAAAGCATTTTTTAAGTGATTCTTTTTCATCTAAGCATGCTTTTGTCTTTATGTGCCAAATCAAGATAAGCATGAAAGTTCAAGACGTAAAGGCAAAATCTTATAAAACAACTCATCAAGCAAGATTTTAAATATCTATTTTCAAGCCATATAAAGAGTAAGTCAAGGATTCAATTATCTCATGTCATGGATTCCAATAGGCATCTCAAAATATCAACATCACATTAAAAATATATTTCAAAAAGATATATCGATAAGTGATTCATTTGTATCATTTCATTCATTCAGAAGATTCTCCTTTTTGGTAAATAAATTTAGGAGAACAAAATGAATTAAGGAGATGTAACATGATTGAAGCATTGAACATGATTCATATTTAAAATGTGTCTCATGTCATAAGTATGAATCCAGCATTTGTAAAATCCAAAATCATCCTCAAAGTCACATTCAATAAATTCATACATGGCAAGCATAGATTTATTGAAAAGACGATAAGATAGAGGATCGCATTTCATTTTTATAAATTTCTATTTATGTGATTTGCTTCTTATAAGCATGCCTTTACCTTTAATAAAACAAGTGTCAACATTTAAGACGGAAAGGTAAAAAACAAATCATCAAGCATGATTCCAGATAACATCCTGTTAAAGAGAAATCATTAATTCCAAATGCATGATACTCTCATTTATTTTCAAAATATTCATCATGTTTATTTTCATGAGATTCACAAGATTGGTAAAATAAATTCATTAATCTCAATAGGATAGAAAATTATTTCCATTTCATACAATTGATTTCATGTGAGGGTATTCAAGTCTTTTGTGAAAACATGTATTATCATTTAAAATCGAAACATAAGTTTCATCATGAAGCCGTCAAGACCAAACACATCATGATATCACATCTATCATCAAAAGACTATCAAAAAATTCATACATAGATGTACATGCACTATGTCATCTTAATATGTCATAAGAATGTCATCTTAATTCATCATAAAAATGATTAGACCAAAAACATATTAATCTAAAATGAGAGTTTCAAATCAATATTTACTTCAAAAACTCATGCATGACATAAAATCATCAAGATACACATGCATGGATTAATCCTAAGCATTATCACATATCATATTATCATCCCTAATTTTGCATACATCATTGAACATTTCAAAACATAACATGCATGAAACCTTAGCAATATACTTTTCATGATCAAATTTTTAATTTTTTCAAAGATGCTAAAAAGAAAAACATGATATAATTTTTGAAAAACAATTTTTTTATTTCCTATTCCTACTATCTAAATTAAGCACTCATGAAGGACTTCAAGTATTTTCAAAATAATTCAAGGGAGTTGAGTTACTTACCTTGTAGTTGAAGCCCGTCAAAGCCCAATTCGCTGTTTCACCTTTGGAAGTTCTTGATTCATCCTTGGTTACCTTCTTCTTCTTTGGCCTCTTCCTCCGTTCAAGTTCATTGTTTATTTTAGATTTTTATTTAATAAACTTATTAAGATTTAGTGTTCGAAGTTCAAGTTCATCATTGTCCTCATCACTTGAGTCATCGCTCAAGTGGTAATCATTTGTCCGAGGTTCTAAATCATTCCTGTTCTTTGGAAGGTTGTTTTGTTCATCATGTTCATCATGTCCATTGTACACCATTTCATATGTCATCAACGAACCAATTAGTTCTTCAAGTGGTAAGTTGTTTAGGTTTTTAGCTTCTTGTATTGCAAACTTTTGAATCCCACTTCTTAGAAAGAGAACACAAAATCTTGTTTACGAGTTCAAAATCCGAAAAACATTTGCCAAGAGCTCTTAAACCATTGACGACATCCGTAAAATAGGTGTACATGTCACCAATGGTTTCTCTTGGCTTCATTTGAAAAAGCTCGAAATCATGCATCAAAAAGTTAATTTTTGAATATTTAACTCTAGAAGTGCCTTCGTGTGTGATTTCAAGAGTGTGCCATATGTTAAAAGCCATTTCACACAAAGAAACCCGATTGAACTCATTTTTATCCAAAGCGCAAAATAAGGCATTCATAGTCATTGCGTTTAAAGAAAAATACTTCTTCTCCAAATCCAACCATTCGTTCATCAGTTTAGAGGGAAGTTGAAAACCGTTTTCAAAAATATTCCATAAATCCAAATTCATAGAAATCAAGAAAACTCTAATTCGAGTTTTCCAATAAGTGTAGTCTAATCCGTTAAACAACGGTGGACGAACAACCGAAAAACCCTCTTGAAATCCATGAAGAGCCAATTGTTAGGATCAAGAGCACTAAGAGGGGGGTGGGGTGAATTAGTGCAGCGAAAAACTTTCGACGATAAAAACTGCATTCGTACGATAAAAGTGATTTCCATCTAAACGCCGATTTGGAAAATACTTAACTATGAAACACGTTCGTAAATGAGCAGAAGGCAGTAATCTATTGAGGAGGTATGTGTTGAATCTCGTATTTTGATGATGAATCTACTTGATATATGTTTATGATTTAATCTGCGCTTTGAGTGACGCAGGATGCTTCGATTAGGATGAGACAATTAAAGCAGAAAAATCATGTTGTGCCGAAGGAACATGTCAGAAGATTGGACGTCGGGCCGGTGGATCGGTCGACTTATCGATAGAAGGCTTCGGGCTGTGGACTCGAGCATCGGGCCAAGAAGAGCGGGTATTGTGCCAAGGATATCGGAGTTGCGGAGTCAACTGGCCGATTGGGCAATAGGCTGCAGGAGAGGACGATGCGCCGAAGAATCAGACGAAGCGTCGAGGGACCAATGACATGCCAGACAACTTGGTTAATTGCTTAGGATTAATTGTCTCGATCGAAGTTTTGTTTTAAGTGTGCAGGATTAACTACGATGGAAGAAAGATAAGTAGCAGGAGTTGCACTGGAGTCAAGTCAATGATCACATTGGGAGTTCGAGAGTTCAACGGAAGTTCGGACAGTCGTCGGAGGTTCTGCGGGAACAGATCCGAGAAGTCCAGGAGCGTGCCAAGCGAAGCTCGTCGGAACTCGCCAAGTGGATCGTCGCAAGTCCAGGAGTTTGCCGGAATTCCGCAGGAGCATCACCGAGAGTTCATCGGATGATCGACGAAAGTTCGCCGGAAACTCGCCGGAAGAAGTGTTTGACGCACCGAAGCAAGCTGTAGAAATTGTCTTAGAATTAATCGTAGTTAGCACAGTGATTAAGTTGGAAATGGGAGGTGATCCCATTAGCTTAATCTTGGGGCAATTGGGCCCCTGAAAAATCGAAATTGGGCCGAATGGAGCTACCCATTCGGACCCTGATTGCTGTGGGAGGTGCAACCGCCCAAGCCAGGAGGTAGCACCGCCTGGGTTAAGTCTCCCAGGGAGACTGGGTGGTGCAACCGCCCCAGCCAAGAGGTGGCACCGCCTGGGCTCAGTCTCCGAGCGAGACTGGGCGGTGCAACCTCCCTTGACAGAGAGGTAGCACCGCCTGAGCTCGGTCTTCGAGCTCTGGCAGCTCAGTCAGGAGGTGCAACCGCCTGGGCTTAGTCCCCGAGCCAGACTGAGGTGGTGCAACCGCCCCTGACAGAGAGGTGCAACCGCCTGGGCTCAGTCTTCTAGCTCTGCCAAGCGGTGCAACCTCTCCAGTCAGGAGGTGCAACCGCCTGATCCCGGAATTCTGGGATTTGATGGTTTTGAGCTCCAAATTTGAACTGGGTTGGGGCCTATAAATACCCCACCCATTCAGCACAGAAAGCACAGAGATATACACCGAAATCTTGATCTTTTCTGTGATTCTTAGAGCTCAAAATTGTTGTAAAGGCCAAAAGTTCTCCTCTTTCTGTTCTTTAAGTTTTGAGTTGTAAAGAGAGGAGAGAAAAGTCCTGTAAGGGTTGTCTCCTGAGCCCGTCAAAAGAAGTGAAACTGTAAAAGGGCAGTTGACCTTCGCCTCTTGAAGGAAGGTCTCTAGTTGACGTCGGTGACCTCGTCGGTGGAGGAAGCCAAAAGTGGAGTAGGTCAAGATTGACCGAACCACTCTAAATCTCGGTTTGCATTTACTTTTGAGCATTTTATCTTTACTACAAACCTCCTAAATAGCTACTGCCTTCTGCGCTTTTACGAACGAGTTTCTAAGTTCAGAACTTTCCGAATCTGCGTTTAGACGTAAATCGGCGTTTTCATACGATCATTACATTTCAGTTTACGTTTACGTTTTGACTCCAATTATAACTGCAAACTGCCTTCTGTGCATTTACAAAACATATCTCAAACTTCAGTATCTTCAAAGTTGACGTTTAGACGTAAACCGGTTTTATCGTACGAACATCGGATTTCAGTTTGCGCTTGCATTCTGATTTTTATCATAAACTGCTAACTGCCTCTGTAGATCTACTTTAACTTCATGTCGCTTAATCTTAAGCTAAAGTAGTCTTGGAATCGGATTTTACATCGAAATCGTTTTTGTCGTTCGAACGCAGCTTTCGATTTTAATCGCAGAAAGTTTTCCGCTGCACTAATTCACCCCCCCTCTTAGTGCTCTTGATCCTAACAATTGGTATCAGAGCCCGGTTTTTCTCATTTCGGATTTACTCCCGAGAGAAATGGCTCTTCATAGCTTTCAAGAGGGCTTTGCGGTCTTTCGTCCACCGTTGATTAACGGATTGGACTACACTTATTGGAAAACTCGAATGAGAGTTTTCTTGATTTCTATGAATTTGGATTTATGGAATATCATTGAAAACAGTTTTCAACTTCCCTCTAAACCGATGAACGAATGGTCGAATTTGGAGAAGAAGTATTTTTCTTTAAACGCAAAGGCTATGAATGCCTTATTTTGCGCTTTGGACAAAAATGAGTTCAATCGGATTTCTACGTGCGAAATGGCTTTTGACATTTAGCGAACACTTGAAATCACGCACGAGGGAACTAGTAGAGTCAAAGACTCGAAAGTTAACTTTTTATTGCATGATTTTGAGCTTTTTCGAATGCAACTAAGCGAGACTATAAGCGACATGTACACCCGTTTCACGGATGTCGTCAATAGTTTAAGAGCTCTTGGAAAATATTTTTCGGATTTAGAACTCGTAAACAAGATTTTGCGTTCTTTTTCTAAGAAGTGGGATTCAAAAGTAACTGCAATACAAGAAGCTAAAAACCTAAACAACTTACCACTTGAAGAACTAATTGGTTCGTTGATGACATATGAAATGGTGCACAATGCACATGATGAACATGTTGAACACAATCACCTTCCAAAGAACATGAAGGATTTGGAACTCCGGACAAATGAATGCCACTTGAGCGATGACTCAAGTGATGAGGACAATGATGAACAAAACAACCTTCCAAAGAACAGGAAGGATTTGGGATATAGAACATTTGAAGACCACTCGAGCATAAGCTCAAGTGATGGTGAACTTAAACTACAAATGAAATGAAAATTAAAAAGCAAAAAGAATGGAACTACTTGCTTTAAACGCAAGAAGAAGAACAAAAATTGGGATGAATCGAGCTCCTCCGAAGACGAGAAAGTCAACAAAAGCGAGGCGGCAAACTACGCCTTAACAGCCTACGACGTTGAGGTAATTAAAATGCCTTTGGTTTATTTTGAAATTACTTGATGCTTTCATGATGTATTTTCTTTTTTAGTTTAGAATTAATTTTCTTGAAAATTACATGTTTAAAAATAAAAATACAAAAATTATGATCATGCTAGTAATTTCGAAAATGATAATATTGCATATTTTATGATAAACAAACGAAATGATTTTGATTGAAAATATGAAATCATGGTTAAGAAGTAATAATGTGTATCATGTTTGATTAACATTGTTGAATGAAATCACATTTGATTTAAAGTAATGCATAATGATGTAATATTAAATGGTTATGATACAATGATTAACAATTTTATGCATGAGATTTTAAGTTATCCATGATCATGAGCTTGTTTGATCTTCATGATTGAACTTGAAAATCTATAGCAAAATCTTGTCTGAATACATGAAAGTGTTAATTTCATTTTCGGATTCACTTAACAATTGGTATCATAACAATCGGATTTTCTCATACACTTATGAAAAATATTTTTCTAAAATGAATTTGATGAAATGATTCCTGCTTATAAATTCCATCTTGAAATATGAATTATAGTGTTTTTGCTTGCAAAGATTTGTTTCACATACATATCTCCTATGATTCATGTGCAAAAAAAGAATTTATAAATCATAATACAATGAGATTTCTTATGCAAAAATAAAGTGCTTTTGTGATTCTTTGCTAAAGAGAATAATTATTAAAATCATGATCTTGATAATTATAAGATGAAGCTCTTTATAAATCAAGATCGTTCATTATACTCCCTACATTTATCAAAAAGGAGTTCTTCAAATGAAATGCAACTTGTCTTTTGATTTCTTAGAATTCAATGAAGTGTCATATTGATATCTTGAAACTTGGAATATTTTAAAATGTGATCTTGATAAGAATGTTTCAAGTTGCTCTTTGTACTATATCTTTTCAAATGAATCATGAGCCTTGATATCATATATTTCATAATATAGAAATAACAAGATTTCTTTGCCTTATGTCTTGAACTTCCATGCTTATCTTAATTTGGCATATAAAGACTAAGGCATGCTTAGATGAAAAAGAATCTCTTAAAAAATGGCTTTCCCATATGATCGAGATTAATGATTTCATGATATTTTGTGAATCTCGAAATTAATTTTAATGACTTGATTATGAATTTCAAGTTAATGATTTGATTTGAATAAGTTTTATCTAAATCATAATCTTGATCTTGCAAAATTGAAGTCACATATAATATCTTGTGGTATTCATGAATTGATACTCACAATATGAAAGCATTGATATTCATGACTTGAATTGGAATGAAACATTGTATGCTTAAATTAATCATTCTCCTATGTTTCAAAAATTCCTTAAATGTCTTATGTGATGATTGAAAACTAACTTGCTTTATGATGAATCACGAATCATAACTTGAACTATGATATAAATGCCTTGAAATGATTGAAATATTTAACACTTTTATGCTCTTCCCACTACTTCCTTCTTGTTTTCAATGATAAAATGGGAAGACGTTTTGATCATGCATGGTAGGATATAATTTGACAAAATTGATACCATCATGATATGAAACATTTATGATGTGCAATTATGCATGCAATACTTGTGCTTTCTAATTATGATGTGATGTATTGCATATGATGTAAATCATAATTTAAAATGCTATGAGTGGTAAGTTACACACTTTGAGAAGAAATTGCTATATTGAAACATTAATGTAATTATGAATGGTGATATGAAATTATGCATGTAATACTTCAACCTATGATAACGATGCATGCAATGATAAAATATTCATGATGAAAAATTGTCTTGACATTCATGACTTGATTATTCATCCTTTGTCATGATTTTGAAATCATTGTAAAAGGAAAAAGAACTACAAAACTGTATTCTTCCTTTCTTTTTGACAATGACAAAGGGGGAGATAGCTAGCTTGCACAAGTCAAGAAGATGCAAAAACTTGATTGCTAGCTTGCCTATCTTAAGTAGCAAAGATTGCTAACTTGCTTATTTCAAGAAGCAAAAATTGACTTCTTGAACATCACTATCTTGAGTATCTCAAGAAGCAAAACATGCAATTTGCACATTACAATAGGAAGCAAGTGTTAGGATCGAGAGCACTAAGAGGGGGGGGGGTGAATTAGTGCAGCGGAAATCTTACAGCGATTAAAACCGAAAGGTGCGTTCGTTCGATAAAATCTAATGTGATGCAAAAGCCGATTCACAGTTTGTGTTTAAGCGCAGTTTGCGTCTAAGCGCAGATTGCGTCTAAGAGCAGTTTGCGTCTAAACTCAGTTTACGTCTAAACTCAGTTTACGTCTAAACGTAGTTTTACGTCTAAACGCAGTTTTACGTCTAAACGCAGTTTTGCGTCTGAACGCAGTTTTACGTCTAAACGCAGTTTTGCGTCTAAACGCAGTTTTACGTCCAAATGTAGATTCTGAACTTTGAAAAGCGTTTTATGAATGTGCAGAAAGTAGTTTGCAGTTATAAATGGAATCAATACGTTAACGTAAACTGCAATGTAAAGATCGTACGAAAACACCGATTTACGTCTTAATGCAGATTCGGAAAGATCTGAACTTAGAGAATCGTTCGTAAAAGCGCAGAGGGCAGTAGCTATGTAGGAGGTTTGCAGTAATGATAAAATGCTCAAAATAAACGCAAACCAGAGATTTAGAGTGGTTCGGTCAGTCTTGACCTACTCCACTTTTGGCTTCCTCCACCGATGAGGTTACTGACGTCAACTAGAGGCCTTCCTTCAATAGGCGAAGGCCAACTGCCCTTTTACAGTTTCTCTCCTTTTGACAGGCTCAGGAGACAACCCTTACAGATCCTTTCTCTCCTCTCTTTACAACTCAAGACTTGAAGAACAAAAAGAGGAGAACTTTTGGACTTTTACACAAATTTGAGCTCTTAGAATCACAGAAAAGATCAAGAATTTGGTGTGGATCTATATCTTTTCAGTGCTGAATGGGTGGGGTATTTATAAGCCCCAACCCAGTTCAAATTTGGAGCTCAAAATGATCAAATCCCAGAATTCCGGGATCAGGTGGTTGCACCTCCTGACTGGAGAGGTTGCACCGCCTAGCAGAGCTCGAAGACTGAGCCTCTGGGTGGTGCCACCTCTGTCAGAGGCGGTTGCACCTCTCTGCCAGAGCTCGAAGACCGAGTTCAGGCGGTTGCACCGCCTGACTGGAGAGGTTGCACCGCCCAATCTGGCTCGAAGACTGAGCCCTAGGCGGTTGAACCTCTTGGCTGGGGCTGTTGCACCGCCTAGTCTCACTGGGAGACATAGCCTGGGCGGTGCTACCTCCCTGCCTGGGCGGTTGCACCTCCCACAGCAACCTGGGTCCGAATGGGTTGAACCATTCGACCCAATTTGAGTTCTTTAGGGTCCCAATTGCCCCAGGATTAAGCTAATGGGATCACCTCCCATTTCTAACTTAATCAAAGTGCTAACTATGATTATTTCCTAAGACATATTCTGCAGCTTGCTTTGGTGCGTCACTCGCTTCTTCCGGCGAGTTTCCGGTGAACTTCCGTCGATCATCCGATGAACCCTCGGTGAAACTCCTGCGGACTTCCGGCAAACTCCTGGACTGGGACGATCCACTTGGCAAGTTCCGACGAGCTCCTTTGGCAAGCTTCTGGACATCTCGGATTTGTTCCCGCAGAACCTCCGACGACTGTCCGAACTTCCGTCGAGCTCTCGAACTCCCAACGTGATCATTGTCATGACTCCGGCGCAACTCCTGCTGCATGTCTTACTTTCATCATAGTTAATCCTGCACACTTATCTCAACACTTACATTAGACAACAAATGACAATTGACTTCATCATCAAAATCCAATATTCAACGATCTCCCCCTTTTTGATGATGACAATCAATTGATAATGGAGTTAACCTTAACTCCCCCTGTCTATATGCCATACTTTTTGAATTTAAAACTTTATAAATTCAAGAGACATATTCTCATCATGATTCCTATCATGATGTCAAGGCTTGTCATACATTTTCAAATTTAACAAATTTGAATGATGGTTATTGTAGCAATTCATCAAATTGTAAGTGTAGCATCGCATGTACACATTTCAAATATTTTAGCAAGTGTAGCATTGCATCACATGGTAAGATATCAGTTCGTATCATGCAAATTTTTGTTTGATATCTTGATACAGGGCATATGGTAATCATATATTTCTTGGTGATGCAAGTATGGCCTAATCATAGTATCAGCGATAGCAATCATATCAACATCAGTAATAGCAACCATATCAATTCATATGTTTCTCCCCCTTTGTCATCAACAAAAAGCATGGTAGCATTTAAAAAGTATGGTAGATGTGATTCCAGCAGATTATCAAGCATATAAAGGAAGGCATGACACATATAACACTTTGTACATCTCTTCCCCTTGTTATGTTATAGTTTGTTGCTTGAAGGAGGAAACTCATTTTTCAAAAGGCTTTCTTAAGAGTGTACAGGAAAATCCCCTTTTTTTGCATTCAAACCGAAAATAAGCTTCTTACATGCATTCAGATATGAGTAAGCTACTGCTTTTCAAAAACATTTGTCACATAATTTCCAACATGTTATCTGATCAAGTGATACCAAGGCATGTAATAGTAATCAATAACGTTCGAAAAATAATCTTAACTAGTTTAAGTATTCGGACACATTAACATTCCTAATTCCCTTCTTATGAAATCAAATTGTTCTTCACTTAGAGGTTTTGTAAAGATATCAATTTGTATTAATGTCATATTGCTGACTTATCAACTATATTGGTATGTCACTTTATATTTTTCAGGGCATAAGGTTTTCAAACCATTTAGTTTTAATGTAAAATCCGAGATAAACAACAGCAACAGATGTTTGTAAATTTGCATATGCTTATAGATCAAAATAAAGGGTAACATATGGAATTTACAACATGCTATATCAAAGACAAAGTCCTTCATGATGAGTAACATAAGGAGTTTACAACATGCCATATAAAAGACAAAGTCCTTCATGATGAGTAACATAAGGAGTTTACAACAACAGCGGATGATTGTGTTCATACAAGCTCATTCATGAGGTGGAATGTTAAAATGCCTAAATAAGGAGTCAAATTGTCGATGAATTTGCTGCAGCTCAGTTAGGATTTAATCTTGTCGAAGTTCAAGCCGTTCTTGTCTTTGTTCGAATTGGTCCATCCGAATCCCAATATCTTCGATAGATGATGTGTGAGTTTGCTCAACCGGATGTGTTTCCTCAAAGGGACAGATCGGAGGAGATTGGGTACTCCTAAATACTGGTGTTTCCGGCTCAGGTTCAGGTTCTGGGTGAGGTTGAGGGGGATCAGTTCTTCTAGGCATTCTAACCCAGTTACCATTTCTATAGTGACATCTTAGTCGGTGAAGTAGATTTTTGTTTATTATGCTGAATCTATCTACTTTCATTATTTCTTCTTCTGGTGGTATTTGAATGTCGTAAGCTTTCATTATTCTAGTAATTATACCACCATATGGGAGCATCATATCTTTCTTGGATAATTCTAACATGTTTTGTTGGATAAGATAGCCAAGACAAATGTCATGTCCTTTCATGATTAAGTACATAGTTCCTAATTCTAATTGACTCACTTCATCATGATGGTATTGTTTAGGAAGAATTATACTAGTCATGATATGATGAAGTATCTTAGTGTTAAAAGGTAGTAGATGTTCACAACTTTTAGGAACAAATGCTATGTTAGGATTGGCAAAGATTGTTCCTAAGGCTTCAACATAGGATGTTCCAATACTTTCATCATCCCATGATCCTCTAAAGTAAAGTCCTATGCTTTTCATGGGAATGCCTATCATATCACAAATAAATCTATCAGTGATTGAGGTGTGTTGTCCTAAAAGATAGGTGGACATCCTTTCTTCATCATCTATTTGTAAGTTATTGTAAAACAATCTTACTAGCCTAGGATAGATGGGTTCGTTAATCTGCAAGATTGGAAGTAGATCTAGGTTTGCAAACCATTGGATAGTCTCTACATCTCTTAGTTCATTCAGATTTACGTATTTTCCCTTATTGATGCTTCTTAGTTCGAAAGAGAGAAAATTTTCAGCATGGATTTTTGAATCAAAAAGGGTAAAATCAAACTCTTCTACTAATCTCCTCTTTCTCTTGTCCCTTGAGGATCTTCTAGATCCCATCACTACTACTGTTTCAAGGGATAAATCTGAGCAAGAGTAAATGAAGAACAAAACAGAGTTTAAGAGGTTCTTAGAGAATACCTTAGTGGAATCTTCAAAAGAGGGAAGGATTCTTGATGTTTTGCTCCGAGATGGGAGGTATTTGGGAAGCTAAACGGGGTGAAATGGGGATGGAGGAGGCTTGGAGGAGTAGAGAGGGAAAGGGAAGTGAGTTGGGGTCGGTTTCACCGCCGGCCCTAGCGTGGGTTAAAAAGGCAGAGTTGCGGGCGGTTGCACCTCTGGCTGGAGAGGTGCAACCGCTGGTAACTTGTGATGGCTGGAGGTGCTACCGCCAGCTGGAGAGGTGCCACCGCCTGCAAGCAGTGAACACTTTGTGATTTGATCAGAGAGGTTTTGTCTTGAGGAGAGTTTTCATTAGTGTTTCTTACGTGATTACGTATGCGTTTTTATTTCAAGGCAAAAACACTTGTACGATCGTGCATACTCCCAATGTCGTACGTATGTTTGTGATGGTTCGTTCAGGTTGGTAACCCTTTCTAGTTCATGACATACTTAGTTTCTTCATAATACAAGGTTTGATTTGAAGATGATGAATAGGTAATTTTGACGGATTCGAAGATCAAGGGGATGTGTGAATCATATGTTTGTAATTTTGAAAATTCACATTAGGTTGTATCCAAATTGCATTTGTGATTCCACTCATTATTTAAGCGTTGCGAGTTTCTTCTAAAGTTATGACTGTCGAGAATCAAGGAGCAGAACATTAATTCTTACTCCATCCTAAAGTTTTAATGTTTTTGTAGGAAGGGATGATTTTTAGGTACCCATTTGCTTTTGGGTGCCTCACTAATAGATCTAGATTTTCTATCATGTTGCATAGAATTCGTCATGGTTCCTTTAGGAACCCAAATCAATTTATTTGGACTAATTTTCTTGAATGGACAATAATGTGTCTTGTGTCCAATTTTGCAACAAAAGTTACATTTTGCTTGGTGTTGAACATGTATGATGGGGCCTTTTATAAAGGTGGTTGGATTTAGGTGAGGACTTCTCACAAATCCAATTCCACTTCTTTTTGGAACATGACCCTTGTTTGCAAGGATCATGTTCAATGACTTGCTACCAACCTCGAATTTCTTCAAGGTGTCTTTAAGTAGCGAGTTTTCTTTTTTGAGAGTTTCTAGATCATGACATTTGATACTTGTATTTAAACTATCATGATATTCAATTTTTAACTTATCAAAATCACAAGTAAGACTATCATGCTCCTTTTTCAGCAATTTGTATTTTCTATTGATAATCTTGCATTCATCAAATAAGTCATGGAAGGCATTTAATTATTCATCGAAAGATAAATCATCATCTAATAAATTTGTTACCTCCTCTCCAATGGCCATTAAGGCGTAATGAGCAACTTGCTCGGTGTTAGACTCCTTTTCTTCAGATGCGCTCGAGTCATCCCATGTTACTTGAAGACCCTTCTTCTTTGATGTTCTCCTTTTGACTTGGGGACAATCACTCTTGTAGTGTCCCGGCTTTTTGCATTCATAGCAGATCACTTGGTCCTTCTTAGGTTCAAGTTTAATTTTTGTATCATTCTTAAACTTGTTTCTTTTAAAGAACTTTTTAAACTTTCTTGTCAGAAGTGCCAAGTCATCATCACAGTCCTCATCACTTGAGTTTTCTCTCAAGTGGCATTCAGAAGTTTTAAGTGTCATATCCTTCCTGTTCTTTGGAAGGATGTCTTCTTGCTCTTCATGAGCTTTGCAAGTCATCTCGTAGGTCATTAATGACCCAATTAGTTCTTCAAGAGGGAAGTTGTTTAGATCTTTTGCCTCTTGAATAGCAGTGACTTTTGGATCCCAACTCTTAGGAAGGGATCTTAGAATCTTATTTACAAGCTCAAAATCTGAAAAACTGTTTCCGAGTCCTTTTAGACCGTTGACAACATCCGTGAAACGGGTAAACATGTCGCCAATAGTCTCATTCGGTTTCATCCGAAAAAGTTCGAAAGAGTGTAACAAAAGATTGATTTTTGACTCTTTCACTCTACTTGTCCCTTCATGAGTCACTTCGAGTGTGTGCCAAATATCAAATGCAGTTTCACAAATCGAAACACGATTAAACTCGTTTTTATCAAGTGTGCAAAATAAGGCATTCATAGCCTTTGCATTAAGAGCGAAAGCCTTCTTCTCCGAATCGTTCCAATCGATCATTGGAAGAGAAGACTTTGAAAAACCATTTTCGACAAGATTCCAGAGTTCAACGTCCATAGAAATAAGAAAGATCCTCATTCGGGTCTTCCAATAGGTGTAGTCTATCCCATTAAACATGGGTGGACGTGTAATGGAATGGCCCTCTTGGTTTCCAGCGTAAGCCATCTCTCTTGGGTTTTAATCCGTTTGAGACTTAATCGTGCTCTGATAGCAATTGTTAGGATCGAGAGCACTAAGAGGGGGGGGGGGTGAATTAGTGCAGCGGAAATCTTACAGCGATTAAAATCGAAAGGTGCGTTCGTTCGATAAAATCTAATGTGATGCAAAAGCCGATTCACAGTTTGTATTTAAGCGCAGTTTGCGTCTAAACGCAGATTGCGTCTAAGAGCAGTTTGCATCTAAACTCAGTTTACGTCTAAAATCAGTTTACGTCTAAACGCAGTTTTACGTCTAAACGCAGTTTTACGTCTAAATGCAGTTTTGCGTCTGAACGCAGTTTTACGTCTAAACGCAGTTTTACGTCTAAACGCAGTTTTGCGTCTAAACGCAGTTTTACGTCCAAACGCAGATTCTGAACTTTGACAAGCGTTTTATGAATGCGCAGAAAGCAGTTTGCAGTTATAAATGGAATCAATACGTTAACGTAAACTGCAATGTAAAGATCTTACGAAAACACTGATTTACGTCTTAATGCAGATTCGGAAAGATCTGAACTTAGAGAATCGTTCGTAAAAGCGCAGAGGGCAGTAGCTATGTAGGAGGTTTGCAGTAATGATAAAATGCTCAAAATAAACGCAAACAAGAGATTTAGAGTGGTTCGGTCAGTCTTGACCTACTCCACTTTTGGCTTCCTCCACCGATGAGGTTACCGACGTCAACTAGAGGCCTTCCTTCAATAGGCGAAGGCCAACTGCCCTTTTACAGTTTCTCTCCTTTTGACAGGCTCAGGAGACAACCCTTACAGATCCTTTCTCTCCTCTCTTTACAACTCAAGACTTGAAGAACAGAAAGAGGAGAACTTTTGGACTTTACACAAATTTAATCTCTTAGAATCACAGAAAAGATCAAGAATTCGGTGTGGATCTGTATCTTTTCAGTGCTGAATGGGTGGGGTATTTATAGGCCCCAACCCAGTTCAAATTTGGAGCTCAAAACGATCAAATCCCGAAATTCCGGGATCAGGCGGTTGCACCTCCTAACTTGAGAGGTTGCACCGCCTGGCAGAGCTCGAAGACTGAGCCTCTGGGCGTTGCCACCTCTGTCAGAGGTGGTTGCACCTCTCTGCCAGAGCTCGAAGACCGAGCTCAGGCGGTTGCACCGCCTGACTGGAGAGGTTGCACCGCCCAGTCTGGCTCGAAGACTGAGCCCTGGGCGGTTGCACCTCTTGGCTGGGGCGGTTGCATCGCCTAGTCTCGCTGGGAGATATAGCCTGGGCGGTGCTACCTCCCTGCCTGGGCGGTTGCACCTCCCACAGCAACCTGGGTCCGAATGGGTTGAACCATTCGACCCAATTTGAGTTCTTCCAGGGCCCAATTGCTCCAGGATTAAGCTAATGGGATCACCTCCCATTTCTAACTTAATCAAAGTGCTAACTACGATTATTTCCTAAGACATATTCTGCAGCTTGCTTTGGTGCGTCACTCGCTTCTTCCGGTGAGTTTCCGGTGAACTTCCGTCGATCATCCGATGAACCCTCGGTGATACTCCTGCGGACTTCCGGCAAACTCCTGGACTGCGACAATCCACTTGGCAAGTTCCGACGAGCTCCTTTGGCAAGCTTCTGGACATCTCGGATTTGTTCCCGCAGAACCTCCGACGACTGTCCGAACTTCCGTCGAGCTCTCGAACTCCCAACGTGATCATTGTCATGACTCCGGCGCAACTCCTGCTGCATGTCTTACTTTCATCGTAGTTAATCCTGCACACTTATCTCAACACATACATTAGACAACAAATGACAATTGACTTCATCATCAAAATCCGAGATTCAACAGCAAGAGCTTACAAGAAAGCTATCTTGCATTTGCTTTCGAAATTATTGCTAGCTTATATATATAATGAAACTTGTATATCGTAAAAATTGCTAGTTTGTGGTCTAAAGAGAAGCCAAAACTTGCTATCTCAAAAGAAGCAAATGTGCTATCTTGCCTATCTCAAGAGGCAAAAATGCTAACTTGCACATCTAGCAAAACTTGACAAATTTGCATATCTCAAGAAGCAAGAGTTGCCTTCTTTAACATCTCAATATTGTTAGCTTGCACGATGTAGAACTTGCAATCTTGAACATTACCAAAAGTGCTATCTTGTATGCTATAAGACTTGCATATCTAAAACTTGATAGCTTGAATGTTCTAAGCATTATGTAACACTTGCTAAATTTTCTAGCTTCAAAACTTGCATGATGATAAAACTTGATATTATGTTTTTCATGCAAAAAGTTGAACCAATATCACAAACGCTTGATTGTGGTACTTCTCCTTTTTGTTGATGACAAAGGGGGAGAAGTATGATGTTATGCATAAGTTTATGCATAAGTTCATGATGACGTGTTGCAAGTATTCATGATGAATATTGCAATGACTTGAATTCAGTTTGAATTCAAGGTTCTATCAATATGGCATATTGATAGGGGGAGTTTGTTTAAACTCCGGGAGTTAAGTTTAACTCCGTCATCAAGTGGTTGTCATCATCAAACAGGGGGAGATTGTTGAATCTCGTATTTTGATGATGAAACTACTTGATATATGTTTATGATTTAATCTGTGCTTTGAGTGACGCAGGATGCTTCGATCAGGATGCGATAATTAAAGCAGGAAAATCATGTTGTGCCGAAGGAACATGTCAGAAGATTGGACGTCGGGCCGGTGGATCGGTCGACGTATCGACAGAAGGCTTCGGGCCGTGGACTCGAGCATCGGGCCAAGAAGTGCGAGTATTGTGCCAAGGATATCGAAGTTGCGGAGTCAACTGGCCGATTGGGCAATAGGCTGCAGGAGAGGACGATGCGCCGAAGAATCGGACGAAGCGTCGAGGGACCTATGACATGCCGGACAACTTGGTTAATTGCTTAGGATTAATTGTCTTGATCGAAGTTTTGTTTTAAGTGTGCAGGATTAACTATGATGGAAGAAAGAGAAGCAGCAGGAGTTGCGCCGGAGTCAAGTCAATGATCACGTTGGGAGTTCGAGAGTTCGACGGAAGTTCGGACAGTTGTCGGAGGTTCTGCGGGAAAAGATCTGACAAGTCCAGGAGCTTGCCAAGCGAAGCTCGTCGGAACTCACCAAGTGGATCATCGCAAGTCCAGGAGTTTGCTGGAAGTCCGCAAGAGCATCACCGAGAGTTCATCGGATGATCGACGGAAGTTCGCCGGAAACTCGCTGGAAGAAGCGATTGACGCACCGAAGCAAGCTGCAGAAATTGTCTTAGAATTAATCGTAGTTAGCACAGTGATTAAGTTGAAAATGGGAGGTGATCCCATTAGCTTAATCTTGGGGCAATTGGGCCCCTGAAAAACCGAAATTGGGCCGAATGGAGCTACCTATTCGGACCCTAATTGCTGTGGGAGGTGCAACCGCCCAAGCCAGGAGGTAGCACCGCCTGGGCTAAGTCTCCCAGGGAGACTGGGCGGTGCAACCGCCTCAGCCAGGAGGTGGCACCGCTTGGGCTCAATCTCCGAGCGAGACTGGGCGGTGCAACCTCCCCTAACAGAGAGGTAGCACCGCTTGAGCTCGGTCTTCGAGCTCTGGCAGGCTGTGCAACCGCCTCAGTTAGGAGGTGCAACCGCCTGTGCTCAGTCTCCGAGCCAGACTGAGGCGGTGCAACCGCCCCTGACAGAGAGGTGCAACTACCTGGGCTCAGTCTTCGAGCTCTGCTAGGCGGTGCAACCTCTCCAGTCAGGAGGTGCAACCGCCTGATCCCGGAATTCCAGGATTTGATGGTTTTAAGCTCCAAATTTGAACTGGGTTGGGGCCTATAAATACCCCACCCATTCAGCACAGAAAGCACAGAGATATACACCGAAATCTTGATCTTTTCTGTGATTCTTAGAGCTCAAAATTGTTGTAAAGGCCAAAAGTTCTCGTCCTGTAAGGGTTGTCTCCTGAGCCCGTCAAAATGAGTGAAACTGTAAAAGGGCAGTTGGCCTTCGCCTATTGAAGGAAGGCCTCTAGTTGACATCGGTGACCTCGTCGATGGAGGAAGCCAAAAGAGGAGTAGGTCAAGATTGACCGAACCACTCTAATTCTCGGTTTGCATTTACTTTTGAGCATTTTATCTTTACTGCAAACCTCCTAAATAGCTACTGCCTTCTACGCTTTTACGAACGAGTTTCTAAGTTCAGAACTTTCCGAATCTGCGTTTAGACGTAAATCGACATTTTCATACGATCATTACATTTCAGTTTACGTTTACGTTTTGACTCCAATTATAACTGCAAACTGCCTTCTGTGCATTTACTAAACATATCTCAAAGTTCAGTATCTTCAAAGTTGATGTTTAGACGTAAACCTGTTTTATCGTACGAACATCGGATTTCAGTTTGCGCTTGCATTCTGATTTTTATCATAAACTGCAAACTGCCTCTGTAGATCTACTTTAACTTCATCTTGCTTAATCTTAAGCTAAAGTAGTCTTGGAATCGGATTTTACATCGAAATCATTTTTGTCGTTCGAACGCAGCTTTCGATTTTAATCGCAGAAAGTTTTCCGCTGCACTAATTCACCCCCCCTCTTAGTGCTCTTTATCCTAACAGTATGCAGTAAAGATAAGATGCTCAAAGTAAATGCAAACCGAGATTTAGTGTGGTTCAGTCAATCTTGAGTTACATCCACTTTTGGCTTCCTCCACCGACGAGGTCACCGACGTCCACTAGAGGCCTTCCTTCAATAAGCGAAGGCCAACCACCCTTTTAAAGTTTCGCTCCTTTTGACGGGCTTAGGAGAAAACTCTTACAGAATTTCTCTCCTCTCTTAAAAGATGAAAACTTGGAAGAAAAGAGGGAGGAGAACTTCTAGCCTTTACAACACTTTTGAGCTCTAAAATCATAGAGTAAGATCAAGCTTTTGGTCCTTTTGGTTGCCCTTTCATTACTGAAAGGGTGGGGTATTTATAGGCCCCAAACCAGTTTGAATTCCAAGCTCAAAACTGTCATCTCCAGGAATTCCGGGGTCTAGCGGTTGCACCGCTTGACAAGGGTGGTTGCACCACCTGGCAGAGCTCGAAGACTGAGCCTTTGGGCGGTGCCACCGCCTAACAGGGGCGGTTGTACCGCTTGGAGGAGTTTGGAGACTGAGCCTCTGGGCGGTGCCACCGCTTGACAGGGGCGATTGTACCGCCCAGTCTCGCTCGGAGACTGAGCCCAAGCGGTGCCACCGCTTGATTGGGGTAGTTGCACTGCTTGGCAGAGCTCGGAGACCGAGCTCAGGTGGTTCCGTCGCTTGTCAGGGGTGGTTGCAACGCCCAGCCTAGCTCGGAGACTAAGCTCTAGGTGGTGCCACCGCCGACCCAAGCGGTGCCACCGCTGGCCAAGAAATTTGGGTCCAAATGGGCTGATCCATTCGGCCCAATTTGGGTCTGTCAAGGGCCCAATTTCCCCCAGATTAAGTTAATGCGATCACCTCTCATTTCTAACTTAATCATTGTGCTAACTACGATATTTCTTAAGACATTTACTGCAACCTGCTTCGATGCGTCAATCGCTTCTTCCGGCGAGCTTCCAGCGAACTTCCATCGATCATCCGATGAACCCTCGGTGATGCTCCTTCAGACTTCCGGCAAACTCTTGGGCTTGCGATGATTCACTTGGCGAGTTCCGATGAGCTTCTTTGGTAAGCTCCTGGACTTCTCGGATTTGTTCTCGCAGAATCTCCGATGATTGTCCGGACTTCCGTCGAACTCTCGAATCTCCAACGTGATCATGGTCTTGACTCCGGTGTAACTCCTGCTGCATGTCTTACTTCCATCATAGTTAATCCTCTACATGTAAAATAAAACTTCGATCGAGAAAATTAATCCTAAGCAATTAACCAAGTTATCCGGCATGTCATTGGTCCCTTGACGCTTCGTCAGATTCTTCGACGCATCATCCTCTCCTACGGCCTATTGCCCAATTGGCCAGTTGACTCCGCAACTCTGATATCCTTGGCGCAATACCCACTCTTCTTGGCCCGATGCCCGAGTCCACGGCCCGAAGCCTTCTATCGATATATCGACCGATCCACTGACCCAACTTCCAATCTTCTGACATGTTCCTCCGGCACAACATGATTTTTCTTACTTTAATTGTCTCATCTTGATTGAAGCATCCTACGTAACTCAAAACACAGATTAAAACATAAACATAATTATCAATTGGTTTCATCATTAAAATACGAGATTCAATAATTAATATTTGGTATCGTTTGTTATGATATGAAAATTAATGTAAAAAGTAAAATTTTGTACCATTATATTCCTCATTCTAACAATAACAAAGTTGGAGAAAGAATTGCTAGCTCAAGATGCAAAACTTGCAAACTTGCACATTGCAAAATGAAGAAAAATTTGCTAGCTTGCAATCTTAGATAAAACTTCTATCTTGCCAATCTCAAGAAGCAAAACTTGCAAACTTGCACATTGCTAACGGAAGCAAGAATTGCTCATTTGCACACTTCAACAAGAGGCAAAAATTACTATCTTGCATATCTCAAAAGACAAGCAAATCTTGCATATCTCTAAAACTTACTAAGTTTACATGTTCTATAATGAAGTAGAACTTGCATGTTTCAAAAATTGCTAGTTGCACCTCTCCTTTTGTTGATGATGACAAAGGGGGAGAAGGTATAATGATGATTTAAATCATGCATGATATGATGCACTTTGATGTTTTAAAGTTATGATTATGTATGTAATACTCATGATTTTATTATGATGATGTATATGACGTATTGCATATGATATAAATCATGGTTAAAATTGCTTTGACTTGAATTCAAGGTTCATTTCAATATGACGTATTGATAGGGGGACTTTAGTTTAAACTCCATCATTATTTGGTTATCATCATCAAAAAGGGGGAGACTTTTGAATCTCATATTTTGATGATGAAATCAATTGATGAGTTTGTGATCTAATTTATGTTTTGAGTGATACAAGACTAGCTTCGATCAAAGAGAGGAAAATTGATTGAAGCAAGAGGAATTGGACATTAGGTCGGAGTTGAACATGTCAGGAGATTGGACGTCGGGCTAGAGGAACGGTCGACGTGTGGCAAAAGGACTTCATGGTGTGAGTTCGGGCATTAGATTGAAGGATCGGACATTGCACCAAGGAGATCGAAAGTTGCAGGAGTCAACATGCCGATTGAACAATATGCCGAAGGAAAGGACGTTGCGCCAAAGGATCGGACGAAGCACCTTAAGAACCATGACATGCCAGACAACATATGATTTGTGATTTATAATAATTTGTCTAGATCAAGTTAGTTTAGGTCTAATTGAATCAGTATTAGGGTGAAACAATGCCAACTCAATTATGGGCCAATTAGGCCCGAATCAGGGCTAAATTGGGCTTGTTGTTTGGCCCATTCAGTGACCTATAGTAGGGTCTGGTGGTGGTACCACCCAGACACAACCTCCTAGATTATGTCAGGCAATGGTACCGCTAGACTGGGCAATGGTACCGCCTAGACATAGTCTTTCAAATTGTGTCAAGCGGTGGCACTACTCAGTGTTAGTGTGTCAAGCGATGGTATCGCCAGACTGGGTGGTGGTACCGCCCAATGTTAAATTAGTAGGTGATGGTATTGCAAGTACTCCGAAAGCCCTAGATGAGATAGTTTTGGCTCTAAATTTAAATCCATTTGGGGTCTATAAATATCCCACTCATCCCTGCTCGGAAAACAGAAGAATTGAGAGCAAGAAAGATGGAAAACATTATTGTAATATTATGATAATTCCTCTGAAGCTCTAAGTGTTGGGTGAAGTTTAAGAGAGGGGTGAGTGGTTGTAAAGATTATTTCCTAAACCTGTGAAAAGGAGAAAAAGAGTTATAAGAGGATAATTGGTATTCACCTATTGAACGAAGACCGTTAGTGGATGCCGGTGGCCACAATGAAGGAGGAATCTAGAGTGGACATAGGTCACGACGATCGAACTACTATAAATCCGGTATACTTGATTTGCATTTTTGTTCTGCTTTTTATTCTCATATTGTAAACTGATTTACTTGCTTACTACTGTCACTATGCTTACAAATGCGCTTTCAAGTTAAACTCTTTTTCGATATCGGTTTTAATCGAACGAGAATTTTTAAACCATCATTTTTACGAAAGCACTAATTCACCCCCTCTAGTGCTGACACAATCCTAACAGTTTTCACATTCATCTGCTTAATCTCATAATCAAAGTGTGCTATAATTTCCAACATAATTCAATTGGACTTCAGTATTTTCATGCCCCCTAACTTCAATTCTCATTCAAGAGGTGTGAACCTAACTCAAAATTGATAATATTATAATTCAACAAACAATCCAGGATCCAATCACACATTTGAGGCCACTAAGAAAAACATTCAAGTCATTCACCGCTACAATCCACAATTCACAAAACCTATGCAGTTGATAATCATATATCATATCACTTAATGATTCTTAAAATCCAAAGGCAACTTAACTAAACCATAACCACATCATAAATCTATAGTTGTGGGAATCTATACAATTACAAAACCAACATGTACTACATGTTTATATCATTACATAATTTTAACTTAATATTCCCAACATCCTAACATGAGAGATATTTTTTAAAAATTTACAAGATACATCAAGCTAGATTTGTTATTGATACACACAAAAGGAACTTATATAACATCAACATATCAAGTATGAAAGATTTGCCTCAAAATCTTCTAGCTTTCCACTACCGTAACCCAAATTATATATTTTAGTAAGCGATAAGCTATCCTAAAAAATTTATATAGCAACGGGGTGAGCATATAAAGCTCAGCAAGCGACTAACATATCCATAGCAAAGAGGACAATTTTCAAACAAATGAGGTATCAAAATACAAAGTAGAGGTACAAGATGAAACAAAAGCATATTTTGTTTGAATGCAGAATTACGATGTCATTTTGTTCGAAGCATGTTTTGTTTATATAATCGAGGAAAAATAATTAGAGCATATCATTGGCATAAAGAGCATATCCATGACATATAGTATATTTCAAGGCATAACAAAGACATATAACATTTTGGAAACATATCAAAGAACAAAACATGAATAGAAGCTTTGGATATCATGTCAAACACATAGAAGGTGAAGTGGGATCATAACATAATATGATCCATCCATTTCTGAATGACTACCAAACATAAGTCTCCCACGTCTGGGAGCTCCATCCACCCATGTTTAAGTGAAGTCATAGGGGGCCAGTAGAGCATCGCGGGCTCTAAGCATAACTCCATTTACCATTTCTGGCAAAGGTTCACATTTATCCTACAAACATTAGAGTACAAAGGGACAATATGAACAATAAAATTAGCATATATCGAAAACACATGCGGAACAATAAAACGTACATATGCCTTTCGAGTTAATACGAAGCAAACATAATATTTCATAAATGTATTTAAATTTGAAAGGAAATGAAAGCAAGAGCATATAAGGATTCTAAGCAATCACATATAGCTCAATTGAAATAAGAAGATTATATGAATTCAATGTCCAAAGAAAACTAGAAGAGGCACATATCGAAAGCAAATGCGGAACAATGGGATATACATGTGCCTATACAAGTTAATACGATACAACATAAGCTTTACACAATAGGTTTCAAGAATGTAAATAATTTAAGAATAAGAGTATATAAGAATTCAATGTAGTAATATAAAGATCAATTTAACAAGGAAAGCTAAATGAAATCAATTTCTAAAGGAATGAAACCCGAATATGCGAAATCAACTAAAGCTTGATTTCTGGTAGAATTCAAGAGGCAGATTGGATAAATTATTTAGATAACCAGTTATACTCCAATTTATACAAAATAGGTGTTATTCGAAAGATGTGTTAATCTATTTTCAGTTAAATCAAGTTTTTCTATAATTGGAGTTTACAATTGGGAGTTACAAATAATTTCGTAGTGAAAGGTCTGAAAACATCAGCTCGGTTTTACTAAATCCATAGGGTCAATAAAAATAGATGTTTTTAGTTTGCATTTGTATTCCAAAATTTTCAAATCAGACAAGCACAGAAATATGTTTGAGTCTAGTTTTCAATAAATTATATTTTGCATGAATTTGAGCTCCCAGCATAATGGTATAAGCAGTTAAGCAACAAGAGGTCAAAAATTACAGTCCCTATTTTGCATAATCTATAGGGTTAATTGAAATAAAAATCTAAGTAGGTATTTAAACTCCAAATTATTTAATCTTAGTATGAAAAGAAAGATCTTTAAGTGTACTTTTAAATGAATTAGACTTTGCCTAAATCAGAGTTTAGTGCTAAAAGTTAGGTTCAAAATAATACATAGAGGTCAGATTACCGAAAAATTATATATTCATGGCTTTGTATCAAAACGAAAGAAATGCATGGTTCTAAGCTAAAATCTTTCGAATTATGTAAAATTAAGATAAAAACAGAGATTATGATTTCTATGGGATGGGGTTAGAATACTTGCCTTAAAATAGTTTGAATCCCAAATGTGGGAAAATTGATGAAAACCCTCAAGCTCTTCTTCTTCTTCTTCTTCTCAAACTCATGTTAGCTGCAGCTCAAGTTTTGTTTCCTTTAACCTTTCATCTAATTTTTGAAGTTTTGGCTAATGCAAAGGTTGCAAGGTGTCATGCATGCATGAAAGGGGCTAAGTGTCATCTTTATAGTAAACATAAGTGGCACCAGCCTTAGATTAGCTAGTGACATAAGTCCATCATTTTTTTTTTCTTTAACTTAAATTTGAATCTTTCATAAATCATATCAAAATTTTAATATTTACTCTCAGGTCCCTAGCCATAAATTTTTAATATAATATCATTTAATATGAAAAAAATATTAAATAATCATCATATTTACAAACAAGTATTTACTAATTTTTTCAAAAATGGGGGATGTTATAAGTATAGCTACGGGCGAGAATGTTTAATCATAGTCAACATATTGCCTTTAACGATACCCTTTAGCCACTAGCTTTGCCTTATAAGTCTCTATCTTTCTATCTACTTTGATCTTCTTCTTGAAGATCCACTTGCAACCAATGGGACAAATACCCTCAGGTGCATCAACTAGGTTCCAAATCTTGTTGGAATACATGAAATCCATCTCAGAATCCATGGCTTCTTGTCACTTCCTGGAGTCTATGCTCGTAATGGTCTTCTCATAGTTCTGAGGATCCATATCCTCAATGTCATCACCCTTGATATGTCTTGCATATCTCTCGGGAGGGTTAGACAATCTATAGAACCAATGCAAAGTTAGAACTTGTATGCTAGGTACTTGAATAGACTTATTCTATAGAATAATACTCGAGCTAGGTTCTCCAACTTTGCTCAACTCTATCATACTCCCATTGTTTCCACCAAGAATATGTTCTTTCTCAAGGAACACTACTCTCTTGGAAACAAAGACCTTTTGGTCCTCGAGGTGATCGAAATAATACCCACAAGTCTCTTTAGGGTATCCTACAAATTTGCACCATTTTGTCCTTGATTCCAACTTGTCAAGATTGTATCTCCTAATGTGGGTAGGACACCTCCATTTAGAAGATAAACTGTGGACTCTATGGCATATCCCTAGAAAGAAATGTGTAGGTCGATGAAACTCATCATAGATTGCACCATGTCCAACGGTATGTGGTTCCTCCTTTTTGATATACCATTGAGTTAAGATGTATAAGGAGAAGTCCATTGGGATAGGATCCCATGGTCTTTGAGGAACTAGGTGAACTCTGTACTCAAATACTCACCTCCTTGATCTGATCGAGGAGTCTTGATATTCTTTCTTATTTAGTTTTCTACCTTATTCTTGTATTCCCTGAATTTCTCAAAGGCTTTGGACTTATACTTCATTAAGTACACATGTCTGTACCTAGAGAAATTATCAGTGAATATAATGAAGTATGAATAACCACCTATAGCCTTAGTTAAGATAGGACCACATACATTAGTATGTACAAGTCTTAGCAACTCAATAGCTCTCTCTCCAATTTCACTAATTGGAGAGTTGGCTAATTTTCCTTGAAGGTAAAAATCGTAGGTTGTATATGATTCATAATTGAATGGATCTAAGTATCCATTATTTAGTAACCTTTGAATTCTTCTCTCATGGATACGACCTAGCCTACAATGTCATAGGTATGCATCATTCACCTCATCTCATTTCCTCTTAGATACACTAACATTCATGACATGTGGAGTAACATCCAACATAAATAAACCATTATTTAATGTTCTTGTACTGATCATCTCATCATCTAAAATCAGTGAACTATCATTATTCTCAAAAACTAATTTATATCCACTATTTATAAAATAAGAAATAAAAATAATATTTTTAATGATCGAAGGAATGAAATAGCATGCATCTAATACAAGAATAGCTCTACTAGGTAACTGTAGGGTAACCTTACCAATGGTAACAATAACAATCTTTGCACCATTCCCTATCCTGAGGTCCACCTTGCCTCTAGCCAATCTTCTAGGTTTTGCTAGAACTTGCAATAAATTATAGATATAAGATGCACTGTCATTATCTAATACCCATGCATTATCATAACTTTCTAAGAGATAGAGATCAATCATAAATATACTTGAAGCTTCTCCAAGCTTCTTTTTTGCCTTTTCTGCAAGGTACTCCTTGTAGTTTCTCTTCTAGTGCCTGTTTTTGTTATAGTGGAAGCATTATTCTTTGTCATTTGTCAGGTCCCTTTTGGCACCTTTCTTGGCCTGCCCTTGCCCTTACCCTTCTTAAGGGACTTCTTTGCCTTTCTTTTCTTTTTGGTCTCAATAATATAGAGAACTAGCTTCTCTTTCTTGATGGTGCTCTCAACCTCCCTCAATATATTGAGGAGCTCAAGGAGAGTCACCTCAAGCTCAGGGAGAGACATAAAGGTTGCCGATGGAAGAATCCTAAAGTGCGACCAAAGATGTTCACAGGTGAAACTATTACTGCAAGGACAAGAAATTATCACCACTTCTTCCTCATACCAATTGATTACTATGAGACCATGCTTGGCATAGAATGGCTGATGATGCTAGGTGATGTCCCTTGGAACTTCTCCAAATTAATTATAAAATTCTACTGCAAAGGCAAATAGATCATCCTACGCGGGAAGTGCGGAAGCAACATAACCATCGTTTCGACCCAACGAATAGAGAGAGTTTTGCATAAGATAAATGGTGACTTTTTGATGCATCTTTAGTAGCAACCAAAGGGGAAGAAAACAGAAATTAAAGATCAAAATCTCACCCAATTGCTTGCTGAATTTGCTAACACTTTTGCTGAGCCGCGTGGTCTTCCTCCTACTTGGCAACATGACCATCGGATTCTAATCTTTCCAAGTAGGCCACCAGTGAAGACTCATCTATACTGATATCATCACTGCTAGAATGATGAAATTGAAAAGATCATAAATGAGATGCTTGAAACAAGGGTGATTCAGCCAAGTTGCAGCCCCTGTTCCTCACCGGTGCTACTTGTACGCAAGAATGACGGAAGTTGGCGGATGTGCATCGACTACCGAGCTTTAAATGGTATTGTTGGGAAATCCTTGGGGGTGACATCATATGCGCAGCGGAAGAACAAGAAAAACAAAATCCCCGATTCCCAAAGAGATGTTCGTCGTCGTGCGAAGATTGGTACGCAAAAATCCGCGAAATATGAAACTGCGTATAGAGTAGATTGTGTTACCTAGGGAGATCGTATATCCCTATTTCCTTGCAAATCCTTAGGAGAGGGTGAAGGAGGTCAAGCGTCTTCTTCTCTAGCGGTGATCCACACAGCAGGGTTGCGACGACGCTCCTAAAAACTCCAAACCTACTCTGAGGTGGAGATGGAGAGGAGAATAGGAAAAGGCAAACAAAAGCTCTTTAGCCCATGGGGCTCTGAATCCCTCCTATTTATAGAGGTCCCCTGTCAAACCCTAATGGGTCCTCCCCTAATGGGTATTGGATCTGCATCCAATAAGACAAGGGCTCCGTTGGATATCGCATATCCGAACCTCTATTAATCGCTCTGCCTACCATATGTGTGTGACCCTCTAGGCCCAATATTGAGCTGGCCATGAGTCATACATATCAAAACTCCTTCAAACTCAGTGAATTATTATCTCTGTAATAATTCACTCGACTCATCGACTATGGATGTACTAGGCCACTACGCCGTAGTCCCTAGATGATATAGGGGAATCCAATCCATTGGAACAGTCTGTCCTCAGTTACCGTGTACCTATAGTCCCTCATCCATCTAATATACCAGAGACCGTATATCGAGCATGGTGTTGTCATACCCACACGGTTTCTTCTCGAGTCTCGCTCTAATCGGATTCTCCCGGAGAACTCTTTCTCTCTCAACCTGAATGACCCTGGCTAGGGATTTGTCTGAGCAAGAACACATGGGATATTCCTCTCATGACGTCGAGAGTGAATGATCCTCTATCGACACTCAATAGCCCTCGTAAGGTCGACTACTCTCCCAATGACCAGCTATACTAGATCTAGGACAACCAAACCTATAAGTCTGGTATCAAAGAGTGGAGCACTCATACAGGACATCCTTGGTGTCTCAAGTCTAAGGACCAGATACACCACTAGGACTATGGAATCGCTGTCTGACAATAAGGCATCATCAACCATCCAGCATTCCGTAAGCGGATCAATCAGTGAACTCATTCTCCAATGAGCACCTGCACTGTATCCCTAGTGTCCCTACACAAGCAGCTATGAGACCAGCTGCATCCATCATATGGACGGGTATACAGCACACCAGTCTGTCCGGTTATCACGATATCCCTCTCGAGTAACCTATGACCGGGATTATTCATGATATGTGTTGAAAGGTGAATCGATCTCACTATCGTGATCTCATCACGATCTGATTCCCATTGCACAAATCCATGGACATCACAATATATGTATGCTTTTATGCAATAATTATAAAGTGATATATGCCAAAATATAATAAGCAAAAAGATTCTATATTAAGTCACACGTGCCATCACTCACGTGATTGGCTTGCTAGGCACCTATGACTAGTAATCTCCCACTTGACCTAAAGCCAATCACCTATGTGTCTGATCCCCATCAGACCCCTATGACGCTCAAAACAAATATGAGACAACGGCTTTGTTAGTGGATCTGCAATGTTATCTTCGGATGGAACTCTTTCCACTACTACATCTCCTCGGGTCACGATCTCTCTGATAAGGTGCAACCTCCTCAGAACATGCTTAGATTTCTGATGAGACCTAGGTTCGTTTGCTTGAGCAATCGCCCCGTTGTTGTCGCAATATAGGAAGATCGGCTCTTCGCTACCCGGCACGACTCCCAAATCTGTGATGAACTTCTTCACCCAAACTCCCTCCTTTGCTGCATCTGATGCAGCAATATACTCCGCCTCTGTGGTCAAGTCAGTAGTGGTATCTTACTTGGAACTCTTCCAGCACCCTGCTCCTCCATTCAAGGTGTACACATACCCTGAATTTAACTTGCTATCATCGACATTAGACTGAAAACTTGAGTCAGTGTAGCCTTCAACCTTAGGGCTATTACCTCCATATACTAGTAAAAGATCCTTAGTCCTTCTCAAGTACTTTAGGATACACTTTACTGCTTTCCAATGCTCTAAGCCTGGATCCGCCTGATACCTGCTCGTGACACACAAAGCATGCGCTATATCAAGCCTAGTACATAGCATGGCATACATGATAGACCCTATTGCTGAGGCATAAGGTATCATATCCATGTTCGCCCTTTCTTCTGGAGTCTTTGGGGACATACTCGTAGAAAGCGATATCCCATGTCTCATCGGTATGAGACCTCTCTTGGAATTTTCCATGCCAAACCTTTTGACAATGGTTTCTATGTACATGGACTGGGACAAGCCAAGCATCCTCTTGGATCTATCTCTATAGATTCTAATCCCCAAAATATAGGATGCTTCCCCTAAGTCCTTCATGGAGAAGTGTCTAGATAACCAAGCCTTTACTGTGGATAGCATTCCTACGTCATTCCCAATAATCATGATGTCATCCACATATAACACCAAAAAGGTGATAGCGCTCCCGCTTACCTTTCTGTATACACAAGGCTCATCTTCGTTCTTAACGAAGTCAAAAGATCTGATTGCCTCATCAAATCTTATGTTCCAACTTCGGGAAGCTTGCTTTAATCCATAAATGGATCTAAGCAACCTACACACCTTATCTGGACAGTTCTTGGACACGTATCCCTTAGGTTGCATCATATAGACCTCCTCATCGAGGTTCACATTGAGGAATGCGGTTTTCACATCCATCTGCCAGATCTCATAATCATAGTATGTTGTAATAGCCAATAGAATTCTGATGGATTTTAGCATTGCTACGGGTTAGAAGGTTTCGTCATAGTCAACACCTTGCCTTTAACGATACTCCTTAGCCACTAGCCTTGCTTTATAGGTCTCTACCTTTCCATCTACTCCGATCTTTTTCTTAAAGATCCACATATAACCGATAGGTACAATACCTTCGGGCGCATCAACTAGGTTCCAAACCTTATTGGAGTACATAGAATCCATCTCAGAATTCATGGCTTCTTGTCACTTCCCGGAGTCTATACTCATAATAGCCTCCTCGTAGGTCTGAAGATCAATATCCTCTGCATCCTCTCCTCTAATATGTCCCATATATCTCTCAAGAGGATGGGATACTCTATCAAACCTGCGTAAAGTTGAAACTTGTGTATTGGGTACCTGAACAGACTCGGGCTGTAGAGTGGTGCTTGAGCTTGGTTCTCCAACTTCGCTCAATTCTATCATTCTCCCACTATATCCGCCAAGAATGTGTTCCTTCTCAAGGAGCACTGCTCTCTTAGCTACAAAGACCTGTTGGTCCTCGAGATGATAGAAATAATACCCACAAATTTCCTTGGGGTATCCCACAAATTTGCATCGCTCTGTCCTTGATTCTAACTTATCGAGGTTGTGTCTTTTAACATGTGCAGGGCAGCCCCAAATCTTAACAACCTTAAGATCAGGCTTCTTCCCTTTCAATATCTCATATGGTGTAGACACTACCGACTTAATTGGAACTCTATTCAGAAGGTAAGCTGCGGTTTCTAGGGCATATCCACAGAATGAGATGGGTAGGTCAGCGAAACTCATCATGGACCGTACCATATCTAATAATGTACGATTTCTCCTTTCAAAGACACCATTGAGCTGAGGTATATAAGGAGGTGTCCATTGGGGTAATATCTCATGGTCCTTGAGGAACTGAGTGAACTCTGTACTTAAGTACTCACCTCCTCGATCTGATCGAAGAGTTTTGATACTCTTTCCAGTCTGGTTTTCCACCTCATTCTTATACTCTCTTAATTTCTCAAAGGCCTCGGACTTGTACTTCATTAAGTACACATATCCATACCTTGAGAAATCATCAGTAAATGTAATGAAGTAGGAGTAACCTCCAATGGCATGAGTTGACATGGGTCCACATACATCACTATGTATGAGTTTCAACAACTCAGTGGCTCTCTCTCCAGTTCCACTAAATTGAGAGTTGGTCAGTTTTCCAAGAATGCAAGGCTCACAAGTTGCATATGACACATAGTCGAATGGATCTATATATCCATCATTTAGCAACTTTTGAATCCTTCTTTCATGGATGTGACCTAGCCTACAATGCCACAGGTATGCACTGTTCAACTCATCTCATTTCCTTTTGGACATATTTACATTCATGATATGTGGAGTGGTGTCTAATATAAATAAACCATTTTGCAATATTCCTTTCATGATGATCTAATCATCTAATAATATCGAACAACCATTGTTCTCGAAAACAAATTTATATCCACTAACTATTAAACATGAAATGGAGATAATGTTTCTGATAATAAAAGGAACAAAATAACATACATCTAATGCAATAAAAGCTCCACTAGGCAGATGTAGGGCGACCTCGCCAACAGCTACTATAGCAACTTTTGCTCCATTACCCATCTTGAGGTCCATCTCGCCTCTCTCTAGTCTCCTAGGCCTTGCCAGAACCTGCAACGAATTGCATATATGATAAGCACTACCGGTATCCAATACCCATATGTTATCATAAGAGTCTGACAAATGGAGACTGATCATGAATGTACCTGAATCTTAATCAAGCTTTTGTTTCGCCCTTTCTGCAAGGGTACTCTTGGCAATTTATCTTCCAATGCCCTTCTTTACCATAGTGGAAGCACTGGCCTTTGTCCTTTGCTTGGTCTTTCTTAGTAACCTTTGCTTTACCTGGTTTGACCTTGCCCTTTCCCTTCTTAAGGGACCTTTCTGCTTTCCTTTTCCTTTTGGTCTCACTAGTGTAGAGAACTGGCTTCTCTTTCTTGATAGTACTCTCTGCCTCCTTGAACATATTGAGAAGCTTTGGGAGAGTCACTTCAAGCTTGTTCATATTAAAATTCATTATGAATTGTGAAAAGAAATATGGTAGGGACTGAAGCATAATGTCCACACACAAGTTAGCCTCTAGGACCATTCCTAGACCTGTGAGTTTCTCTATCCACTCAATCATCTTAAGGACATGGTTCTGAACCGGTGCCCCCTCAGTCATCCTAGCGCGGAAGAGACTCTTAGATATCTCATATCGCTCAGTCCTTGCCTATTCCTCAAACAATTTGCGGACATGTAGGAGAATGGATCTGGCATCCATCTTTTCATTTTGTCTCTGTAACTCAGGAGTCATAGAGCCCAACATATAGCACTGAGCAAGAGTGGAGTCATCAATGTACTTCACGTAGCGAGCGATCTCATCCTCGTTTGCCCCTTCTTCGGGCGCAGGCATCACTGTATCAAGGACGTACACGATTTTCTCCACTGTGAGAACAATTCTCAAGTTACGGAGCCAATCCGTATAATTTGGACCAATGAGGCGGTTGACATCAAGTATGCCACGTAAGGGATTTGAAAGCGATATATTCTGAAAATAAAGATGCAGCAGAAATGAATAACATGCAGATTTTGCAAAAAATAAACTATCAAGATATGGACTTCTATCTTAATATGCTCCCACTATTTTAGTAACGAGTCACGCGACACCCTCAGCACGTGAAACGGAAGTCTCCGGCAAACTTCTAATGGGGATTAGGATCCAATCAGTGTCTTAGTGTAACCTCGAGGGACTCGACCAATCACACTAAGCCTAAAAGGTAGGCAACTCTTGTCGATCACAACTCCTTGTGATTCCCGTCCTGTTCGGCCTCCGAATCACCATAGACTCGAGGGACTCGACCAACCATGATGCTCGGTTAAATCAATACCTTCATTACAAGATGAGTCTGATTTGATGATATACCCTCGAGGGACTCGACCAAGTATACCATGCCCTCAGGTCACCGGTGACATCTCTATGTTATAAGTAAAATAGCGAATCGCGATATAGGTGAGTCTCGAGGGACTCGACCAACTCAACATACACCTGGAATCGGTTCCTACTTATAACGATGGAAGGCCACGTGGGTCAATCTAATTGCCTCACGTTTACCGATTTAATATTATCGAGAGATGTTTCTATGATTTGGTCACCTAATATGACATGTCACGCATATACATATTTAATATATATCTACATCGCATGCAAATATATATACATATCTAGTATGTGTATAAGCAATTACACTAGATGATCATGGACAACAACCTAATATGATTAGGCCTGAGCCAGTAGGCCTAATCACTCACATCAAGATCTATGTGTGCCACGGAGCATCTCCATGCCCTGTGATCGTCCATTTCGTCCTTATCGGTTCTGTCGACATCTTGATGCATCTTCATGCATCACGATCGTCCGTCTCGTGGGTCCCGTTATCGCATCCACGCTCCCGCTGTGCCTCCTCATGTGATTACAACTTAATCATAGGCACGCACGCCCGACAATAAACGAGAAATATAATGGAGGTTCGCAGACCTCAATAATAATAATCATAGGTACACACAACACACGGTCCATGATCATCCGTCCACACATCATACATCACATGTATAAATAATCATCATCATGTAGGACTACTAGATAATAATAATAAAAATAATAATCAACTAAACCTTTTAATTAATTAATATTTTCTAAAATAAGGGACATTATAGGGAATTTTTGAATTCATAAGGGTATTTTCATAATTTGGACAAAAGACAGAAACTGGAATTTCTCAAATTCCGAGGGGCAAAACTGTCTTTTGCCCAGAAAACCCTAATGCCCTTTCCCCTTTTCGTTGCTGCCACCGCCGCCACCCTGCTGGCGGCGGCCTGTGCGGCGGGCGGCACGCCCGCTGGCAATGCTGCCGCTGCGGGTGGGCGCCCCTTTCGGGCGCCGCTGCCTCCGCAGGCGGTGCTGTCCCACCGGGCGATCGCCCTTGTGGGGGGTTTCGCCCACGGGAGAAGCGGCGGTGGGCGCCGTTGCCCTACGGCGGTAGGCGCCGCTGTCCTGCGGTGCCTCTGCACGTGGGCTGCCTGCCTACGGCTGCGCTGCACGTACGCAGATCGAGGGCAGCAACTGTTGCTACCCTTCCTTGTTTTTGCGTCAACAATTTTGACGACAAAATTCTTCCTAAACATAACCCACGCAATTCAAAACCAATCATTCACACGAACAACCTAGCTCTAATACCACTGTTTGGAAATCCTTGGGGGCGACATCATATGCGCAGCGGAAGAACAAGAAAAACAAAATCTCTGATTCCCAAAGAGATGTTCGTCGTCGTGCGAAGATTGGTATGAAAAAATCCGCGAAACATGAAACTGCGTATAGAGTAGATTGTGTTACCTAGGGAGATCGTATATCCCTGTTTCCTTGTAGATCCTTAGGAAAGGGTGAAGGAGGTCAAGCATCCTCCTCTCTAGCGGTGATCCACATAGCAGTGTTACGACGACGCTCCTCAAAACTCCAGACCTACTCTGAGGTGGAGATGGAGAGGAGAATAGGAAAAGGCAAACAAAAGCTCTCTAGCTCATGGGGCTTTGAATCCCTCCTATTTATAGAGGTCCCCTGTCAAACCCTAATGGGTCCTCCCCTAGTCGGTATTGGATCTGCATCTAATAAGACAAGGGCTCCGTCGGATATCTCATATCCGAACCTCTATTGATCGCAATGCCTACAATATGTGTGTGACCCTCTAGGCCCAATATCGAGCTGGTCGTGAGTCATACCTGTCAGAACTCCTTCTAACTCAGTGAATTATTATCTCTGTAATAATTCACTCGACTCATCAACTACGGACGTATTAGGCCATTACGCCGTAGTCCCCAGACGATACAGGGGAATCCAATCCATTGGACCTGTCTGTCCTCAGTTACCGTGTACCTATAGTCCCTCATGTTGAATCTCGGATTTTAATGATGAAGTCAATTGTCATTTGTTGTCTAATGTATGTGTTGAGATAAGTGTGCAGGATTAACTACGATGAAAGTAAGACATGCAGTAGGAGTTGCGCCGGAGTCATGACAATGATCACGTTGGGAGTTCGAGAGCTCGACGGAAGTTCGGACAGTCGTCGGAGGTTCTGCGGGAACAAATCCGAGATGTCCAGAAGCTTGCCAAAGGAGCTCGTCGGAACATGCTAAGTGGATCGTCGCAGTCCAGGAGTTTGCTGGAAGTCCGTAGGAGTATCACCGAGGGTTCATCGGATGATCGACGGAAGTTCGCCGGAAACTCGCCGGAAGAAGCGAGTGACGCACCAAAGCAAGCTGCAGAATATGTCTTAGGAAATAATCGTAGTTAGCACTTTGATTAAGTTAGAAATGGGAGGTGATCCCATTAGCTTAATCCTGGGGCAATTGGGCCCCTGAAGAACTCAAATTGGGTCGAATGATTCAACCCATTCGGACCCAGGTTGCTGTGGGAGGTGCAACCGCCCAGGCAGGGAGGTAGCACCGCCCAGGCTATGTCTCCCAGCGAGACTAGGCGGTTCAACCGCCCCAGCCAAGAGGTGCAACCGCCCAGGGCTCAGTCTTCGAGCCAAACTGGGCGGTGCAACCTCTCCAGTCAAGCGGTGCAACCGCTTGAGCTCGGTCTTCGAGCTTTGGCAAAGAGGTGCAACCGCCTCTAACAGAGGTGGCACCGCCCAGAGGCTCAGTCTTCGAGCTCTGCCAGGCAGTGCAACCTCTCCAGTCAGGAGGTGCAACCGCCTGATCCCGGAATTCCGGGATTTGATCGTTTTCAGCTCCAAATATGAACTAGGTTGGGGCCTATAAATACCCCACCCATTCAGCACTGAAAAGATACAGATCCACACCAAATTCTTGATCTTTTTTGTGATTCTAAGAGCTCAAATTTGTGTAAAGTCCAAAAGTTCTCCTCTTTCTGTTCTTCAAGTCTTGAGTTGTAAAGAGAGGAGAGAAAGGATCTGTAAGGGTTGTCTCATGAGCCTGTCAAAAGGAGAGAAACTGTAAAAGGGCAGTTGGCCTTCGCCTATTGAAGGAAGGCCTCTAGTTGACGTCGGTAACCTCATCAGTGGAGGAAGCCAAAAGTGGAGTAGGTCAAGACTGACCGAACCACTCTAAATCTCTGGTTTGCGTTTATTTTGAGCATTTTATCATTACTGCAAACCTCCTACATAGCTACTGCCCTCTGCGCTTTTACGAACAATTCTCTAAGTTCAGATCTTTCCGAATCTGCATTAAGCCGTAAATCGGTGTTTTCGTACGATCTTTACATTGCAGTTTACGTTAACGTATTGATTCCATTTATAACTGCAAACTACTTTCTGCGCATTCATAAAACACTTTTCCAAGTTCAGAATCTGCGTTTGGACGTAAAACTGCATTTAGATGCAAAACTGCGTTTAGACGTAAAACTGCATTTAGATGTAAAACTGCGTTCAGATGCAAAACTATGTTTAGACGTAAAACTGCGTTTAGACGTAAAACTGAGTTTAGACGTAAAACTGTTTTTAGATGTAAAACTGCGTTTAGACGTAAAACTGAGTTTAGACGTAAAACTGTGTTTAGACGTAACTGAGTTTAGACGTAAACTGAGTTTAGACGCAAACTACTCTCAGACGCAATCTGCGCTTAGATGCAAACTGCGCTTAAATACAAACTGTGAATCGGCTTTTGCATCACATTAGATTTTATCGAACGAACGCACCTTTCGGTTTTAATCGCTGTAAGATTTCCGCTGCACTAATTCACCCCCCCCCCCCTCTTAGTGCTCTCGATCCTAACAATTGGTATCAGAGCACGGTTAACTCTCAAACGGATTAAAACCCAAGAGAGATGGCTTACGCCGGAAACCAAGAGGGCCATTCCATTACACGTACACCCATGTTTAATGGGACAGACTACACCTATTGGAAGACCCGAATGAGGATCTTTCTTATTTCTATGGACGTTGAACTCTGGAATCTTGTCGAAAATAGTTTTTCAAAGTCTTCTCTTCTAATGATCGATTGGAACGATTCGGAGAAGAAGGCTTTCGCTCTTAATGCAAAGGCTATGAATGCCTTATTTTGCGCACTTGATAAAAACGAGTTTAATCGTGTTTCGATTTGTGAAACTGCATTTGATATTTGGCACACACTCGAAGTGACTCATGAAGGCACAAGTAGAGTGAAAGAGTCAAAAATCAATCTTTTGTTACACTCTTTCGAACTTTTTCGGATGAAACCGAGTGAGACTATTGGCGACATGTTTACCCGTTTCACGGATGTTGTCAACGGTCTAAAAGGACTCGAAAAAAGTTTTTCGGATTTTGAGCTTGTAAATAAGATTCTAAGATCCCTTCCTAAGAGTTGGGATCCTAAAGCCACTGCTATTCAAGAGGCAAAAGATCTAAACAACTTCCCTCTTGAAGAACTAATTTGGTCATTAATGACCTACGAGATAACTTGCAAAGCTCATAAAGAGCAAGAAGACATCCTTCCAAAGAACAGGAAGGATATGGCACTTAAAACTTCTAAATGCCACTTGAGAGAAAACTCAAGTGATGAGGACTGTGATAATGACTTGGCACTTCTAACAAGAAAGTTTAAAAAGTTCTTTAAAAGAAACAAGTTTAAGAATGATGCAAAAATTAAACTTGAACCCAAGAAGGACCAAGTGATCTGCTATGAATGCAAAAAGCCGGGACACTACAAGAGTGATTGTCCCCAAGTCAAAAGGAGAACATCAATGAAGAAGGCTCTTCAAGCAACATGGGATGACTCGAGCGCATCTGAAGAATAGGAGTCTAACACCGAGCAAGTTGCTCATTACGCCTTAATGGCCATTGGAGAGGAGGTAACGAATTTATTAGATGATGATTTATCTTTCGATGAATTATTAAATGCCTTCTATGACTTATTTGATGAATGCAAGATTATCAATAGAAAATACAAATTGCTGAAAAAGGAGCATGATAGTCTTACTTGTGATTTTGATAAGTTAAAAATTGAATATCATGATAGTTTAAATACAAGTATCAAATGTCAAGATCTAGAAACTCTCCAAAAAGAAAACTCGCAACTTAAGGACACCTTGATGAAATTCGAGGTTGGTAGCAAGTCATTGAACATGATCCTTGCAAACAAGGGTCACGTTCCAAAAAGAAGTGGAATTGGATTTGTGAGAAGTCCTCACCTAAATCCAACCACCTTTATAAAAGGCAGTTTGCACAGTTTGCACAGTTTACGTCTAAACGTAGTTTTAGAAAGATCTAAACACAGTTTGCACAGTTTACGTCTAAACGCAGTTTTAGAAAGATCTGAACTTAGAAACTCGTTCGTAAAAACACAGAAGACAGTTTGCAGTTATAAATGGAATCAGAACGTAAATGTAAACTGCAATGTAAAGATTGTACGAAAACACCGATTTACGTCTGAATGCAGATTCGGAAAAATCAGAACTTAGAGACTTGTTCATAAAAGCGCAGAGGGTAGTAGCTATGTAGGAGGTTTGCAGTAATGATAAAGTGCTCAGAGTAAAAGCAAACCAGAGATTTAGAGTGGTTCGGTCAGTCTTGACCTACTCTACTTTTGGCTTCCTCCACCGACGAGGTCACTGACGTCAACTAGAGGCCTTCCTTCAATAGGCGAAGGCCAACTGCCCTTTTACAGTTTCACTCATTTTGACGGGCTCAGGAGACAACCCTTACAGAACCATTCTCTCCTCTCTTTACAACTCAAAACTTGAAGAACAGAGGGAAGAGAACTTTAGGCCTTAACCACAATTTTGAGCTCTAAGAATCATAGAAAAGATCAAGATTTCGGTGTCTATCTGTGTGTTTTCTGTGCTAAATGGGTGAGGTATTTATAGGCCCCAACCCAGTTCAAATTTAGAGCTCAAAACGATCAAATCCCAGAATTCTGGGATCAGGCAGTTGCACCTCCTGACTGGAGAGGTTGCACCGCCTGGCAGAGCTCGGAGACTGAGCCCAGGCGGTTGCACCTCTCTGTCAGGGGCGGTTGCACTGCCTGAGTCTGGCTCGGTGACTGAGCCCTATTGAATCTCGTATTTTGATGATGAAACTACTTGATATATGTTTATGATTTAATCTGCGTTTTGAGTGACGCAGGATGCTTCGATCAGGATGAGACAATTAAAGCAGGAAAATCATGTTGTACCGAAGGAACTTGTCAGAAGATTGGACGTCGGGCCGGTGGATCGGTCGACGTATCGACAGAAGGCTTCGGGCCGTGGACTCGGGCATCGGGCCAAGAAGAGCGGGTATTGTGCCAAGGATATCGGAGTTGCGGAGTCAACTGGCCGATTGGGCAATAGGCTGCAGGAGAGGACGATGCGCCGAAGAATCGGACGAAGCATCGAGGGACCAATGATATGCTGGACAACTTGGTTAATTGCTTAGGATTAGTTGTCTCGATTGACGTTTTGTTTCAATTGTTCAGGATTAACTATGATAACGATGAAGACATAAAGCGAAACAAAGTGTCGGAGTCAAGCGCGAAGGATTTGTTGCGAGTTTGAGAGTTCGACGGAAGTCGGAAGGTTCGTTGGAAGTTCGCGGAGCTTGCCGAGAAAGATCGGAGCTTGCCGAAGAAGCTCGTTGGAACTCGCTAAGATCAAATCGTGAAGTCTAGGAGCTTGCCGGGAGTCCGCAGAATGGTTTCCGAGAGTTCATCGGAAGACCGCCGGAAGTTTGCCGGAAGCTCGCCAGAAGAAGTCTTGACTTGCGGACTTTGTAATAGCTTAGAAAATGTCTTTAAATTCATAGTTAGCACGTTAATTAGGGTTAGGATTAGGTGTTAATCCTTTAACCCAAGTAGGTGCCAATTAGGCCCAAGTTCGGACTAGTTTGGACCAAGTTTGGAGCCAAACCAAGTGAGCTGAAATAGTGAAAGAGGTGGCACCGCCAGGGTTGGAGGTGGCACCGCCCAGGAGAGGATCTCCCAGCGAAGCTGGGCGGTGCAATCGCCCCAGCCAAGAGGTGCAACCGCCCAGGGCTCAGTCTTCGAGCGAGACTGGGCGGTGCAACCTCTCCAGTCAGGCGGTGCAACCGCCTGAGCTCGGTCTTCGAGCTCTTGCAGAGAGGTGCAACCGCCTCTGACAGAGGTGGCACCGCTCAGAGGCTCAGTCTTCGAGCTCTGCCAGGCGGTGCAACCTCTCCAGTCAGGAGGTGCAACCGCCTGATCCCGGAATTTCGGGATTTGATCGTTTTGAGCTCCAAATTTGAACTAGGTTGGGGCCTATAAATATCCCACGCATTCAGCACTGAAAAGATACAGATCCACACCGAATTCTTGATCTTTTCTGTGATTCTAAGAGCTCAAATTTGTGTAAAGTCCAAAAGTTCTCCTCTTTCTGTTCTTCAAGTCTTGAGTTGTAAAGAGAGGAGAGAAAGGATCTGTAAGGGTTGTCTCCTGAGCCTGTCAAAAGGAGAGAAATTGTAAAAGGGCAGTTGCCCTTCGCCTATTGAAGGAAGGCCTCTAGTTGACGTCGGTGACCTCGTCGGTGGAGGAAGCCAAAAGTGGAGTAGGTCAAGACTGACCGAACCACTCTAAATCTCTGGTTTGCTTTTATTTTGAGCACTTTATCATTACTGCAAACCTCCTACATAGCTACTACCCACTGCGCTTTTACGAACGAGTCTCTAAGTTTAGATCTTTCTGAATCTGCATTAAGACGTAAATCGGTGTTTTCGTACGATCTTTACATTGCAGTTTACGTTTACGTATTGATTCCATTTATAACGGCAAACTGCTTTCTGCGCATTCATAAAACGCTTTTCAAAGTTCAGAATCTGCGTTTAGATGTAAAACTGCATTTAGACGTAAAACTGCGTTTAGACGCAAAACTGCGTTTAGACGTAAAACTGCGTTTAGACGTAAAACTGCGTTTAGACGTAAAACTGCGTTTAGACGCAAAACTGCGTTTAGATGCAAAACTGAGTTTAGACGTAAAACTGCGTTTAGACGCAAACTGCGTTTAGACGCAAACTGCGTTTAGACGTAAACTGAGTTTAGACGTAAACTGAGTTTAGACGCAAACTGCATTTAGACGTAAACTACGCTTAATCTTAAGTTATCTTAGAATAGGCTTTTACATCGAAATCGCTTTTATTGAACGAACACAACTTTCGGTTTTAATCGCTTAAAGATTTCCACTGCACTAATTCACCCCCCCGCCCTCTTAGTGCTCTCGATCCTAACAATTGGTATCAGAACCCGGTTTTTCTCATTTCGGATTTACACCCGAGAGAAATGGCTCTTCATGGCTTTCAAGAGGGCTTTTCGGTCTTTCGTCCACCGTTGTTTAACGGATTGGACTACACTTATTGGAAAACTCGTATGAGAGTTTTCTTGATTTTTATGAATTTAGATTTATGGAATATCATTGAAAACGGTTTTCAACATCCCTCCAAACCGATGAACGAATGGTCGGATTTGGAGAAGAAGTATTTTTCTTTAAACGCAAAGGCTATGAATGCCTTATTTTGCGCTTTGGACAAAAATGAGTTCAATCGGATTTCTACGTGCGAAACGGCTTTTGACATTTGGCGAATACTTGAAATCACGCACGAGGGAACTAGTAGAATCAAAGACTCGAAAGTTAACCTTTTATTGCATGATTTTGAGCTTTTTCAAATGCAACCAAGCGAGACTATAGGCGACATGTACACCCGTTTCACGGATGTCGTCAATAGTTTAAGAGCTCTTGGAAAATGGTTTTCGGATTTTGAACTCGTAAACAAGATTTTGCGTTCTCTTTCTAAAAAGTGGAATTCAAAAGTAACTGCAATACAAGAAGCTAAAAACCTAAACAACTTACCACTTGAAGAACTAATTGGTTCATTTATGACATATGAAATGGTGCACAATGCACATGATGAAAATGTTGAACACAATCACCTTCCAAAGAACAGGAAGGATTTGGAACTCTGGACAAATGAATGCCACTTGAGCGATGACTCAAGTGATGAGGACAATGATGAACAAAACAACCTTCCAAAGAACAGGAAGGATTTGGGACATAGAACGTTTGAAGACCACTCGAGCATAAGCTCAAGTGATGGTGAACTTAAACTACAAAAGAAACAAAAATTAAAAAGCAAAAAGAATGGAACTACTTGCTTTGAACGCAAGAAGAACAAAAATTAGGATGAATCGAGCTCCTCCGAAGACGAGGAGAAAGTCAACAAAAGCAAGGCGGCAAACTACGCCTTAACAACCTTTGACGCTGAGGTAATTAAAATGCCTTTGGTTTATTTCGAAATTACTTGATGCTTTCATAATGTATTTTTCTTTTTAGTTTAGAATTAATTTTCTTAAAAGTTACATGTTTAAAAATAAAAATACAAAAATTATGATCATGCTAGTAATTTCGAAAATGATAATATTGCATATTTTATGATAAACAAACAAAATGATTTTGATTGAAAAATCATGATTAAGAAATAATAATGTATATCATGTTTGATTAACATTGTTGAATGAAATCACATTTGATTAACAATTTTATGCATGAGATTTTAAGTTATCCATGATCATGAGCTTGTTTGATCTTCATGATTTAATTTCAAGATCTATAGCAAAAATCATGTCTGAATATATGAAAGTGTTAATTTCATTTTCAGATTCACTTAACAATTGGTATCCTAACAATCGGATTTTCTCATACACCTATGAAAAGTATTTTTCTAAAATGGATTTGATGAAATGATTCCTACTTATAAATTCCATCTTGAAATATGAATGATAGTGTTTTTGCTTGCAAAGATTTGTTTCACATACATATCTCCTATGATTCATGTGCAGAAAAAGAATTTATAAATCATAATACAATGAGATTTCTTATGCAAAAATAAAAGTGCTTTTGTGATTCTTTGCTAAAGAGAATAATTATTAAAATCATGATCTTGATAATTATAACATAAAGCTCTTTATAAATCAAGATTGTTCATTATGCTCCCTGCATTTATCAAAAAGGAGTTCTTCAAAAGAAATGCAACCTGTCTTTTGATTTCTTAGAATTCAATGAAGTGTCATATTGATATCTGGAAACTTGGAATATTTTAAAATGTGATCTTGATAAGAATGTTTCAAGTTGCTCTTTGTACTATATCTTTTCAAATGAATCATGAGCCTTGATATCAGATATTTCATAATATAGAAATAACTAGATTTCTTTGCCTTATGTCTTGAACTTTCATGCTTATCTTAATTTGGCATATAAAGACTAAGGCATGCTTAGATGAAAAAAAATCTCTTAAAAATTGCTTTTCCCATCTGATCGAGTTTAATGATTTCATGATATTTTGTGAATCTCGAAATTAATTTTAATGACTTGATTATGAATTTCAAGTTAATGATTTGATTTGAATAAGTTTTATCTAAATCATAATCTTGATCTTGCAAAATTGAAGTCACAAATAATATCTTGTGGTATTCATGAATTGATACTCACAATATGAAAGCATTGATATTCATGACTTGAATTGGATTGAAACATTGTATGCTTAAATTAATCATTCTCTTTCAAAAATTCCTTAAATGCCTTATGTGATGATTGAAAACTAACTTGCTTTATGATGAGTCACGAATCATGACTTGATCTATGATGTAAATGCCTTGAAATGATTGAAATATTTAACACTTTTATGCTCTTCCCCCTACTTCCTTCTTGTTTTCAATGATAAAATAGGGAGAAGTTTTGATCATGCATGGTAGGATATAATTTGACAAAATTGATACCATCATGATATGAAACATTTATGATGTGCAATTATGCATGCAATACTTATGCTTTCTAATTATGATGTGATGTATTGCATATGATGTAAATCATGATGCTATGAGTGCTAAGTTACACACTTTGAGAAGAAATTGCTATATTGAAACATTAATGTAATTATGAATGGTGATATGATATCATGCATGTAATACTTCAACTTATGATAATGATGCATGCAATGATAAAATATTCATGATGAAAAATTTTCTTCACATTCATAACTTGATTATTCATCCTTTGTCATGATTTTGAAATCGTTGTAAAAGGAAAAAAGAACTACAAAACTGTATTCTCTCTTTCTTTTTTATAATGACAAAGGGGGAGATAGCTAGCTTGTACAAGTCAAGAAGAAAAATTGCTAACTTGCTTATTTCAAGAAGAAAAATTGTCTTCTTGAACATCACTATCTTGAATATCTCAAGAAGCAAAACTTGCAATTTGCACATTGCAATAGGAAGCAAGAATCATGAGCTTACACAAGAAAGCTATCTTGCATTTGCTTTCGAAATTTTTGCTAGCTTATATATTGTGAAATTTGTATATCGTAAAAATTGCTAGCTTGTTGGTCTAAAGAGAAGCAAAAAGTTGCTATCTCAAAAGAAGCAAATGTGCTATCTTGCCTATCTCAAGAGGCAAAAATGCTAACTTGCGCATCCAGCAAAGTGAACAAAATTTTCAAAAAGCAAGAGTTGCCTTCTTGAACATCTCTAATTTGCTAGCTTGCATGATGTAGAACTTGCTATCTTGAACATTACCAAAAGTGCTATCTTATATGCTATAAAACTTGCATATCTAAAACTTGATAGCATGAATGTTCTAAGCATGATGTAACACTTGCTAAATCTTCTAGCACCAAGATTGCATGATGATAAAACTTGATACTATGTTTTTCATGTAATGAGTTGAACTAATATCACACACACTTGATTGTGGTACTTCTCCTTTTTGTTGATGACAAAGGGGGAGAAGTATGTTGATGACATGACATGTGATGCATAAGTTTATGCATATGTTCATGTTGACGTGTTGCAAATATTCATGATGAATATTGCAATGACTTGAATTCAGTTTGAATTCAAGGTTCTATCAATATGGCATATTGACAGGGGGAGTTTGTTTAAACTCCGGGAGTTAAGTTTAACTCTGTCATCAAGTGGTTGTCATCATCAAAAAGGGGGAGATTGTTGAATCTCGTATTTTGATGATGAAACTACTTGATATATGTTTATGATTTAATCTGTGTTTTGAGTGACGCAGGATGCTTCGATCAGGATGAGACAATTAAAGCAGGAAAATCATGTTGTACCGAAGGAACATGTCAGAAGATTGGACGTCGAGCCGGTGGATCGGTCGACGTATCGACAGAAGGCTTCGGGCCGTGGACTCGGGCATCGGACCAAGAAGAGCGGGTATTGTGCCAAGGATATCGGAGTTGCGGAGTCAATTGGCCGATTGGGCAATAGGCTGCAGGAGAGGACGATGCGCCGAAGAATCGGACGAAGCGTTGAGGGACCAATGATATGCCGGACAACTTAGTTAATTGCTTAGGATTAATTGTCTCGATCGAAGTTTTGTTTCAATTGTGCAGGATTAACTATGATAACGATGAAGACATAAAGCGAAACAAAGTGTCGGAGTCAAGCGCAAAGGATTTGTTGCGAGTTCGAGAGTTCGACAGAAGTCGGAAGGTTCGTTGGAAGTTCGCGGAGCTCGCCGAGAAAGATCGGAGCTTGCCGAAGAAGCTCGTTGGAACTCGCTAAGATCAAATCGTGAAGTCTAGGAGCTTGCCGGGAGTCCGCAGAATGGTTTCCGAGAGTTCATCGAAAGACCGCCGGAAGTTTGCCGGAAGCTCGCCAGAAGAAGTCTTGACTTGCGGACTTTGTAATAGCTTAGAAAATGTCTTTAAATTCATAGTTAGCACGTTAATTAGGGTTAGGATTAGGTGTTAATCCTTTAACCCAAGTAGGGGCCAATTAGGCCCAAGTTCGGACTGGTTTGGACCAAGTTTGGAGCCAAACCAAGTGAGCTGAAATAGTGAAAGAGGTGGCACCGCCAGGGTTGGAGGTGGCACCGCCCAGGAGAGGATCTCCCAGCGAAGCTGGGCGGTGCATCCGCCCAGGGCTCAGTCTTCGAGCGAGACGGGGCGGTGCAACCTCTCCAGTCAGGCGGTGCAACCGCCTGAGCTCGGTCTTCGAGCTCTGGCAGAGAGGTGCAACCGCCTCTGACAGAGGTGGCACCGCCCAGAGGCTCAGTCTTCGAGCCCTGCCAGGTGGTGCAACCTCTCCAGTCAGGAGGTGCAACCGCCTGATCACGGAATTCTGAGATTTGATCGTTTTGAGCTCCAAATTTGAACTGGGTTGGGGCCTATAAATACCCCACCCATTCAGCACTGAAAAGATACATATCCACACCAAATTCTTGATCTTTTCTGTGATTCTAAGAGCTCAAATTTGTGTAAAGTCCAAAAGTTCTCCTCTTTCTGTTCTTCAAGTCTTGAGTTGTAAAGAGAGGAGAGAAAGGATCTGTAAGGGTTGTCTCCTGAGCCTGTCAAAAGGAGAGAAACTGTAAAAGGGCAGTTGGCCTTCGCCTATTGAAGGAAGGCCTCTAGTTGACGTAGGTGACCTCGTCGGTGGAGGAAGCCAAAAGTGGAGTAGGTCAAGACTGACCGAACCACTCTAAATCTCTGGTTTGCTTTTACTTTGAGCACTTTATCATTACTGCAAACCTCCTACGTAGCTACTGCCCTCTGCGCTTTTACTAACAAGTCTCTAAGTTTAGATCTTTCCGAATCTGCATTAAGACGTAAATCGATGTTTTCGTACGATCTTTACATTATAGTTTACGTTTACGTATTGATTCCATTTATAACTGCAAACTGCTTTCTGCGCATTCATAAAACGCTTTTCAAAGTTCAGAATCTGCGTTTAGACGTAAAACTGCGTTTAGACGTAAAACTGCGTTTAGACGTAAAACTGCGTTTAGACGTAAAACTGCGTTTAGACGTAAAATTGCGTTTAGACGCAAAACTGCGTTTAGACGTAAAATTGCGTTTAGACGCAAAACTACGTTTAGACGTAAAACTGCGTTTAGACGCAAAACTGCGTTTAGACGTAAACTGAGTTTAGACGTAAAACTGCGTTTAGACGCAAACTGCGTTTAGACGCAAACTGCGTTTGGACGTAAACTGAGTTTAGACGTAAACTGAGTTTAGACGCAAACTGCGTTTAGATGTAAACTGCGCTTAAGCTTAAGTTATCTTAGAATAGGCTTTTACATCGAAATCGCTTTTATTGAACGAATGCAGCTTTCGTTTTTAATCGCTTAAAGATTTCCGCTGCACTAATTCACCCCCCCGTCTTAGTGCTCTCGATCCTAACAAGCCCCAAGCGGTGCCACCTCATGACTGAGGCGGTTGCACCTCTTCTGCCAGAGATCGAAGACCGAGCTCAGGCGGTGCTACCTCTATCAGGGGAGGTTGCACCGCCTAGTCTCGCTCGGAGACTGAGCCCAGGCGGTGCCACCTCTTGGCTGGAGCGGTTGCACTGCCCAGTCTCCCTGGGAGACGTAGCCCAGGCGGTGCCACCTCCTGGCTTGGGCGGTTGCACCTCCTGGTGCAATCAGGGTCCGAATGGGTAGCTTCATTGGGCCCAATTTTGGTTTTTCAAGGGCCCAATTGCCCCAAGATTAAGCTAATGGGATCACCTCCCATTTCTAACTTAATCAACGTGCTAACTACGATTAATTCTAAGACAATTCCTGCAGCTTTGCTTCGGTGGGTCAATCGCTTCTTCCGGCGAGTTTCCGGTGAACTTCCGTCGATCATCCGATGAACTCTCGGTGATGCTCCTGCGGACTTCCGGCAAACTCCTGGACTTGCGACGATCCACTTGGCGAGTTCCGACGAGCTTCGCTTGGCAAGCTCCTGGACTTCTCGGATCTGTTCCCGCAGAACCTCTGACGACTGTCTGGACTTCCGTCGAACTCTCGAACTCCCAACGTGATCATTGACTTGACTCCGGCGCAACTCCTGCTGCTTGTCTAACTTTCTTCATAGTTAATCCTGCACACTTATCTCAACACATAGATTAGACAACAAATGACAATGGACTTCATCATCAAAATCCGAGATTCAACAATCTCCCCCTTTTTTATGATGACAATCAATTGATATGGAGTTAACCTTAACTCCCCCTGTTTATATGCCATAGTTGAGATAAGACCTATTGATCACTTTAAACTTATCAATAGTCCCATCATGATACCCATCATGATGTATCTCTCTGAAGATGATGTCAAGGCTTAACATCCATTTTCAGTTTTCAAGTTTGAATGATGATAATTGTAACAATTCATCGCATAGTAAGATATCAACATATAAAGCTGTGAAGTAAGATTTTGATATCATATGATGTACACATTTCAAATCTCTCTTGGTGATGCAAAGCATGGCATAATCATAGCATCAATTCAAGCTTGGCATACTCATAGCATCAATTCATATTCATATGCAAGCATGGCATAATCATAGCATCAATTTATATATTTCTCCCCCTTTGTCATCAACAAAAAGCAAGGTAGTTATGATACCAGGAAAATAGTATAAGCAAGCATATGGAGGAAGAATATTTCTGATGCCAAATATGGGAATCAAGTGAGATGCAGTTCATACGCAGGAATTATTTCTGATGCCAAGAAAATCCGATTTATAGTACTTGAACAATGAGATGCATTCAGACAAGATTATGCTGCTGATTTTCAAATATAATCATGGAAACATGGTAATCAAGTGATTTGATCATTCAATAAAGTCCAACAAATAATTTTAACAAGTTTATTTATCCGGACACATCACATACCAAAGAAAATGATACCATAAAGATTTGAGATATATTTATCATAAGGCACAAGACATATGTTTACCACGATAGATGTTTACAACCATATCAAGGATTAAGACAAAGCACATCATGGTAAGTAACATAAAGAGTTTACAACAACAACAAATGTTCATACAAGCTCATTCATGAGGTGGAAAATTAAAGTGCCTAAACAAGGAATCAAATTGACTATGAATCTGTTGCAGCTCATATAGGATTTGATCTTGTCGTTGTTCAATCCGTTCTTGTCTCTGTTCGAAACAGTCCATCCAAATCCCAATATCTTCGACAGATGATGTATGAGTTTGCTCAAGTGGATGTGTTTCCTCAAATGGACAGATCGGAGGAGATTAGGTACCCCTAAATACTGGTGTTTATGGTTCTGGTTCAGGTTGAGGGGGATCAGTTCTTCTTGGCATTCTAACCCAGTTACTGTTTCTATAATAACATCTTAGTCGATGAAGTAGATTTTTGTTTATTATGCTAAATCTATCTACTTTTATTACTTCTTCTTCTGGTGGTATTAAAATATCGTAAGCTTTCATTATTCTAGTGATTATACCACCATATGGGAGCATCATGTCTTTCTTAGATAGTTCTAACATGTTTTGTTGGATCAGATAACCAAGACAGATGTCATGTCCTTTCTTGATCAAATACATAGTTCCTAGTTCTAATTGACTCACTTCATCATGATGGTATTGTTTAGGAAGAATTATGCTTGTCAGGATATGATGAAGTATCTTAGTGTTTAGAGGCAGTAGATGTTCACAACTTTTAGGAACAAATGCTAAGTTGGGATTGGCAAAGATTATTCCTAAAGCTTCAACATAGGATGTTCCAATAGTATCATCATCCCATGATCCTCTAAAGTAAAGTCCTATGCTTTTTATGGGAATGCCTATCATATCACAAATGAATCTATCCGTGATTGAGATGTGTTGTCCTAAGAGATATGTGGACATTCTTTCTTCATCATCTATTTGTATGTTATTGTAAAACAATCTAACTAGTCTAGGATAGATGGGTTCGTTAATTTGCAAGATTGGAAGTAGATCTAGGTTTGCAAACCATTGGATAGTCTCTAAGTCTCTTAGTTCATTCAGATCTACGTATTTTCCCTTATTGATACTTCTAAGTTCGAAAGAGGGAAATTTTTCAGCATGGATTTTTGAATCAAAAAGGGTGAAATCAAACTCTTCTACTAATCTCCTCTTTCCCTTGTCCCTTGAGGATCTTATAGATCCCATAACTACTGCTGTTTAGAGGGATGATGATAAGCAAGAGTAAATAAAGAATAAAACAGAATTTTAAGGGCTTCTTAGAGAGTACCTTAGTGAAATCTTCAAGAGAGGGAAGGATTCTTGATGTCTTGCTCTGAAATGGGAGGTATTTGGGATGCTTAAAGGGGTGAAATGAGGATGGAGGAGACTTGGAAGAGTAGAGGAGGGAAGGGAAGTGAGTTGGGGTCGGTTTCACTGCCGGCCCTAGCGTGGGTTAAAAAGGCAGAGTTGCGGGCGGTTGCACCTCTGGCTGGAGCGATGCAACCGCTGGCAACCCGTGGTAGCTGGAGGTTCCACCGTCAGCTGGAGAGGTGCCACCGCCTGCAAGCAGTGAGCACTTTGTTCTATTTAACGTGATTTGATCAGGGAGCTTTTGTCTTGAGGAGAGTTTTTTTATTCAGAGCAATTAACGTTTCTTACGTGATTACGTATGAGTTTTTATTTTAAGGCAAAGACTCTTGTATGATCAAGATAGATCTTTTAACGTGCATACTCCCAATGTCATACATATGTTTGTGATAGTTGGTAATCCTTTCAAGTTCATGACATACTTAATTTCTTCATGATACAAGGTTTGATTTTGAAGATGATGAATGAATAAAATTCACGGGTTCGAAGATCAAGAGGATATATGAATTTGGGAATCATATGTTTCTAATTCTGAAAAGTCAAATAAGGTTGTATCCAAATCGTATTTGTGATTTCATAATTTCCACTTGTTATTTAAGCATTGCGAGTTCCTTTTTGACTCTTGGGTTATGACTATCGAGAATCAAGGAGCAGAATATTATTTCTTGCTCCAGCCTAAAGTTTTAATGTTTTTTATAGGAAGGGATGATTTTTAGGTATCCATTTGCTTTTGGGTGCCTCACAAATAGATCTACATTTTCTATCATGTTGCATAGAATTAATCATAGTTCCTTTAGGAACCCAAATCAATTTGTTTGGACTGATTTTCTTGAATGGACAATAGTGCGTCTTGTGTCCAAATTTGTAACAAAAGTTGCATTTGTTTTGATGTTGGACATGTAGAATGGAACCTTTTATGAAGGTGGTTGGATTTTGGTGAGGACTTCTCACAAACCCAATTCCACTTCTTTTGGGAACGTGACCCTTATTTGTAAGGATCATGTTCAATGACTTGCTACCAACCTCGAATTTCTTCAAGGTGTCCTTAAGTAGCAAGTTTTCTTTTTGAAGAGTTTCTAGATCATGGCATTTTATGCATGAGCTTAAACTATCATGATGTTCAGCATTTAACTTATCGAAATTGTAAATAAGACTATCATGCTCCTTTTTTAGCAGTTTGTATTTTCTACTAATAGTCTTACATTCATCAAATAATTCATGGAAAGCATTTAATAATTCATCAAATGATAGATCAGCATCTATTAAATTTGTTACCTCATCTCCAATGACCATTAAGGCATAATGAGCAACTTGCTCGGTGTTGGACTCTTCTTCTTCGGACGCGCTCGAATCATCCCATGTTGCTTTGAGCGCCTTTTTCTTTTATGTTCTCTTTTTGACTTGGGGACAATCACTCTTGTAGTGTCCCGGCTTTTTGCATTCATAGCAAATAACTTGGTCCTTCTTGGGTTCAAGTTTATTTTTTGTATCGTTCTTAAACTTGTTTCTTCTAAAGAATTTTTTAAATTTTCTTGTTAGAAGTGCCAAGTCATCATCACAGTCCTCATCACTTGAGTTTTCTCTCAAGTGGCATTCTGAAGTTTTAAGTGTCATATCCTTCTTGTTCTTTGGAAGGATGTCTTCTTGCTCTTCATGAGCTTTACAAGTCATTTCGTAGGTCATTAATGACCCGATTAGTTCTTCAAGAGGGAAGTTGCGCAAGTCTTTTGCTTCTTGAATAGCAGTAACTTTAGGATCCCAACTCTTAGGAAGGCATCTTAGTATCTTATTTACGAGCTCAAAATCTGAAAAGCTTTTTCCGAGTCCTTTTAGACCGTTGACGACATCCGTGAAACGGGTAAACTTGTCGCCAATGGTTTCACTCGGTTTCATTCAAAAAAGTTTGAAAGTATGTAACAGCAGATTGATTTTTGACTCTTTCACTCTACTTGTGCCTTCGTGAGTCACTTCGAGTGTGTGCCAAATATCAAATGCGGTTTCACAAGTTGAAACACGATTAAACTCGTTTTTATCAAGCGCACAAAATAAGGTGTTCATAGCCTTTGCATTAAGAGCGAAAGTCTTCTTCTCCAATTCATTCCAATCGATCATTGGAAGAGAAGACTTTGAAAATCCATTTTCAACAAGATTCCATAGTTCAAAATCCATAGAAATAAGGAAGATCCTCATTCGGGTCTTCCAGTAGGTGTAGTCCGTCCCACTGAACATGGGTGGACGTGTAATAGAATGGCCCTCTTGATTTCCGACATACGCCATCTCTCTTGGGTTTTAATCCGTTAGAGAGTAAACCTTGCTCTGATACCAATTGTTAGGATCGAGAGTACTAAGAGGGGGGGGGTTAATTAGTGCAGCGGAAATCTTTCAGCGATTAAAAATGAAAGCTGCGTTCGTTCAATAAAAACGATCTCGATGTAAAAGCCGATTCTAAGATAACTTAAGATTAAGTGCAGTTTATGTCTGAACGCAGTTTGCGTCTGAACGCAGTTTGTGTCTAAACTCAGTTTACGTCTAAACGTAGTTTGCGTCTAAATGCAGTTTGCGTCTAAACGTAGTTTTACGTCTAAACTCAGTTTACGTCTAAACGCAGTTTGCGTCTAAACACAATTTGCGCAGTTTATGTCTAAATGCAGTTTTACGTCTAAACGCAGTTTTACGTCTAAACGCAGTTTTACGTCTAAACGCAATTTTACGTCTAAACGCAGTTTTACGCCTAAACGCAGTTTGCGCAGTTTACGTCTAAACGTAGTTTTACGTCTAAACGCAGTTTGCGTCTAAACGTAGTTTTACGTCTAAACACAGTTTGCACAGTTTACGTCTAAACGCAGTTTTACGTCTAAATGCAGTTTTAGAAAGATCTGAACTTAGAAACTCGTTCGTAAAAGCACAGAAAACAGTTTGCAGTTATAAATGGAATCAGAACGTAAACGTAAACTACAATGTAAAGATTGTACGAAAACACCGATTTACGTCTTAATGCAGATTCGGAAAGATTAGAACTTAGAGACTTGTTCGTAAAAGCGCAGAGGGCAGTAGCTATGTAAGAGGTTTGCAGTAATGATAAAGTGCTCAAAGTAAAAGCAAACCAGAGATTTAGAGTTGTTCGGTCAGTCTTGACCTACTCCACTTTTGGCTTCCTCCACCGACGAGGTCACCGACGTCAACTAGAGGCATTCCTTCAATAGGCGAAGGCCAACTGCCCTTTTACAGTTTCACTCATTTTGACGGGCTCAGGAGACAACCCTTATAGAACCTTTCTCTCCTCTCTTTACAACTCAAAACTTGAAGAATAGAGGGAGGAGAACTTTAGGCCTTAACCACAATTTTGAGCTCTAAGAATCATAGAAAAGATCAAGATTTCGATGTCTATCTGTGTGTTTTCTGTGCTGAATGGGTAGGGTATTTATAGACCCCAACCCAGTTCAAATTTGGAGCTCAAAACGATCAAATCACAGAATTTCGGGATCAGGCGGTTGCACCTCCTGATTGGAGAGGTTGCACCACCTTGCAGAGCTCGGAGACTGAGCCCAGGCGGTTGCACCTCTCTGTCAAGGGCGGTTGCACCGCCTGAGTCTGGCTCGGTGACTGAGCCCCAAGCGGTGCCACCTCCTGACTGAGGCAGTTGCACCTCTTCTGCCAGAGCTCGAAGACCGAGCTCAAGCGGTGCTACCTCTGTCAGGGGAGGTTGCACCGCCCAGTCTCGCTCGGAGATTGAGCCCAGGCAGTGCCACCTCCTGGCTGGAGCGGTTGCACCGCCCAGTCTCCCTGGGAGACCTAGCCCAGGCGGTGCCACCTCCTGGCTTGGGCGGTTGCACCTCCTGGTGCAATCAAGGTCCGAATGGGTAGCTCCATTCGGCCCAATTTTGGTTTTTCAGGGGCCCAATTGCCCCAAGATTAAGCTAATGGGATCACCTCCCATTTCCAACTTAATCAATGTGCTAACTACGATTAATTCTAAGACAATTACTGCAGCTTTGCTTCGGTGCGTCAATCGCTTCTTCGGGCGAGTTTCCGGCGAACTTCCGTCGATCATCCGATGAACTCTTGGTGATGCTCCTGCGGACTTCCGGCAAACTCTTGGACTTGCGACGATCTACTTGGCGAGTTCCGACGAGCTTCGCTTGGCAAGCTCCTGGACTTCTCGGATCTGTTCCCGCAGAACCTCCGACGACTGTCCGAACTTCCGTCGAACTCTCGAACTCCCAACGTGATCATTGACTTGACTCCGGCGCAACTCCTACTGCTTATCTAACTTTCATCATAGTGAATCCTGCACACTTATCTCAACACATAGATTAGACAACAAATGACAATTGACTTCATCATCAAAATCCGAGATTCAACAAGTATAGATGTACCTTCAGTCATCCGAAGTATATACAAACTCTAATTCAAGTAAAGATAATTCTCCACTATTCTCTTCATATACAAGGCTTTAAGTTTGTCCCAAATGCTCTTAGTCGTAGTCTCTGTAGCTACCTCTTGTAAAACCTCGTTAGAGAGATTTAGAATAATGTTTGATCGAGTCCTCTTATCCATACTTGTAATATCTTCATTTGATGCACCATCTGGAATGTTCTTAGCCCCCTATAGTGCCAAATCAACTCCGTCTTGAACCAGAATGACTTCCATCTTGAGTTGTCACATGCCAAAGTTAACATTTCTGTCGAATTTCTTGACAACGATCTTTATTATTGTCATCGTTGCCAAAAGATCCCGAAACCATGCTCTGATACCAATTTGTTAGAGCTGGCCCTAGGAAATTTACCAAAGGATAATTTTGGCAACCCAACAGAGACAATAAAGCAGAAAAATAAAAGAAAGACAAGAACACCAAATTTACGTGGTTCGATCAATTGACCTACATTCATGGACAAAGGAGGAGCAAATCACTACTCTAAAAATGACTATTACAAATGCCTTATGAAGATGTTTCTAGGCCATAAAACACTTGAAACTACTAAACAAGAAAAGTCTAAAGCAAACAATTAGGTTTTCTTGTGGTGCCTCTGGCTTCAAAGCCTAGGCCCTTATTTATAGTTGCAATAGGAGATGAAAGCTTCATTTTCCTGATATGAGACTATGTGAGACTTGCCAAACTAACATATCTCCTTTTATTTTGATCACTAGTATAACATAACTAACAACACTGCTCCTAATGTCAAAACTCTTACTAAAGACCATGCTCATATTTGTAATACCTTCCAAATAACAAAGGATCCATTTCATAACCTTCCAATGAACCTTAACAGGGTTACTCATGTAGAACGAGTATAAACCATAGCATATATAATGCTCCCAACTACACTAGCATAAGGAACACAAGAAGTATGCTCCTTTTCCTCCTCGTATCATGGCAATTAATATATTGAAAGCCTGAAATACACTACAAATGAAGTACTCACAGGTTTAGGCTTTTGCAAACTAGAATATTCAAAAACTTTCTCAATGTAGCTTTTCTAAGAGAACCAACTTTCCATCTTTTTGTCCCCATTTCCATGCCTAAAATTTTCATTGCAGCACCTAAATCTTTTATTTCAAACTCTGATGGGATTATAAAGGGATATAAATTTTTGTATACGAATAAATAATAGCAGGTCATAACACATAGTAGAATTAAATGAAATCACAATCAAATAAAATACCAAGATTTATGTAGAAAAACCCCTCTAACATGAAGGATAAAAATCATGGGGCAAACTAGAGATAATCCACTATAAAAATAATGAATATACAAATCTCAGAGTCTTTTGCCAAAAACTCAAGTAACAATCTCAAGAGAATAATTTGGATTCAAGGATTACATCACTGTGCACAAAATCCTAATTCTCAAGTAATCACAATAAAAATTTACGGTAAATCTAATCTAACCTAATATGATAACACTACCTAGATAATTAAGAATAGTCTCTCTGTATTGTCTTTGTCTTCTTCTCTTTCCTTCTCTTATTTCTCTATCATTTTCTCCTCTTTTTTGAATCAAGTTACTACCGTAATTTTCTGCCTTGTTGTTGTAGGCTTTTCCCCTATTTTTGTAGCCACTATACATCCCTTATTAGATCTAGAGTTAGGTTAAAAGAATGGTGGGCTATGGGCTGTTAAAGCCCATTATAGGCTGAACTTATGGGTTGTCAGCCCAATAACCTCCCCCTTTAGCCCATAAGGGAAGCTGTACCATGACTCCTCGATGTGAAGTCATGTCAACCAGCTGTCGGCATATCTTTTGTCTTTCTTTTGGTAAGGTCTTTGTCAACATGTCTTGTCCGTTGTCATATGTGTGAATTTTCTAAAGCTATAACTGTTTCTCTTTAAGTACATTTCGAAACCAATGTTATTCTATTAACTGTGAAACACCTAATAATAATCTACAGATCCGGTTTCATATATCGCTTATGAGACAATTACGTCACGCCAATTATTATTACGCATGCTAATTAGCCATGTAAGTGTAACTTTGTTTTCTATCAAATTATAGATGGGCTTATCGGAAGTGCAGGTAAGCAAAGTGTTTTCCTGTCAAAGCATCAGGCGTGGTCAAGGGATTCTCGGGACCCACCACAATCACTGTGATAAACATGGTTTGTTTTTTATTTTAATAAAGAATAATTTATTATCCACATTACAAAGCTTTCATATTTGGCTCCACCACCATCTGCGGTGAAACATATACATGTCAGTATGAAAGTGACGTGACATGACTCCATATATTTATATATTTTATTAAAGGAATATATGTTCTGCTGAAACATGAGAAAAAACTTCCACAGTCACTGCTTTCATGTATTATATAATTCTATATCTAGTATAATATTGGAAAGAAAATTCCTATTTATAACCTTTTACTACCATTTATAATCATATTTTAAAATTTTTTAATATTATATTTTATTATTTTTAGGTGATTGTTAATAGTATAAAATTATCAATAGTAAAGAGGACCGAGAATAATTAAACTTCTATAGAAAATAATACCAAAATGTACTGATAATATTATACAATGGGAACGGAGGATGGGTAGAAAATATACAAAATCTAGCTGTGTGGCTTGGAAAGGAAGAAGAACAAAGTCGTTGCGCACTTGGTGTATCCACTTGATCGAGCAAAACATTGAACACGTGAGATAAACAAGAAAGATCACGGAATCAGCACGCGAGATCCATAATCATGAATTGGGATCCGCTCCAATTATTTATCCCATGGATGAAACTAACGCTACAGTTTGAGAGGAATCTCACTCTATAAATCCCAACGAAAACATCCCCCTCTCCAACACTGCAAGCTAAGTAGCCTTCCTCCTCGTCTCATACTCCATCATCATTTCCTCTGCAACCTTAGCTAACTAGTAGTATGGCATCCACCAATAACATTCAGCAGCTGACGCTCGAGGAGGAGGAGGCAGGCGCGCGCGCCTTGCAGTTGGTGAGCAGCTGCGTCCTTCCCTTCACCCTTAAAGCCGCGATCGAGCTCCGGCTCCTCGACATCATCGTGGAGGCCGGCCCGGACGCCTCGTTGAGCCCGGTTGAGATCGCCGCCCGGCTGCCGACCAAGAACCCGCAGGCGGCCACCACGGTGGACCGAATACTCCGCTTGCTCGCGGCTAACAGAGTGGTCAGCTGCAGCACCGTCCACACAGGGACGGATGGCCACCCTTTGAGGAGGTACGGCGCGGCTCCCATCTGCAAGTACCTGACAAAGAAGGAAGACGGTGTGTCACTGGCTGATATGGCATTGGTGCATCAGGATAAGGTCTTCGTGGATGCATGGTAATTTAGAAGGCGAAGCATAGAGTTGAGACCATTAATTCTTGATATATTTTCTTCTTTCATTTGCTGAGCAAAAATACTGAGAAGGATTGATGGCAGGTACTATCTAAAGGATTCCGTGTTGGAGGGAGTCGTCCCTCTGAACTCCGCCTACGGGATGCCGATGTTCGATTACATAGGAACAGATCCACGTTTGAACAAGGTGTTCAACGCTGGCATGAGGGGCCACTCCAGCGTCATCATCAACAATCTTCTCCGTGTCTACGGTGGTTTCGATGATGTGGAGATGCTCGTAGATGTCGGTGGCAACGACGGTGCCACCCTCCAGATGATTACCTCCAGGCACACACACATCAAGGGCATCAACTACGACCTGCCCCATGTCATCTCCGGTGCTAGGCCACTGCCAGGTCTCCGCTTTCTTCCATCATAAACAGCAACCTGCCTGTAAAGAAAGAAAAAGAAGAATTATTATTGTATCGCTTTCTTCCATCGTAAACAGCAACCTGCCTATAAAGAAAAAGAAGAATTATTATTGTATCGTTATATATTTGGGCTTACGTTGATGGCATGTCATGGTTTCTTTGCAGGTGTTAAACACGTACACGGAAACATGTTCGAAACTGTTCCGAGCGGAGACGCGGTGTTCTTGAAGGTCAGGACTTCTCATCCTTTCTGGCTTAATATCCGATAGGCTGACCTTGCTCTTTGTTTTCATTTCTATTTTTCTTAATATTTCGAGTAGCTACATGCATCGGTTAAGCTAAAAAAAGAAGAAACTCAACCACCAAATCACTCTAAGGGGGACTGTCTGGGCCCGTAACTAAGTGTGACAAGGTACAACTCATATGGTAACAAAAAGCCCTCTTCATAAACTAACAACGCTATACCACGGACTAAGGGTCAAAAGTCAAAAAGAACAAAGAATGGTTGACAAAGCTGGGGTCAACCATCTAAATCACAAATTATTCAAAATGATATCAAATTATATGTCTTCCGTCCCAAGCCATAAATCCCAATCGTTTCATTCTTGTCGTATGACAAACTTTAAAAGAAAAAAAACCGTTAGTCACGAACAAATATTGTCATTAAGACTTGAAAAATTGTCACTAAAAGAATTAGTGACAGAATCAACACAGAATTAGATTGGCATGAGTGATCGTTCATCAGGGTCTATTTCAAAATGATTAGGGATTTCAGTGCAAATCCTGCTAAAAGAAGAACTCAACCTTGAGTGTACAATTAAGTCGTGTTTTCGATATGTGTTGTGTTGAGAGCTAAACTTGAGCAAGTTCAAAACTTGCAGTGGATTCTTCATGACTGGAGCGACGAACACTGTATGAAAATATTGAAAAACTGTTGGAAAGCGTTGCCGCAACATGGAAAGATAATTGTGGTAGAACATGTGCTTCCAGCAGTCCCAGAGCCGACTGCAAATGCTCAAGCTGTCTTTCAATTGGATCTTGCCATGCTGGTTTACTGCGATGGTGGGAAAGAGAGGACTGAGAAGGAGTTCAAGGCCTTGGCAACGGAAGCCGGGTTCCCAGGGTTCAAAGCTTCTCATGTGTTTGCGGAGACTTGGGTCATGGAATTCATCAAGTAGATGATTGTTACGGCTTGTTGCCGGTTGCTTGAAGTCACAGAAATAATGTTTCTGTATCTGATATTAAATATGAAGGATCCATCGTATTAGTGTGTGTTCATCCCGTCGACTCATGGTCTGCTTTGTTCGAATGTTGAAGAAGCTTTATTGAAGAAGTGAATAAGCTTAAATGCATTAACATGTCCTTTTCATATTTATACAGATTAGGAGGAAGGATTTTCCTCAATAGAATCTCATATTTATACATATTAGGAGGGAGCATTTTCCTCAATAGAATAAAAAGATTTTCTCATATATTTGGGGAAATCTTATCTGCTATCATGCCCCCGCAATGATACCAATCTTGGATTGGTGGCTTGAGTTCGTGCACGCAGTAGCGATCCACGCGGTGCTATGCGTGGTGCGACTGTATGTATACGTGAAGGAGAGCGTACCGGACCGCTGAGTCCCGGCATGCAAACTGTTGAGAGCACAGTTATTCCCTTCGTCTCCTCAAGTCCGTCAACTATTGGCAGATCAGCGAAAACTACCACGATAAGGAAGATGAGGATTGGTTACGGAACCTCTTAGGAATGTGGCTGCAGGGCATTGGTCACTGGCCGGAGGTAGGGGTATAGAGAGATTTAGTCCCTCTCATATTTATACAGATTATGAAGGAGGATTTCCCTCGACAGTATAGAGAGATTTACTCGTATAGTTACAGAAATCTTCTTTGTTATCAGGTAAGACGTCCAACACGAAACGGACAAAGAGGTGTAGATAATAAAACTTGAGCAATTTATAGAAAATAAAAGCCCCTGCTAATATGCTTTTCCCAAGTGAAATATCTGAATTCAGAATTTACCAAAGCGTGTATCATTATTTTAAATTAGTTGTTTTCAAAAACTTTCTGAGCCAATTCAATGAATTGGTTGAGGCCAACACTTAGCATTATTCTCTCCTCCTCTTTGAAATTTAGTTTATTTTCGAATGCAATGAAAACAGTTTATTCAAATCATTTCAATCTTGCACCAAGTAAAAAAAGCATAACAAATTGTGAATCCATTAATATTTTTAATTTATGATAATTTAAGGATTTTTTAGAAATTAGTATGCTTGAAGCTTTTTTCAAGTATTTCATCAAACAAATATAAAGCTCTCATAAGCATATCCATAATATCAATATAGAGGAAGACTCACAGGAGGAGCAGAAGGGGCAAAGGGGTAGCGATAATGAGGCAGAGGAGAGCATAACAAGGGGAAGAGAGAAGAAAAGAAAGAAGAATGAGAGAGAGGCAGAGTAGAGAAAGGAGAAGAGAGAAGAAAGTAGAATAGGTGGATCGGTGATCAAACCCTTTTTCTAGTAGATTTATTGTTGGAGGAACGATAGGGATATCAAAATAAAAAATTATCTATATTACTTCTTAAAAGAAAAACTAATTATGTAACTATAAAAATAAAACTTCTTGAACAATAAGCAATAACTATAAAAAAAACTAATTTCTTTCTTTTATCACCGTTCTCCTTCTCTTTTTATTTCTTCTTTATGATTAATGATCCTCTTTGACCTTATAGTTGTAGTGAGAAAACCTTCTAACTAAAGTAGAAGTCTGGAGTCTAAATTTTAATCCCACAAGAGAATCTTAGACTCATAATCATAGAAGTCTCAATTTAAGTCAGACTCAAATTGAGCTCAAATTTGAGTTTTTTGGATTTGTCAAATTTAGACCCGAGTTAAATTGAGAAGAAAGAGAATTAATAAAGGATGATAGAAAAAAAGAAAAGAAAGAAGAAATGAAGAGAAAGAAAATATATAAAAGATGATAGAGAGAAGAAAGAAAGAAGAAAAAGTGATGACGAAAGAAACAAAAACAGAAAAAAAGATCAGATTGAATAAGCAAAACATAAATCAGATTTTTTTAATAAAATCAATCTCGCTAGGAAAATAAATATGAATCAAATAAGATTCTCCAAAATCATGTCGCAATTTATAATGAACAAGGGTTTTTTTCCATTGAAAAAAAATATGCCCCTTCGTAAATTTTGAATAGAAGGGTGTAATCCGGTAAAAACATATTAGTGGCAACTTCTCTGGATAAATTGGGTGTAAAAGTTCCGCTCAACAGCTAATTGCATTGATCCTCCAAATATGTTGGTTTCTCTTCTTCTTGAAAGTTAAAAATGAGTCTACTGACAAGCTTACTGCGTTAAAAACAAGGAGCTGTGCATTTGTTCTTTGTTTTCATCCTGTCATATCAACAGGTCACCTCTATGGCTCGATCAAAGAGTTCAATTTGCTTGCATCCGTAGCCATTTATCAGAGCCTCATTACATGATCTCACAACCTTCTCATTCTAATACAACATGACATGTTTCTCCAATCTTCTCATTCACGTACAACAGTAGCACCCATTGTCACCATAGGTTGTCCCAAACGTTTCTTCGCATATAATATTAACGCCAACCGGCATTTATGTAACATTTCTGTTAGTTTCATATAAAACATAAATTAATTAAAATTAACTTACAAGAGCCTGATAAATATATTATTATTAATTTTAATTTAAGCATACCATTTGTTACTTTAATTTCTCATTCTTAAATTAAGATGATGCTTGAGACAACAAAGTATCTTTATTGGATTATAGAATCTTTCATATTTTTTCAATTAATTATGATAAAACAATCAAATAGTTAGTCAGATTGTGTTTCAAATGATTAATCTCTTCTATTAAGAATATGAAGATTTTGGATAGATTGTGTTGGGTCCAACCGATACGTGGACTTGGGCTAGATGATTTAACCGGTCAATCCAAATCTGATTTATTAGAAAAAAAAAGAAAAGAGGGTAAATAGTGGTAGCATGAGAAAGAGAGAGAGAGAGAGAAAAGAAGAGAAAAAGTTAAGATTTTTGAGGTTTTTACTAGATGATCGAGTGGCTAAACTTTATTAGCTTTTACTTAAATTTTATGTGAAGAATCTTTACAATAAACTCTACAAACTTAATGATAACGATCTGTACTTTGTTCTATCTAAGGTGCTTTCCTACTATATCCACTTTATAAGATTAAATTTTTTTTTTCATTAAATCCATATTTGACGATGATGATATGTTAATGTTGAGCCAAGATTTGTGTTCTTGATGATACTATGATCCTTTGGTTATTCTGGAAAAGACTAATTGTAAACTTGTTATTATTATTGGTGATAGTAGAAGTTTGAGGTGGACTACGATCCTGTGATTTTTCCTGCATTGGGTTTTCTACGTAAAAATTCGGTGTCTTACTTTGTGATTGATTTATTATTTTATTATTTACGCTACTCTAGTTAATATTTGTATTTTGGTAATAAGTTGGTATTTTAATTAGGAACCTATTTTGATACGCAAAGAGAGAAAAGAATTATTCTACTATAATAGTTTTTCACAATAAGTGGTATCAGAGCTAATGTTGTTTGGCAAAGGTTAGAAACCTCATTACGAAAAAGACAATGGGAAAAATAATTTCTCTCCTTAGAAGGCTTGTAAATTTGAAGGATAAAGATGATTGAGCACATAAGCCTATTTGAGAGTCTTACAAACAAGTTGGTTACCATGGAAACGTATGTGGTCACAATTTATAACTCCACGCCAAAGGGGACTCTAACTATAGATATGGTTAAAGATAGTTTGCTAAATGAAGATACTAGAAGGAAAGAATAGGAAGAATCTTTTTCTGGTGCATTTGTTACTAAAAAATAAGAAAGACGTTAAAGAAGTCATAGTAGAAATCCATATGGTTATAGAGGAAAATCCAAGTCTATAAGAGATATCAAATGTTTCCACTATAACATGCCAGGTCACATGAAGAAAGAGTGTAGGTTTTGGAAGCGAGAACAAAATAAAAGAAAAAAGAGAAAGAGACCAATACAATTGCTACCGAAGGAGATATCATTATTGTTTATGATGACGGTTGTATCAATCTTGTAGCTCAGGACATTAATTGGGTAATTGACTCTGGTACTTCATTTCATGTTACTTCTTATGATGATTTTTTTAGATCTTACGTTGTTGGTGATTTTAGTAATGTTAGAATGGGAAACAGTGGTACATCTAAGATTATGGGTATTAGAGATATTTGTTTGAAGATCAGTATTGAGAGTAAATTGATTCTCAAAGATGTCAGACGTGTTTTAGATATTCATTTAACTTAATTTCTACAAGCAGATTTGATGATGAGGGATTTACACACTATTTTGGTGAAAGTAAATGAAAACTCACTAAAGGTTATCTAATTGTGATGAGAGGAAAGAAGCGTAACTCTTTTTATATCATGGAAGCTAAAATACATAAAGGAGAGATTAATGTAATTCAGAAGGGTAAAAGATCTTTGGCAAAAGAGACTTGGACATATCAACGAGAAGGAACTTTAAACTCTTGCTAGAAAACAGTTCTTACTAGAGTTACAATGTACATCTCTTAAATATTATGATCATTGCTTAATTGGAAAAATACATAGAGTTTCCTTTCATACATATCTATCATCTAGAAGATTAAATGTTATTGGTTTGATTCATACTAATGTTTGTACTATGCTAACTAGAACTCTTTGAGATGCTCTTTATTTTGTTACTTTTATTTGTGACTATTTTAGAAAAGTTTGAGCTTTTTTTTTGAAATTTAAAGACTAGGTACTCGACGTTTTCAAAGAGTTTCATATCAATATTGAAAGAGAAACTAACAGAAAGCTAAAGTGTGTTTGAGCAGATAATAGTGGAGAGTACAGGGGTGGTCCTTTTGAGAATTATTGTAAGTTCTATGGTATCAAGCTTGAGAAAATAGTTCCTAAAACTCATCAATAGAATAGTGTGGCAGAAAGGATGAATAGAACCATTGAAGAAATGATTAGGTGTATGCTTTCTCACGCCAAGTTACCTAATCAATTTGGGAGGAGACTATGAGAAATACAATTGACCTTATAAATCTCTCTCCATTAGTTCCTATGAAAGGTGATGTTTTAAAGAGTATATGGAAAGGAAAAGATATATCTTATAATCAATTGAGAGTTTTTGGGTATAAATCATTTATTCATATTCCCAAAGATGAGTGGTTTAAGCTTGATAACAAGGCAAAAGCATGTATCTTCTTGGGATATGGTTATGAAGAGTTTGAGTATAGATTATGGGATCTAGTAAACAAGAAGATTATTAGAAGTAGAAATGTTGTGTTTCTTGAAGGCCAATTATTTGATGATGGTGATAATATTGAGAAGCTAAAAACCTCTATTCCTTGGAGTTTAGGTCCGGTTCCTTCACTTGTAGTTTATGATGATTATGGGGGAGATGAACAATAAGATTGTGGTGAGAATGCCAGTGATGATACTCTTACAGTTGATGATGTTGAACTAACTGAACAAGTACCTCCACCACTAATTAAAATTCCATTGAGAAGATCCACAAGAGAACGATAATCATTTACCAGATATCCTCCACATGAGTATGTTATGCTTACTAATGGGGGAGAGCTAGAAACTTACCAAGAAGCAATTCTATATGAGCATAAGAATGAGTGGATTAAAGTCATGTAAGAAGAAATGAGATTCTTGCTTGAGAATCACACCTATGACTTGGTAAAGGTACTTGAAGAGAACAAAACTCTCAAGAATAAATGAGTTTACAAATTGAAGACTGAAAATAATAGCTCATAACAAAGATACAAGGTACAACTAGTTTTGAAATGATTTTGTCAGAAGAAAGGTATTGACTTGGAAGAAATATTTTCTCCTATGGTGAAAATATCCTCTATCCGAATTGTTCTTGGTTTGGCTACCCACTTGAATTCAGAAGTTGAGTAACTTGATGTGAAAATAATATTTCTTTATGGTGACTTAGAAAAAGAAATTTACATGGAGCAACTAAAAAGTTTCAAAGTCAAGAGAAAAGAAAATCTAGTGTTCAAGCTCAGGAAAAGCTTATATGAACTCAAATAAGCACCTAAATAGACAAGAAGTTTGATTCCTTTATATTGAGCCAAGGGTACAATAGAACCACATCTGATCATTGTGTGTTTACAAAGAAGTTTTCATATGATTATTTCATTATTCTCCTATTATATGTTGATAGTATATTGATTGTTAGCCATGATACTAGTAAAATTGAAAAGCTTAAAGGAAAACTAAGTAAGTCTTTTGTCATGAAAGACTTGGGATCGGTAAAACAAATGCTTGGCATAAAGATTCTTCGTGATAGGCAGAAAATGAAGATTTGGCTATCTCAAGAGACTTACATTGAATAGGTTCTTAAAAGATTTAACATGAGTAAAGCCAAAGCAGTTTGTTCTCCACTTATAGGTCATTTCAAGCTTAGTTCAAAACAATATTCTACAAGTGAGAAAGAAAAAGAAGAAATGTTCAAAGTGTCATACTCATCTGTAGTAGGTAGTTTGATATTGCTATAGTTTATACTAGGCCAGATATAGCTCATGCAATTGTAGTTGTCAACTAATTTGTCTCTAATCTTGGTAAAAAACATTGGGCAGTAGTGAAATAGATATTAAGATGTCTAAGAGGTACTTCCAGGTTGTGTTTATGTTTTGACAGTGATGAACATGTGCTAGAGGGGAACGTAGACATGGTAGGTGATACTGACTCTAACAAGTCCACTTTGGGATTCTTGATGATATTTGCAGGGTGAATAGTCTCTTTGCAGTCTAAGTTACAGAATTACATTGCTCTATCAACCACAAATACAAAATATATAACAATTATTGAAGCCTATAAGGAAATTTTATAGATAAAAAAGTTTCTATAGGAATTGAGCTTGAAACAGGAAGGATATTCTGTTTATTATGACAATCAGAGTGTCATTCACCTCTCTAAGAATTCAATATACCATTCTATATCCAAGCATATTGATGTTAGATATCACTGGATTTGTGATGCACTTGAGATGAAAAAATTGCACTTGAAAAATGTACATACTAATGAGAATATATCAGATATGTTAACAAATTCTTTGTCTAAGGAGAAGCTTGAAGCATATAGGCGAAAAGCGGGCTTAGTACAACCCATCATATGAGCTGGAGGGGGAGAATTATTGGGTCCAGCCCATATATGGGCTTCGACTAGATAATTTCGACAATAAGCCCAAATCTGATTTATTAAAACAAATGAAAAAGAAAAGGAAGAGACGTGCACAGTGAGGGCAGAGAACAACGAATGTGTGCATGCAGCGAACAATGGCAGCGTGAGAAAGAAACAGATAGAGAAAAGGAGAAAAAGTTAAGGTTTTTGGGGCTTTTGCTGGATGATTGAGTAGCTAAACTTCATTAGTTTTTGCTCAAATTTTATATAAAGAATCCTTGCAATAAGCTCTACAATCTTAATGTACTAATCTATAGTTTATCCTCTCTAAGGTACTTTACTACTATATATACTTTGTGAGACCTAAAATTTTCTTTTCATAAAATCCATCTTTAATGTTGATGATATATTAATGTTGAGCTAGTGTTCTCGATGTTACTGTTATCCTTTGGTTATTCGAGAGAAGACTTATTATAAACTTGTTATCATTATTGGTGATAGTGGAAGTTTGAGGTAGACTATGGTCACGTGATTTTTTCCGCATCATAAAAATTTGGTGTTTCACTTTGTGATTGATTTATTTTTTACTATTTATGCTACTCTAATTAATATTTATATTTTGGTAACAAGTTAGTATTTTGATGAAAAATCTATTTTGATACACAAAGAGGAAAAAAAAAAATTCCACTGTAATAATTTTTCCCAACAGATTAAAAAGGTCCAATGGTGCAATACGGTTTGAAACCAAAGTTAGTGCAACATTTACAGGTTTGCATGAGATTGGTGAGTGCAACATTTACAGGTCTACATGAGATTGGTGATCAAGAAAAACCAAAAGGATCACATGGTTGGTGATTGAGATGTCGTGACAGAATAGAGTATTTGTTCTAGCAATAAACCATAAATGTAATATGCAAGAGGTTAAAGATATGAACAAAAAAAAACTCATATTCTATGCTACTCCTATTTCTATCATCATAATTATTAATAAATATAAATAAAAAAGAAAATATGAAAGAAGAAATCTCTAGTTTATATGTTATATGATCCTTAAGAATTTTTGTCCATATATAGAAAAGAATAGATGATCGAAGAAGAGATAATTAGAATAGTCAGGTTATATGTTAAGGTTGAAGTGGATTATCTTTTTATTAATCGATAACCTTAGTTAGAATATAATTAAAATTTTAATATATCTTAACCAAAGTTAAAGATAATATAATACTCTATCACTTTGACACATTAACTAGTAAAACATAAAACAAAAGAGTTCAAAATCTTACCCAATTGAATTTTAAAAATTTTAAAAATATTTTGAACATACAAATTTTATAAAACAACTCAATAAAAATATTAAATATAATAGTATTATATTAAGTCTAACCATTAATGTGAATCATAATGATTACATGTCATCAATATCATACTTCATTCTATATATACTACAACAAGTTAATCTTTTTTAATGCAGTCCAAAATGATCCTTGTAATTTATCTGGTTAATATAATTTTGCTATCATATTTAACTATAATATACATATTTATTTATTTAAATAAATAATATAATTGTAATGTCTACTAAAAAATATATCATTATATATTTTATAGGTTGCTCACAAGCCTTATCATAATAATAAGTTCTTTTAATACTTTAGACTATAATACATTAACAATTCAATCATTAATCATTATAGTGGAACTTAGATTTTCAATTAATATTAGTTATTTTTGGACTTTTTTTTCTAACCATTAAGTACTTTGTATGATTAGAATCACCTAAGTATTTATCATTCTTAGAAAAGAAAACTGCTACAATGATCACAAAATGTCTTCAATGAAATTATAATCAAAAGATTAAATTTCACAATCATAAAGCTTGATTAGTGACTTCAAAGCATGTCATAAAATTAACTTATATTATTGATAATATAATTTACATTATACTTTTCTTATAAATCACCCCTCTATCTAATATAAATATAAGTTATAAACTGAACTTATTGAGATAATTTATAAAATAATATTTGAAAATACCATTATCTCATGCTGATATGATTTCTTGCATATGAGCATATATCCTTTGTCCCTTATAGATATCTTATTATTTTATTTATAATCTTCCAATATTTTACTCATGGCTAACTCTAATACCTACCTAATATTTCAATTACAAAACTAATATCTAGTCTAGTAGATGCTTGAGCATATAATAGACATTCAATTGTGTTATATAAGAAATATTAATTTTAGAATACTATCTTTGATTGAAAATTTTCATATTTGCTTATAAGGTGTATCATTTGCTGAACAAAAGGTCAATTTGGTTTTGCTTCTCTAGAATAATTATAGATCATTTTTAGCAAGATCTTGCTTGGATTAAAACTTCCTATCAAGCTTTTGGCTTGGTCACGTTAAGTGGCATCCACTTTTAGCAATGTCGAGTGGCATCTGTCAGCCTTCGTTAAGCATCATTTCAAGACATATCCATCTTGGTCGAAGTCTTTAGATTTTGGCCAAAATTGTAGGCATTGGCTAGCATCAAATTGATATCATAGTAGGTTATGCTTAGCTATTTTAAACTGAGTCCTTTGCCATTTTATAGATTAAACTATTTCTATTGACAAGGTGTTTCGAGGTCTATCTATTATTGGAAAGCTTTCACTGTCTACTTTCAAACAAAACAATAATGGTATATGATTTCGAGTTATCTGCTAAAAGTTATTATCAAATTATTGGGGATCTATCAAGATATCATAATTTTATTTTAGATCCCCAATTCTTCATCAATCGCTCATCAATGAAGGATAAACATTGAAGAAATTAATTTACATACAAATTGATTAAGTTACGTCAACCTAATGAAACTTTGTAGTAGATGCTAACTAATCTCCTCCGAAGAATTTTAGTTGATCTTACTCGAAGCTATCGAAGTAATTCAATAGTGCAAGAAGTGAGCATAGTAATGATGCAACTGATTCTTCTAATTCTATGGGGACTTTTGGAGATCACTGGGCCATGAACCAATTGATGAGAGCTCTTGAAGGAATAGATAGAAGTATTCAAATTAATGTAGTAGAGTTTGCAAGCATGGTTAATCCCAATGAACATTGTGATTGGATTGTCTCTTTGGAAACACTCTTTGAGTGAAAGGTGCAGTTTGCGGCAACAAAACTAAAGGACATAATTTGATAGTAAGAATATCAATGGGGACTTGAGCGAAGAGGTGTTCTAAGGGTTAGCCCATGGGAATGAAATAAAACTATAGTTGGAAGGGAAGTTCTTGTTAGGATCGGAGAGGTACTAAGAGGGGGGGGGTGAATTAGTGCAGCGGATTAAAACTTCGGTTTTAGAAAATCTTTCGTACGATAAGAACGGAGCTTGAAAAGCTTAACTTAGATGCGCGTTCGTAGAGAAGTGCAGCAAGGTTATAAAGTACTTAAGAAAGTTTGCAGTAAGATAAATTGCGAGAAGTAAATGCAAACCAGAGATTACTCTAATTTTCGAGTGGTTCGGTCAAATGACCTACATCCACTTGCGAGGCCCCTCTTCGATGAGGCTCCCACCTTCCACTAGCAAATCTTTTGACAGGGAAGGGTAAATACCCCTCTTACAACTCTTTACAAGCGGTTCACTCTCTTACAGATTTTCGAGAAGGAACGAGGTGAAGACTAGCAAATTGAAAACAAGACCTTCTAAGACTTTTCTAAGACCTTTCTCTAAGTCAACTGCTGCTCAAAAAGTTGTAATCTCAGCTGAGATTTGAGGGGTATTTATAGGCATCAAGATGATTCAAATTTGGGCTCCAAATTTGAATTCTCGTGGAGTTCCCGATGCTGGCGGTGCCACCGCCTGTCAATGGCGGTGCCACCGCTTGTCCGTGTCAGGCGCTGACAGTGCTGGGCGGTGCCACCGCCCAGCCTAGGCGGTGCTACCGCCTGGCTCTCGGGCACTGGGCGGTGCCACCGCCAGACTCTTTGGTTGACTTGGTTGGGCTTCAAACTTCGCCCAAAACAAGTCTAATTTCGGGCCCAATTGGCCCCTAACTAGGATATAGGATTATCTCTTAATCCTAATCCTAATTACAAGTTAACTACATAACAAAACACATCCTAAGCAATTTTTTAACCGCGAGCATCGAGTCTTGATCCGACGAGCTTTCCGACAAACTTCTTCCGACGGACTTCCAACAAGCTCCCGAACTTGTGATGACTTTAATGAGTAGCCGAGCCTTCTTGGTGATCTCCGTGAACCTCCGACGATCTCTTCGGCGAACTTCCGAAAATTCCGACAGGTTCCCGATTTCTTCTCGGTTGGTTCCGGTAGCATCTCCGACGATTCTTCGGACTCTTAAACGTCCATCGAACTTGACTCCGATATCCTTGCTTTGTATTTTCTGGTTATCATAGTTAATCCTGCACACTTAACTCAATAATATGGATTAGATCAAATAACCCATCAATTGATTTTATCATCAAAATACGAGATTCAACAATCTCCCCCTTTTTGATGATGACAATCAATTGATGACGGAGTTAAACATAACTCCCCCTATCTATATGCCATATGTTAGGATCGGAGCAGCACTAAGAGGGGGGGGTGAATTAGTGCAGCGGATTAAAACTTCGGTTTTTAAAAAAATCTTTCGTATGATAAGAGCGGAACTTGACAAGCTTAATCTTGAAGGCGTATTCTTAAATATGCGCAGCAAAAGTAATAAGGAACTAAAGCATATAAGAAGATTTGCAATAATGTAAATAGCAATAATGAAATGCAAACCAAGGATCACGCCGATTTTAGAGTGGTTCGGTCAAATGACCTACTCGACTTGCGAGGCCCCTCTTCGATGAGGCTCCCACCTTCCACTAGCAAGTCTCTTGAAATGGAAGGGTAAATACCCCTCTTACAACTCTTTACAAGCGGTTCACTCTCTTACAGATTTTCGAGAAGAGATGAGGTAAACACTAGCAAATTGAAAAGAAGACAAGCTAACACTTTTCTAAGACCTTTCTCTCAAACTCTTGCTGCTCAAAAAGTTGTATTCTCAGCTGAGTTTTGAGGGGTATTTATAGGCCTCAAGAGGATTCAAATTTGGGCTCCAAAATTTGAATTCTCTTTGGTTTCCCGATGCTGGCGGTGCCACCGCCCAGCGTTCGAGTGCTGGACGGTGCAACCGCCCAGCCCAGGAGGTGTCACCGCCTAGCACTCGGGTGCTAGGCGGTGCCACCGCCCAGCCACCGCCTGGCTCTCCGGTTCACTTGGTTTGGCTTACTTTTAGCTCAAACCAAATTTGACTTTGGCCCCAGTTGGCCCCTAACCAGGATATAGGATTATCTTCTTAATCCTAATCCTAATTACAAGTGAACTACATAACAAAACACATCCTAAGCAATTTATCAACCGCGAACGTCAAGTCTTGTTCCGGCGAGCTTTCCGACGAACTTCTTCCGACGGGGTCCAAGCACGCTCCCGAACTTGTGATGACTTTAATGAGTAGCCGAGACTTCTCGGTGATCTCTGCGAACCTCCGACGATCTCTTTGGCGAACTTCCAACAGGTTCCCGATTTCTTCTCGGTTGGTTCCGGCAGCATCTCCGACGATTCTTTGGACTCTTAAACGTTCATCGAACTTGACTCCGGTATACTTGCTTTGTGTTTTCTGTTTATCGTAGTTAATCCTGTACACTTAGCTCAATAATATGGATTAGATCAAATAACCCATCAACTGATTTTATCATCAAAATCCGAGATTCAACAATCTCCCCCTTTTTGATGATGACAATCAATTGATGACGGAGTTAAACATAACTCCCCCTATCTATATGCCATATTATGAGAAGATAAAAAATACTTGAATTCCATCCCATTGGATTCAAGCATAACCCGATAAGTTCTAACCGTAGAGCTTATCGTGATCCTCATTAAACAATAGTGAGTACGAAACTTCTATGAAAATCATAAGTTAAATGAAGAGGGATGAATTTTACTACGACAGAAGATAAAGATTTTCAATATAAATTTTATGATATAGATGTAAGGCATGCTTTCAATATGATCAATCAATCTTGTGATATTTTCAAGGATTTTGCAAGGCATATAAGTCATTCATATCACACAAGTTTTTGTGATCCATATAAGTCATGCTATCATTATGGTATAGGTCATCACTTAGTCATTACTTCTCCCCCTTTGTCATCAATAAAAAGAGACAAGCCAGCGAATTGATGATCATAAAAAAATTTAGCATTTAACAGTAAACAAGGTTCATCATTCAAATTTGCCAGAAATAGTTTATCCAAAAGAAATCATGCAGATCAAAACAGTAGTTATCTAAAAGGAAGGATCAGTTATCGTTTAATAGATGACAAACTTTGAACTTGTTGTTAAAAGCAAACAGAACAGAATAAAAAGATACATCAATTTAATCCTTAGGAGGTAATCCACGGTGCTGATACATGATATCTATTTTTTCATTCATTTGTCGTAGTGTCTTCAAAATTTCAACTTGTTGATTTTGAATTTGTTCTTGCTGTGATTTGATCTGAGACAGTTCCGCCATAATGCGATCTTCAGAGGAGGAAATAAGAGCTGAAGGTGCTGCGCCAAAAGGACTAGGAGGAGGAGATTCATTTCCCATAAGAATTGGTGTTTCGGGGTATTCTATTGGTGGAGGAATTGGATCCGTCCTTCTAGGCTGGGATGCAAATGTGCACCTAAGTCTTTTCAGCAGGTTTTTATTAATTATGTTATATCTATCATTTTGAATAGATTCTTCATCGGGTGGGATGCAAATGTCATAGGCATGAAGAAATCTAGTAATTAACCTCCCATATGGCAGCATAGTATCTTTAGCCATAATATCCTGCATGTGTTGCCGAATTGAGTACCCAAAACAATTATGCTGACCGGTCATAATCCAATACATGGTACTCATCTCTATTTGACTTATTTCGTCAAGATGAAATTGTTTGGGGAATATGATGCTTGTGATAATGTGATGAAGAATTTTAGAGTTGAAAGGCAGTAAGTGTTCACAGCTCTTGGGTAGGAAGTCAAGGTTTGGATTTTCAAAAATTGTTTCTACGGCTTCGGTATAGGTTGCTCCTATTGAGTTGACGTCCCATTTACCTTTAAAATAGCATCCTCTATCTTTTTCAGTTATGCCAATTAGCTCACAAATGGTGCTGTCAAATATTCTAATGGGTGTTCCTAGAAGGTAAGTGCTTAGGCTATCATTGTCCTCATATAGGTTGGCATAGAACAATCTAACTAATCGTGGATAGATTGGTTCATCTAGTTGTAGTAGAGGTAGAGCCTCTAGGTGTGCAAAACATCTAATGGGATCTAAGTCTTCTAGTTCATCCAAATCAACGTATTTTCCCTTATGGATACCTCGTCTTTCAAATTTTGGAAAACTAAGGGCTACCTCTTTTGATCTAAAAAGATCATGGTCAAATGAATCTCCTTCAATCCTTTTTCCTTTTGATTTCTTAGGAGCCATTATCTAGACAGGATGATGATGAAATTGTGAAAAATAAGCAAGGGAAAGAGAAAGGAAAAGAGGGAATGAGATACCAAAAAGAGGGATTTCAAGTGTTACCTTATGGAGATTATGTTGAGAGATGGAAGGCTTGGACCACCAAGAATCCTTCTCCAATGCTTCTAAGAGGTAGAATGAGGGTTAGAGGAAATGGGAGAGGGTTTTGAGAGCTCTTTCTTCGGGTTGGGGGCGGTATCACCGCCGGCCCTAACCCCTTGAGTTAATAAGGGTCGCTCGGTCGGTGCCACCGCCAAACCGAGCGGTGTCACCGCCTGGCGCCCGAGCGCTCAGGCGATGCAACCGCTAGATCTGGCGGTGCCACCGCTGGCTTCCTGTGGAGGAAAGAAAAAAAAATTTTCTTCCTCCCCCTCCCTTTTTTTTGTTTGCTTCCCTCAAGATAATAAGTTATACTTTAATGGATCATTTTGAATTGAAGAAGAAATCAAATCCACAAAGGAAAGGAAAAGGACGAGTCATTTTTCGTGAAGCTCATTTTAGGGACAATTTAACATGCCTAATTCCCTTCTAATGAATTCAAATTGATCTTCATTCAGAGCTTTTGTGAATATATCTGCTAATTGATGCTTTGTGTCAATGAATTCTAGAACAACATTATTGTTAAGGACATGATCGCGTATGAAATGATGCCTAACGTCGATGTGTTTAGTTCTAGAATGCTGAATTGGATTTTTAGTAAGACATATGGCACTAGTATTATCACATTTTATGGGAATATTTCTAAAGTGAATTCCATAGTCTTCTAATGTATTTTTCATCCATACAACTTGTGCACAGCATGCACTCGCAGCAATGTATTCGGCTTCCGCCGTAGATAGTGCAACTGAATTTTGTTTCTTGGAAGTCCAAGAAACAAGTGCATGTCCTAAAAATTGGCATGTTCCGGATGTACTTTTTCTATCTATTCTGCATCCGCCAAAATCGGCATCCGCATAGGCTATTAAATCAAAATTTTCATATTTTGGATACCATAATCCTAAATTTGGAGTTCCTTTAAGATATCTAAATATTCTTTTAACACTTTTAAGATGAGATAATTTAGGATTTGATTGAAACCTAGCATAAAGTCCTACACTAAACATAATATCCGGTCTAGTCGCGGTAAGGTAGAGTAGACTACCTATCATTCCCCTATATGTTTTTTGATCGAAATTTTCACTATTTTCATCCATATCTAACTTAGTCGCAGTACTCATAGGGGTGTTTATAGCTTTTTGAATTATCCATGTTAAATCGTTTTAACAATTCTAATGTGTATTTAGATTGGTTAATAAATATACCATCCTTAAGTTGTTTGATTTGTAATCCTAAAAAGAAAGTTAATTCCCCCATTAAACTCATTTCGAATTCATGACTCATAGATTTGGCAAATGATTCACATAGTGATTCATCCGAAGAGCCAAAAATAATATCATCAACATAAATTTGCACAATAAGAAAATTATTTTCAAAATGTTTAATAAACAATGTAGTATCAACCTTGCCTTTGGTAAAATTATTTAAAATAAGAAAGGAACTAAGCCTTTCATACCAAGCTCTAGGAGCTTGTTTCAAGCCATAGAGAGCCTTAGTCAATTTGAATACATGATTAGGAAAAAGAGTATTTTCAAATCCGGGAGGTTGTTCGACATATACTTCTTCGGAAATAAAACCATTTAAGAAGGCACTTTTGACATCCATTTGAAATAGTTTAAAATTATAACTACTAGCATAGGCAAGGAGCATCCTTATGGCTTCTAATCGAGCCACGGGAGCGAAGGTTTCTTCGTAATCGATACCTTCTTCTTGGTTGAAACCTTTAGCCACTAATTTAGTCTTGTTTCTAACCACGATACCATTTTCGTCTTGCTTGTTTCTAAAGACCCACTTAGTACCAATGACTAAATGGTCACTAGGTCTAGGAACAAGCTCCCACACCTTATTTCTCTCAAATTAATTTAATTCCTCTTTCATTGCAATAACCCAAAAATCATCTTTTATGGCCTCGTCAATGCACTTAGGTTCGATTTGAGAGAGGAAGGCGGCATTAGCACAAAAATTCTTGAAAGAGGAACGAGTTTGAATCCCTTTAGATGTATCCCCTATAATTAGCTCCTTTAGATGAGCATCTATATACTTCCATTCCTTAGGTAAGGAAATTTCGGAAGAAGGTGCATCCAAGTTGCTATTTTGAGGAGGGGGTTCATTTAAATTCAAATTATCAAAACCAAGATCATCATCAAAATCATTTTTCTTGAAATTTGAGACTTCATTAAAAACTACATGAATAGACTCTTCAATTACTAAGGTTCTTTTATTAAAAACCCGAAAAGCTTTCGAAACGGAAGAGTAACCAAGAAAGATGCCTTCATCGGATTTAGCATCAAATTTTCCTAAGGCATCCATTTCATTTAAAATAAAGCATTTACAACTGAAAACTTTAAAATAGGAAATATTTGGTTTTTTGTTATTCCATAATTCATAGGGAGTTTTTGATAAGGATGGTCTTACTAGGACTCTATTCATGATGTAGCAAGCCATATTTACGGCTTCGGCCCAAAAATACTTAGGTAAACTATGTTCATTTAACATAGTTCTTGCTATTTCTTGTAGGTTTCTATTTTTTCTTTCAACTACTCCATTTTGTTGGGGATTTCTCGGAGTGGAGAAGTTGTGATTGTATCCATTAACTTCACAAAAATTTTGAAAGTCGCGGTTTTAAAATTCGCCACCGTGATCACTCCGAATTGATGAAATCATAAAACCTTTTTCGTTTTGAGTGAGTTTACAAAATTTAGAGAAACACTTGAAACAATCACTTTTCTGAGTTAAGAAATAGGTCCAAGTGTATCTAGAGTAGTCATCCACAATCACAAAGGCATATTTGCTTCCACCTAGACTTGTTGTATCAATTGGTCCAAATAAGTCCAAATGGATCAATTGTAACGGTCTAGTGGTGCTAATTTGATTTTTTGGTTTGAAGCTTGTTTTTATTTGTTTCCCTAGTTGACATGCGTCGCATACCTTATCCTTAATAAACTTCATATTCGGAATCCCTCGTACTAATTCTAGAGATGAGATTTTAGATATTGTTTTCATGCTTGCATGGCCTAATCTCCTATATCAAAGCCAAGCATCAGCATTTACGGCGGAGAAACACATTTCATTACTTAGTTCATCAAGATTGATGGTATAGACATTATTTTGTTTTAAAGCAATCATAGTCATGTTATGATTTAGTTTTTCAATAATGCACATATTTGATTCAAATCTAACGATATAATCTTTATCGCATAACTGACTAATGCTCAATAGATTATGTTTCAATCCATCAACTAGTAACACATCATCAATGGAAAAACTTGATTTGTTACCTATGGTTCCCTTGCCAATGATTTTGCCTTTGTTGTTGTCTCCGAAGGTGACATAGCCTTCGTTCATGCTAGTGAGCTTGGAGAATTGGGATGGATCTTCGGTCATATGCCTTGAGCATCCACTATCAAGATACAATCTCTTGCTCCTAGCATGTGATGGTGTATGTTTCTACAAGAAGGAATTATTTTTAGGTACCCATTTACTTTTGGGTGCCTCAAAAACTAATCTAACTTGTTTATCATGTTGTATAGACTTGATCATGGTTCCTTTAGGAACCCAAATCAATTTGTTCGGACTAATTTTCTTGAATGGACATTGGTAAGTTATATGTCCATATTTGCAACAAAAGTTGCAATTGCTTTGATGTTGAACATGTAAGATAGGACCTTTAACGAAGGTGGTTGGATTTTGGTGAGTACTTCTCACAAATCCGATTCCACTCCTTTTAGGAACGTGACCTTTATTTATAAGGATCATGTTTAAGGACTTGCTACCGACCTCGAATTTCTTCAAGGTGTCCTTAAGTACTAAGTTCTCATTTCGGAGAGTTTCTAAATCATGGCATTTAACACATGGAGCTAGATAATCATGATATTCTGTTTTTAATTTATCAAAAGCACAAGTAAGACTATCATGCTCTTTTCTTAGCAATTTGTATTTTCTACTAATTGTCTTACATTCATCAAATAACTCATGGAAGGCATTTAATAAATCATGATAAGGTAATTCTGCATTAATTAAATTCGTTACCTCTTCTTCGAAGGCCATTAGGGCGTAGTGAGCAACTTGCTCGGTGTTGGACTCCTCTTCTTCGGATGTGCTTGAGTCATCCCATGTTACCTTGAGCGCCCTCTTCTTTGGTGTTCTCTTTTTGGCTTGAGGGCAATCGTTCTTGTAGTGTCCCGGTTTTTTGCATTCATAGCAAATCACTTGGTCCTTCTTTTGTTCAAATTTATTTTTTGTATTATTTTTAAATTTGTTCTTCCTTAAATATTTTTTGAATTTTTGAGTCAAAAGTGCAATGTCATTATCACTGTCCTCATCACTTGATGTTCCTTTCAAGTGGTCTTCTTGTGATTTGAGTGCCATATCCTTCCTGTTCTTTGGAAGGGGGTTCTCGAGCTCGTCATGTGCTTGACATGTCATTTCGTAGGTCATTAGAGACCCAATGAGTTCTTCAAGAGGAAATGTTTTAAGGTCTTTGGCCTCTTGAATGGCCGTAACTTTTGGATCCCAACTTTTAGGGAGGGATCTTAAGATTTTAGCTACTAGTTCAAAGTTAGTAAAATCTTTACCAAGAGCTTTGAGTCCATTGATGACATCCGTAAACCGGGTGTACATGTCTCCGATGGACTCACTTGGTTTCATTCGGAAAAGTTCGTAAGAGTGCACAAGAATGTTGATTTTGGACTCTTTCACTCGGCTAGTGCCTTCATGAGTGACCTCAAGAGTTCTCCAAATATCAAAAGCCGAATCACAAATTGAAACACGATTAAATTCGTTTTTGTCTAGTGCATAAAACAAGGCATTCATAGCCTTTGCATTTAAAGCAAAACCCTTCTTCTCCAATTCATTCCATTCGCTCATCGGAAGAGAAGATTTTTGAAATCCGTTTTCAACAATAGTCCAAAGCTCGAAATCCATAGAAATGAGGAAGATCCTCATCCGAGTCTTCCAATACGTGTAATCCGACCCATTAAACATAGGTGGACGTGTGATAGAATGGCCCTCTTGCATGCCGGAGTAAGCCATCTCTCTTGGGTATTAAACCAAATATGAGAGATAACCTCGCTCTGATACCAATTGTTAGGATCGGAGCGGCACTAAAAGGGGGGGGGGGTGAATTAGTGCAACGGATTAAAACTTCGATTTTAGAAAATCTTTCGTACGATATGAACGGAGCTTGAAAAGCTTAACTTAGATGCGCATTCATAGAGAAGTGCAGCAAGGTTATAAAGTACTTAAGAAAGTTTGCAGTAAGATAAATTGCGATAAGTAAATGCAAACCAGAGATTACTCCAATTTTCGAGTGGTTCGGTCAAATGACCTACATCCACTTGCGAGGCTCCTCTTCGATGAGGCTCCCACCTTCCACTAGCAAATCTCTTGATAGGGAAGGGTAAATACCCCTCTTACAACTCTTTACAAGCGGTTCACTCTCTTACAGATTTTCGAGAAGGAATGAGGTGAACACTAGCAAATTGAAAACAAGACCTTCTAAGACTTTTCTAAGACCTTTCTCTCAGTCAATTGCTGCTAAAAAATTTGTAATCTCAGCTAAGATTTGAGGGGTATTTATAGGCCTCAAGAGGATTCAAATTTGGGCTCCAAATTTGAATTCTCATGGAGTTCCCGATGCTGGCGGTGCCACCGCCTCTCCGTGTCAGGCGCTGACAGTGCTGGGCGGTGCCACCGCCTGGCTCTCGGGTACTGGGCGGTGCCACCGCCCAGCTCTCGGGTGCTGGGCGGTGCAACCGCCCAGTCTGGCAGTGCCACCGCCAAACTCTTTGGTTGACTTGGTTGGGCTTCAAACTTAGCCCAAAACAAGTCTAATTTCGGGCCCAGTTGGCCCCTAACTAGGATATAGGATTATCTCTTAATACTAATCCTAATTACAAGTTAACTACATAACAAAACACATCCTAAGCAATTTTTTAACCGAGAGCGTCGAGTCTTGATCCGGCGAGCTTTCCGACGAACTTCTTCCGACGGACTTCCAGCAAGCTCCCGAACTTGTGATGACTTTAATGAGTAGTCGAGCCTTCTCGGTGATCTCCGTGAACCTCCGACGATCTCTTCGGCGAACTTCCGAAAATTCCGACAGGTTCCCGATTTCTTCTCGGTTGGTTCCAGCAGCATCTTTGACGATTCTTCGGACTCTTAAATGTTCATCGAACTTGACTCCGGTATCCTTGCTTTGTGTTTTCTGGTTATCGTAGTTAATCCTACACACTTAACTTAATAATATGGATTAGATCAAATAACCCATCAATTGATTTTATCATCAAAATCCGAGATTCAACAGTTCCTACCTTTAGATTACCCTGAAACTCTCTGTTGATAATTTCACCAATTATCCCAAAAGAATGATCAATATGTTCTTGATTATATCGAGCATTTCTACAAGCTAATGAGTCAAATTAGCTGAATGAAAATAATGATCAACTTGTGGCTAGATACTTAAGTGGGCTAAAGTTCAACTTACATGGTGAACTTTTGATGCATTCTATTCACTCTCTTGAGGAGGCTTATCAAATGATACATAAGGCTGAGGAGAAAAGCAAATGAGGACTATTCAAGAAGTGCAAAAATTCTAAAACTACAAAGGAAAAAAAATGATATTCTAAGGTAAGAAAGGTGCAACATCTGATTATCAAAACTCACATGTTAGGGGAAGAAATAAAAATCAACAAAAGGGTAGTTCTTCTTAAGTACCAAATATTTCAAATTAGTGAAATTAGCCACTGTTCTTATGAGTGTCTTATAAAGAAAGTTGAAGTTAATTTTATAAAAGAGAAACCCAAAAGAGAGGATAATGATCCTATCTATAACAAGGAACCTAAAGGTACCATCGAAGAAGTCCATCCAACATATCATGATAGTGGAGAAGATGATCAATGATAGAGAAAAAATATTTTCAAGATGTATTGCTTATCTCATGGTAAGAAATATCTTATAATGATTGATTTTGGCAGTATAGAGAATATAGTTTCAAAGCTTATGGTGAATAAACTGAAGCTTACATCTGTATATCATCCAAAGCCATAAAAGATTTTATAGTTTAAGAAGGGTGGAGAAATCTTGGTGTCTCAAAGGTGCAAGGTAAAACTCTCTTTTGGGAGGTAAGGTTTCATAGTTCAAGAAGGTGCAAAGTCAAACTATTTATTAGGAGGTACGAAGATAAACTTTATTTTGATGTAGGATGCATATTATTTATTTCTTGGTAGGCCATGGTAATTTGATCAAAATAACCACTAAGATAGGAGAAAGAACACTTATTCTTTAGTTAAAAATGGAGTGAGATTTTTTTTTGCAGCCATGAAAAATAGTTCCTACCAGTTTACAATTTGACAATTTAGTTAGTTTGATAAGTTACAAAGAGTTTGAGTAGTCTAACGAGAAAGGGAGATGACAAAGAGGGAGCTAAGGAGATTCAGAAGAAGTGAAAAATATGATAAGACCAGTTTGAAGGGATGGCTCTATATGACCTTTCAACTAGTTTACCCCCTCTTCATGATATCCAACATTAGATCTATTTCATTTCAAGTGCTATACTTTATAATTTTTTTCATTTTCATATATCATCAAAAGAAAATGCTAAATTACAAAGATACATAGAGAGTTAACAATGCAGAGGATTGATCATAGAATCACAAGTTTTTAGGGTGTTGACATATTTAACATGCTTATGGGTACTAGGGTCTAGCTAAAATTGACCTTCATAATGATTATTACTAAATTCATATTATACGGAGTGTTAAATAAAAGATGACTTTTAAAATTAAAGAGGGGTTATATGAATAACTTGTCATACTATTTTAACTTACCAATTCCCTTAGCACTTTTATAAGGTTGATGACTCCAGCCTTGAAAGGGTTTATAGGAAATTATGTTCTTGTTTTTTTTTTATGATATCTTGGTATATAGTCAAAAGAAATTATATCATCTAGAGTATTCAAAAAATATGTTGAAGGTTCTCCACAACAATCAGTTATATAATAATCTCAGAAAATGTTATTTCATGACTAATAAAATTATATTTCTAGGCTATGTGGTAATTGCAGGTGGCTTGCAAATGGATAAGAAAAAGATGAAGGCTATTCTTGTTTGGCCTACACCTAAGAATTTCACTAGTATTTAAATCTTTCATAGCTTGATATCATTTTATCAATGGTTCATTAAAAATTTTAGCACCATTGTTGCTCTTATTGAGGATGTCTTGAAGAACAAATAATTTATAGGGAGCAACAAAGTTAAAGAAAGTTTCAAATTGTTGAAGAAAAGACTTGTACAAACACTAGAATTAGCAGTGGATAAAAATGACCAATTTAAATTATTTTAGAAAATATCGTATGATGAAACTCTTAGTTTCATGAAAAATCGTTTTGAGAATATGTTTAACTTGAATAAACTTGTAAGTGAGTTAAGAAGAAGGGATTGGACAGTTTGCAATGAAATGATGTAGCAAAAGTAAAGTATGCACTAAGAGCACGCCAATTTTATAGTGGTTCGGTCGTCCGACCTATATCCACTTTTGATTCCTCCTCTATCAAGGTCATCAGCATTTACTAATGGTTTTCCTTCAATAGGCAAAGACCAACCACATTAAAGCGCTTTCTCCTTTTCACGAGTATAGGAGATAGTCCTTATAAGTCTCACACATCTTCTTGGATGATTACAAAACTAAAGAGAGGGAGGAGGACGACGATTTGCACTTTTACGACTCTTTTACACACCAATACTTAAAGATTTTTTTTCACTATGTTTACACTTTGTTACCCTTTCATGCAGAAAAAAGTGGGATATTTATAGGCTCCAATGACTTCAAAATTAGAGCCAAAAATTATCTTATCCTTGGTTTTCAGGGTACTGACAGTACCAACGCCTAACACTCTGACATTGGGCAGTACCACTGCTTGACAGAGTCTTGGATATTGAGCTCTAGCATTACTATTGTTTGATAAGATGGTACTATCGCTTGGCAATAATAACTACCGACGGTACCACCACTCAATCTGGGTAGTACCATCGCTTAGACCACCTAGGAGATTGTTCCCTAGGTAGTTCCACCGCCCCAGTCTAGTGGTGCCACCGCTAGACAGGGTCCGATAACCTAGTTGGGCGTTCAATCTAGCCCAAACCAATCCAATTATAGGCCCAGTTGGCTCTTAATATGGTTAATGGGATTACCTCTTAAACCTAACCCAAATCATGTGCTAACTACTACTTTTAAGGCAAACACTAAACAAAACAAGCCTGGTAAGTCTATGTTTCTTCCGGCGAGCTTTCGGCAGACTTTAGATGATCTCTTGGCAATCTCCCAATGGACTCCCAGCAAGTTGTTGGACTTCACGTTGATCTTCTTGGCGAGTTCCGACGAGCTTTTTCTCTATCAATTCTGTTAGCATTTCCGACGAACCTCTGGATTTCTGTCGAAGTCTCAAACTCCCAACGAAATCTCAATCTTGACTCTGACACTTCCTTTTGCTTTTTGCCTCAATCGCTATCATAGTTAATCCTACACACTTTTCTCAACATATAGATTTGATTAAATAATTTATCAATTGATTTCATCGTCAAAATCTAAGATTCAACAATACTCCTTTTTTTATGATGACAATCAATTAATGATAGAGTTAACCTTAACTCTCCCTATCTATATGTCATACTTGAGAAAAGACACTCTTGAATTCAAAGCTTTTGAATTCAAGCATCAAACTGATAAGTTATATGTATTTAAACTTATCGACATACACATCATGATACCAATCATGATTTACCATTTCAAAATATGATATCACGTATTTATCACAATACAAATGATATCAAGGCATGACATCCATTTTTAAGTCCAATATAGAATGATGATAGACAATCATCATTTTCAAGTATGATACGAATTTCAAATATTAAATTTAGCAAGATTCAAATTTCAAAGATGACATTTCATCAATATGAGGCATGATATCAATTGTAAGTAGGAAATTAAGTGTGATAATCACGATGATAGACATTTATCATTTTGATATGAAATCAAGTATGATTTTAAGAATAAAACATTTTCAAGTATTCATACCACATTACGATATGTTTCAAGCATTTATGATACATATGCAATACATTTTGATAATTTTCAAGTATTTACGATGTATGTGTCCATTCCAATCATATTTCAAGCAATCACAAATTATTTACGATAAGATACATTTGACACATTATTTCAAGCATTCATAATGTCAATTTGTCATCAATTTATCACATTTCTCCCCCTTTGTCATCAACAAAAAGGAAATGGACAATCGTCTCAAGCAAGGAAAGGTTCATGAATAGTGTATTTATCAAAAAGAATTGAAATATTGAAAGTTTATGAATATTTTATGAGATAAAATTGTAAATAAAATCCGTTTCTAAAAAAAAATTCACATAAGTGAAATCCGTGATAGATATATTTGTCAATGAAATCCATAAGTGAAGAGACTAAGTGTACCAAAAATCTAAGTGATGGAACAAGAGTATGAAGTAAATTTGATACCAAGTTACGAGTAAGATAGAAATTTCAGATTTCATGATAACTTTAATTGTGAAAAATTGAGAAAGTCCGAAAAGATATACAACAAACTCATGTATTCGGATAATTTAACATCCCTAACTTTACAAATAATCATCACAATCTATAAAAATTCTTCTTTCATGGGGAGAGTAAGGAAGAATTCATGGGAAAGAAGCATCAAATGAAGGATAAAAAATCTATAAATAAATCAAATGCTTTTTCTTATAAATAAAAGAAAGAAGAATTCATAGGAATTAATAAAAGATCAAGTCACTAATCCAAAAATCCATGAATCATGGGCAAATAGAAGGAGGAAGGACTCATGATCATCACATGAAAATAAGACATCAAGTTGTAAATACCGAAAGTGGAATCTTTTCTTTTGTAAATATCACGAGAGAGAAAAAGAGCTCAAGTTACGAAAAAAAAAGAGAAGTTCAAAAAAATATATCAAGGAATTTATGCATTCAAAAGATTTATCATGCCTAATTCTTAGAGTGTTGCATGTATTATACCATCATCAAGAAATACATCATTGAAAAGCATATTATGTCGAAAGGTACATTATTATCATGAGTATTACATACATAATCAAAGTGCATTGTATCATCATACCTTTCTCCCCATTTGTCATCAACAAAAGGGAGAAAAATACAACTAGTATATTTTTAAAACATGCAATTTCTACTTCACTATAAAATATGCAAACTTAGCAAGTTTTAGAGATATGAAAATTAGAAAAAATAATTTTTTGAGATGTACAAGATAGTATGTCTTTGCATCTTCTTGAAATCTGTAAGTTAGCAAATTTTGCTTCTCTTGAGATTTACAAAATATCACTTCTTGCTTCTCTTTTGATATGAGGAAGCTAGCAAGTTTTGCTCCCCCTTTGTCATTGTAAAAAAAGAAGGGATGGTTACAATAGTGCAAAACTTTTCTCATTACATTATTTTTCAAATCATCATATGAAATATACCAAGAAAAATTAACCTGAGGATGAGATATACAATTCATGAAAATAAATTTTAAGTTGTGAATATCAAGAGACAAATTATGATTCTTTTAGATAGCAAAACAAAGAATCATATTAAACAATCTTGATTCATAAGAATCTCAAGTTATTATTATCTAAGAATCAAGATCATGATTTATATATTAAAAAAAATCACAAGTTATAATTCAAAAAATCATGATTCATAAAAAAAAATCTTCTCTTTAGTAAACAACAAGAAGAAAAGAGAACTTGGTTTATGCATAAGAAATATTGAGTCATCAAGTGAAGGAATCATGATTCATGTGACAAAAAGATTATCGATTTATGTATTTGAAATGTTTTTAAACTATCATTACTTCAACTCATTATGCCTAATTTTAAAATGTAAAACCATCAAGTTTGATACAAACATTTATTTTCAAAATAGTCATCATTATTTTCAACTCATTCAATTTGTCAAATCATCAAAATCACTTTCAAAGGATTCTAAATGACGTAAATAGATTTATCAATTTCTTATTAAAAACTCAATAAAATTTTAGTGATAGAGACATTTTTAAGAATAATGCATTCTCCCTTATTTATGAGTTTCAATTTATGTGATATATTTTATACAAACATGCCTTTTTCTTTTTTATCAAATAAAAACATGCATCATCCTTTAAAACCGAAAACCAAAAAAAATCTTCAAGACAAAGTGTGTAGCACATAATCTCAAACCATAGGATTTCAAATTATATCATTAAATCATCAAGCGTGATTTCATTGAATATAAAACATCTTCATTTAAATTTATTTTGTTACCGATAGTTCTAATTCTAATGATATTTCCTTTATTATTTTGGCTAGAGAGCTTTATGAGGTATTTTGGATCTCCGGTCATAAGCCTTGAGCATCAACTATCATGGTACAATCTCTTGCTCCTAGCTTATGATGATAAGCATTTCTATAAAAATAGTGATTTTTAGGTAACCATTTGAACTTCGGTACCTCAAAAATCGATCTACTCAACTTATCATCTTGCATGGAGTTCTTTACGGTTCTTTTAGGAACCTAAATCAATTTATGTGGATTATATCTCTTAAACGGATATTTACAAGTAATATGTCTAATTTTACAATAAAAGTTACATTTGGTGGAGGGTGATATATGCAAAGTAGGACCTTTAACAAAGGTGGTTGGATTTTTGCGATAGCTACTCATAAATCCGATTTCACCTCTTCTATGAACATGATCCTTATTGGCAAGGATCATGTTTAAGGACTTGCTACCAACCTTAAACTTTTCTAAAGTTTCTTTGAGTAGCAAGTTTTCCTTCTCAAGTGCCACTAAATATTCACACTTAGTGCATGGAGGTAATGAAGGATTATTTAAAAGGGCATGCTCCTTTTTTAAACAATTAAACTTTTTGCTCATTATTCTTAATTTATCAAACAAATCATGAAAAACACTTAAAATCTCATTGAAAGATAAATTTGCATCTAATGAACCACTTACCTTAACTCCAATAGTAATTAGTGCGTAGTTGGCAATTTCCTTGTTGCTTTGTTTTTCGTTTTCAAAATCGTTTAAGTCATCCCAGTTTGCTTTGAGTGCCTTATTCTTCTTTGGTTGTTTCTTCTTCATTTGAGGATATTCACTTTTGAAATGTCTCGGTTTTTTGCATTCATAGCATATAACTTGTTCTTTCTTGGGTTCAATTTTATTTTTAGTATCATTTTTTGATTTATTTACTTTTATGAATTTTTTGAATTTTCTTGTCAAGAGCCCCAAGTCATCATCATAGTCCTCATCACTTGAATTTCCTTTCAAGTGGTCTTCATGAGTTCTTAGTGACATATCTTTCATGTTCTTTGGAAGGTTGTTCTCAAGCTCTTCATGAGCATTATAAGTTATTTCATAGATCATCAAAGACCCAATAAGTTCTTCGAGTGGAAAGTTATTCAAGTCCTTGGCTTCTTGAATTACTATTATTTTAGGATCCCAACTCTTTGGGAGGGATCTTAATATTTTGTTAACAAGTTCAAAATTAGAAAAACTTTTACCAAGTCCTTTTAGACCATTGATAACATCCGTAAACCGGGTGTATGTGTCTCCAATTATCTCACTTGGTTTCATCTGAAACAATTCATAAGTATGGACCAAACGATTAATTTTGGACTCCTTTATTAGTGCCCTTGTGAGTAATTTCAAGTGTATGCCAAATATTGAAAGCCATTTCATAAATAGACACTCGATTAAACTCATTTTTATCTAAAGTGCAAAATAAGACATTCATAGCCTTGGTATTCAAAGCAAAAGTCTTCTTCTCCAACTCATTCCAATCGTTCATTGGAAGAGAAGACTTTCGAAAACTATTTTCCATAATGTTCCATAACTCAAAATCCATATAAATTAAAAAAATCCTCATTCTAGTTTTCCAAAGGTGTAATCTATCCTATTGAATATGGGTGGACGTGTAATTAAGTGACCCTCTTGGTTACTGGTAAATGTCATCTCTCTTGGGTTTCAAACCAAAATGAGAAGAACCTTACTCTAATACCAATTATGAGGATCAAGAATGATACTAATTTTGGAGGTGAATTAGTGCAGTAGATAAAAATGATCAATTTAAACGATTTCGAAAACCTTCATATGATGAAACACTTAGTTCTATGAAAAACCATTTTGAGAATATGTTTAACTTGAATAAACTTGTAAGTGAGTAGAGAAGAGGGGATTGGATAGTTTGCAATGAAGTAATGTAGCAAAAGTAAAGTGTAAACCAAGAGCACGCTAATTTTCTAGTGGTTCGGTTGTCCGACCTACATCCACTTCTGATTCCTCCTTCGTCAAGGTCACTGGCATCCACTAATGGTCTTCCTTCAATAAGTAAAGACCAACCACATTTTTATAGTGCATTCTCCTTTTCACATGTTTAGGAGATAATCCTTACAAACCTCACACCTCTTCTTGGATGATTACAAAGCTAAAGAGAGGGATGAGGACTCTTTACACTTTTACGACTCTTTTACATCCCAACACATCAAATTTTTTTCTCACTATGATTGCACTTTGTTACCCTTTTATGTAGAAAAGGGTGATGTATTTATAGGCCCTAAAGACTTTAAAATTAGAGCAAAAAAGTATCTCATCTTTGTTATGATCGGAGCGGCACTAAAAGGGGGGGTAAATTAGTGCAGCAGATTAAAACGTTGGTTTCAACAAATCTTTCGTACGATAAAAATCGGAATCGGAAGTGCTTAACTTGAAAGCGTATTCGCAAAGTTGTGTAGTAAAGGTAATGATGAAATAAAGCAAGTAAGAAGGTTTGCAGTAATGTAAATAGTAGTAATGAAATGCAAACCAGATATTACACTGTTTTTGAAGTGGTTCGGTCAAGTGACCTACATCCACTTGCGAGGCCCCTCTTCGATGAGGCTCCCACCTTCCACTAGCAAATCTCTTGAAAGGGAAGGGTGAATACCCCTCTTACAACTCTTTTACAAGCGGTTCACTCTCTTACAGATTTTCAGCAAGAAAGAAGGAGGTGAACACTAGCAAATTGAAAACAAGACTAGCTAAGACTTTTCTAAGGCCTTTCTCAAAATGTTATAATCTCAGCTGAGATTTGAGGGGTATTTATAGGCCTTAAGAGGATTCAAATTTGGGCTCCAAATTTGAATTCTCGTTGGGTTCCCGATGCTGGCGGTGCCACCGCCTGTCAGTGTCAGACGCTGATAGTGCTGGGCGGTGCAACCGCACAGTCTGGCAGTGCCACCGTCAGACCCTTCGGTTCACTTGTTTGGGCTTCAAATTTTGCCCAAACCAAGTCTAATTTTGGGCCCAGTTGGCCTCTAACCAGGATATAGGATTAACTCTTAATCCTAATCCTAATTACAAGTGAACTACATAACAAAACACATCCTAAGCAATTTTTCAACCGCGAACGTCGAGTCTTATTCCGGTGAGCTTTCCGACGAACTTCTTCCGATAGGCTCCCAGCAAGCTCCCGAACTTGTGATGACTTTAATGAGTAGCCAAGCCTTCTCAGTGATCTCCGTGAACCTCCAACGATCACTTCGGCGAACTTCTGAAAATTCTGACAGGTTCCCGATTTCTGCTCGGTTGGTTCCGGCAGCATCTCCGACGATTCTTCGGACATTTAAACGTCCATCGAACTTGACTCTGGTATCCTTGCTTTGTGTTTTCTGGTTATCATAGTTAATCCTGCACACTTAACTCAATAATATGGATTAGATCAATTAACCCATCAATTGATTTTATCATCAAAATCCGAGATTCAACTATCTCCCCCTTTTTGATGATGACAATCAATTGATGACAGAGTTAAACATAACTCCCCCTATCTATATGCCATATTATGAGAAGATAAAAACACTTGAATTTCATCCCATTGAATTCAAGCATAAACCGATAAGTTATAACCGTAGAACTTATCGTTATTCTCATTAAGCATAATGTAAATGCGAAACTTCGATGAAAATCCTTTTCAAGTCGAAAGATAAGAGACAAATTTTACTACGACAGGAGATAAAGATTTTCAACATGAATTTCATGATATACATGTTAGACATGCTTTCAATATGATCAATCGATCTTGCGATATTCTCAAGGATTTTGCAAGGCATTTAAGACATTTATCGATCGATCACTTTTCTCAAAGATTTTGCACGGCATATTCTCAAAGATTTTGAAAAGCTTTTGTAATTCATATAAGTCATGCTATTAAAATGATACAAGTCATCACTTTTCTCCCCCTTTGTCATCAACAAAAAGGGAATGAGACTTGAAGCACATAGTTTGTCATACAAAGATTTTATCATTCAAAATTAAGTATGCTAAAATATTTACGCATAGTTCATCTTAAATGAAAATTCAGCATTCATCCATATTATCAAATCTCTTCGTTCTATAAGTAACAAAAGTTGTAGATGTACAAGGAAAAGATTGGGATAAGACAAAAAACATTTCAAGTAGTAACTCCAATAAGTCAAGATCATAATTCGAATACAGATTCATTCAAATTCAATTCGTCAACTTGAAACTCATAATCAAGCCATCAAAATCAATTTCGAGATTCAAAATATCATAAAATCATTAATCTTGATCAGATGGGAGCGGTGTTTGACTCAAGATAGGATAAGAAAATTTAACATGTCATTAGAATCGAAAGAGAAGGATCAGTTCACCGAGGAACGGAGAGAGAATGAAAAACTTTACGAAAAATCCATTCAAACAAGTTTATTGTTTAGGGACAATTTAACATACCTAATTCCCTTCTAATGAATTCAAATTGGTCTTCATTCAAGGCTTTTGTAAATATATCTGCTAATTGATGCTTTGTGTCAATGAATTCTAGAACAACATCATTGTTAAGGACATGATCGCGCATGAAATGATGCCTAACGTCGATGCGCGAGTGCTGAATTGGATTTTTAGTATGACATATGGCATTAGTATTATCACATTTTATAGGAATGTTTTTAAAGTAAATTTCATAGTCTTCTAATGTATTTTTCATCCAGACAACTTGTGCACAACATGCACTTGCAACAATGTATTCGGCTTCCGCTGTAGATAGTGCAACTAAATTTTGTTTCTTGGAAGTCCAAGAAACAAGTACATATCCTAAAAATTGGCATGTTCCGGATGTACTTTTTCTATCTATCCTGCATCCGCCAAAATCGGCATCTGCATAAGCTATTAAATCGAATTTTTCAAATTTTGGATACCACAGTCCTAGATTTGGAGTTCCTTTAAGATACCTAAATATTCTTTTAACACTTTTAAGATGAGATAATTTAGGATTTGATTGAAACCTTGCACAAAGTCCTACACTAAACATAATATCCGGTCTAGTCGCAGTAAAGTAGAGTAGACTATCTATCATTCCCCTATATGTTTTTTGATCGAAATTTTCACTATTTTCATCCATATCTAACATAGTCACAGTACTCATAGGGGTGTTTATTGCTTTTGAATTATCCATGTTAAATCATTTTAACAATTCTAATGTATATTTAGATTGGTTAAGAAATATACCATCCCTAAGTTGTTTGATTTGTAATCCTAAAAAGAATATTAATTCACCCATTAAACTCATTTCAAATTCATGACTCATACATTTGGCAAATGATTCACATAGTGATTCATCCGAAGAGCCAAAAATAATATTGTCAACATAAATTTGCACAATAAGAAAATTATCTTCAAAATATTTAATAAACAATGTAGTATCAACCTTGCCTTTGGTAAAATTATTTAAAATAAGAAAGGAACTAAGCCTTTCATACCAAGCTCTTGGAGCTTGTTTCAATCCATAGAGAGCCTTAGTCAATTTGAATACATGATTAGAAAGAAGAGAATTTTCAAATCCGGGAGGTAGTTCGACATATACTTCTTCAGAAATAAAACCATTCAAGAAGCTTTTGACATCCATTTGAAATAATTTAAAATTATTACTACTAGCATAGGCAAGGAGCATCCTTATGGCTTCTAATCGAGCCACGGGAGCGAAGGTTTCTTTGTAATCGATACCTTCTTCTTGGTTGAAACCTTTGGCCACTAATCTAGCCTTGTTTCTAACCACGATACCATTTTCGTCTTGCTTGTTTCTAAAGACCCATTTAGTACCAATGACAAAATGGTCACTAGGTCTAGGAACAAGCTTTCATACCTTATTTCTCTCAAATTGATTCAATTCCTATTGCATTGCGATAACCCAAAAATCATCTTTTATGGCCTCGTCAATGCATTTAGGTTCGATTTGAGAAAGGAAGGCGGCGTTGGCACAAAAATTCTTGAAAGAGGAACGAGTTTGAACCCCTTTTGATGTATCTCCTATAATTAGCTCCTTTGGATGAGCATCTATATACTTCCTTTCCTTGGGTATGGAAATTTCGGAAGAAGGTGTATCCAAGTTGCTATTTTGAGGAGGGGGTTCGTTTAAATTCAAATTATCAAAACCAAGATTATCATCAAAATCATTTTTCTTTAAATTAGAAATTTCATTAAAAACTCTTCTATTACTAAGGTTCTTTTGTTAAAAACCCGAAAATCCTTAGAAACGGAAGAGTAACCAAGAAAGATGCCTTCATCGGATTTAGCATCAAATTTTCCTAAGGCATCATTTTCATTCAAAATAAAGCATTTACAACCAAAAACTTTAAAATAGGAAATATTTGGTTTTTTGTTATTCCATAATTCATAGGGATTTTTTGATAGGGATGGTCTAATTAGGACCCTATTCATGATGTTGCAAGCCATATTTACGGCTTCGGCCCAAAAATACTTAGGTAAACTATGTTCAGTTAACATAGTTCTTGTCATTTCTTGTAGGTTTCTATTTTTTCTTTCAACTACTCCATTTTGTTGAGGATTTCTCAGAGTGGAGAAGTTGTGATTGTATCCATTAACTTCACAAAAATTTTGAAAGTCACGGTTTTGAAATTCACCACCGTGATCACTCCGAATTGATGAAATCATGAAACCTTTTTTGTTTTGAGTGAGTTTACAAAATTTAGAGAAACACTTGAAACAATCACTTTTGTGAGTTAAGAAATAGGTCCAAGTGTATCTAGTATAGTTATCCACAATTACAAATGCATATTTGCTTCCTCCTACACTTGTCGTATCAATTGTTCCAAATAAGTCCAAATGAATCAATTGTAATGGTCTAGTGGTGTTAATTTGAGTTTTTGATTTGAAACTAGTTTTTATTTGTTTACCTAGTTGACATGCATCGCATACTTTGTCCTTAATAAACTTTATATTTGGAATTCCTCGCACTAATTCTCTAGATAAAATCTTAGATATTATTTTCATGCTTGAATGGCCTAGTCTCCTATGCCAAAGCCAAGCATCATCATTTAAAGCAGAGAAGCACATTTCATTACTTAGTTCATCAAGGTTAATGGTGTAGACATTATTTTGTTTTAATGCAATCATAGTCATGTTATGATTTGGTTTTTCAATAATACATATATTTGATTCAAATCTAATGATATAACCTTTATCGCATAATTGACTAACACTCAAGAGATTATGTTTCAATCCATCAACTAGTAAGACATCATCAATAGAAAATTTTAATTTGTTACCTATGGTTCCCTTACCAATGATTTTCCATTGGTTGTTGTCTCCAAAGGTGACGTACCCTTCTTCTTTGCTAGTGAGCATAGAGAAATGAGATGGATCTCCAGTCATATGTCTTGAGCATCCACTATCTAGATACCATCTCTTGCTCCTAGCTTGTGATGATGTATGTTTCTACAAGAATAGATTATTTTTAGGTACCCATTTTCTTTTGGGTGCCTTAAAAACTTATTTATCATATTGCATAGAATTGATCATGGTTCCTTTAGGAACCCAAATTAGTTTGTTCGGACTAATTTTCTTGGATTACATTTATAAGTTTTATGTCCATATTTGCAACAAAAGTTACAATGGCTTTGGTGCCGAACATATAAGACGAGGCCTTTAATGAAGGTGGTTGGATTTTGGTGAGGACTTCTCACAAATCCGATTCCACTTCTTTTAGGAACGTGACCCTTATTTGTAAGGATCATGTTCAAAGATTTGCTACCAACCTCGAATTTCTTCAATGTGTAATTAAGTAGCAAGTTCTCCTTTTGGAGAGATTCTAGATCATGGCATTTTATATATGGAGCTAAACTATCATGATATTCAGTTTTTAATTTATCGATATCACAAGTGAGACTATCATGCTCATTTTTTAACAATTTATATTTTCTACTAATTATCTTATATTTATCAAATAACTCATGGAAAGCATTTAATAATTCATGATAAGGTAAATCTGCATCAATTAAATCCGTTACCTCTTCTCCGATGCCATTAGGGCATAATAAGCAACTTGCTTGGTGTTGGACTCCTCATTAGGGCATAATGAGCAACTTGCTCGGTGTTGGACTCCTCTTCTTCGGACGCGCTTGAATCATCCCACAATGCTTTGAGCGCCTTCTTCTTCGATGTTCTCTTTTTGACTTGAGAACAATCGTTCTTGTAATGTCCCGGTTTTTTGCATTCATAGCAAATCACTTGGTCCTTCTTTTGTTCAAATTTATTTTTTGTATTATTTTTAAATTTATTCTTCCTTAAATATTTTTTAATTTTTTGAGTCAAAAGTGCAATGTCATTGTCACTGTCTTCATCACTTGATGTTCCTTTCAAGTGGTCTTCTTGTGATTTGAGTGTCATATCCTTCCTATTCTTTGGAAGGGGGTTCTCGAGCTCATCATGAGCTTGACATGTCATTTCGTAGGTCATTAGAGACCCAATGAGTTCTTCAAGAGGGAATGTTTTAAGGTCTTTGGCCTCTTGAATGGCCATAACTTTTGGATCCCAACTTTTAGGGAGGGATCTTAAGATTTTAGTTACTAGTTCAAAGTTAGTAAAATATTTACCAAGAGCTTTGAGTCCATTGATGACATCCGTAAACTGGGTGTACATGTCTCCGATGGACTTACTTGGTTTCATTCGAAAAAGTTCGTAAGAGTGCACTAGGATATTGATTGTGGACTTTTTCACTCGGCTAGTGCCTTAATGAGTGACCTCAAGAGTTCTCCAAATATCAAAAGCCGAATCACAAATTGAAACACGATTAAATTCATTTTTGTCTAGTACACAAAACAAGGCATTCATAGCCTTTGCATTTAAAGCAAAAACCTTCTTCTCCGATTCATTCCATTCGCTCATCGGAAGAGAAGATTTTTGAAATCCATTTTCAACAATAGTCCAAAGCTCGAAATCCATAGAAATGAGGAAGATCCTCATCCGAGTCTTCTAATACGTGTAATCCGACCCATTAAACATAGGTGGACGTGTGATAGAGTGTCCCTCATGCATGCCGGAGTAAGCCATCTCTCTTGGGTATAAAACCAAATATAAGAGTGAGCCTTGCTCTGATACCAATTGTTAGGATCGGAGCGGCACTAAGAGGGGGGGGGTGAATTAGTGCAGCGGATTAAAACGTTGGTTTCAACAAATCTTTCGTACGATAAAAATCAGAATCGGAAGTGCTTAACTTGAAAGCGTATTCGCAAAGTTGTGCAGCAAAGGTAATGATGAAATAAAGCAAGTAAGAAGGTTTGCAGTAATGTAAATAGCAGTAATGAAATGCAAACCAGAGATTACGCAGTTTTTGAAGTGGTTCGGTCAAGTGACCTACATCCACTTGCGAGGCCCCTCTTCGATGAGGCTCCCACCTTCCACTAGCAAATCTCTTGAAAGAGAAGGGTGAATACCCCTCTTACAACTCTTTTACAAGCGGTTCACTCTCTTACATATTTTCAGCAAGAAAGAAGGAGGTAAACACTAGCAAATTGAAAACAAGACTAGCTAAGTCTTTTCTAAGGCCTTTCTCTTAAACAATTGCTGCTCAAAAAGTTGTAATCTCAGCTGAGATTTGAGGGGTATTTATAGGCCTCAAGAGGGCTCCAAATTTGAATTCTCGTTGGGTTCCCGATGCTGGCGGTGCCACCGCTTGTCAGTGTCAGATGCTGACAGTGCTGGGCGGTGCCACCGTCCAGCTCTCGGGTACTGGGCGGTGCCATCGCCCAGCTCTCGGGTGCTGGGCGGTGCAACCGCCCAGTCTGGCAGTGACACCGCCAGACCCTTCGGTTCACTTGTTTGGGCTTCAAATTTTACCCAAACCAAGTCTAATTTTGTGCCCAGTTGGCCCCTAACCAGGATATAAGATTATCTCTTAATCTTAATCCTAATTACAAGTGAACTACATAACAAAACACATCCTAAGCAATTTTTTAACCGCGAACGTCGAGTCTTGTTCCAGCGAGCTTTCCGACGAACTTCTTCCGACGGACTCCCAGCAAGCTCCCGAACTTGTGATAACTTTAATGAGTGGCCAAGCATTCTCGATGATCTCCATGAACCTCCGACGATCTCTTCGGCGAACTTCCGAAAATTCCGACAGGTTCCCGATTTCTTCTTGGTTGGTTCCGGCAGCATCTCCGACGATTCTTCGGACTCTTAAACGTCCATCGAACTTGACTCCGGTATCCTTGCTTTGTGTTTTCTGGTTATCGTAGTTAATATTGCACACTTAACTCAATAATATGGATTAGATCAATTAACCCATCAATTGATTTTATCATCAAAATTCGAGATTCAACAATCTTATGTTTCTTGGGTACTGATAATACCACTGCTAATACTAGGCGGTACCACAGCCTGACACTCTGACACTGGGTGGTACCACCACTTGATAGAGTCTCAGATACTGAGCTTTAGTTGTGCCATCGCCTGATAGTAATAACTGTCGACGGTACCATCGCTCAAGTTGAGCAGTACCACCGCTTAGTCTGGGTGGTACCACCACCTAGATCACTTGGGAGACCATTCCCTGGGTGGTTCCACCACCGCCAGACAGGGTCCAACAACCTAGTTGGGCCTTGAATCCGGCCTAAACTAGTCCAATTACGAGCCTAGTTGGCCCTTAATAGGGTTAATGGGATTATCTCCAAAATCTAACCATAATCATGTGCTAACTACTACTTTTAAGGCATACACTAAATAAAATAAGCCCGGTAAGTTTATGTTTCTTCCGGTGAGCTTTCGACGAACTTCTGACGATCTCTCGGCAATCTCCTAGTGGACTTCTAACAAGCTCCTGGACTTCACGACCATCTTTTTGGCGAATTCTAATAAGCTTCTTCTCGATCAATTCCAATAGCATTTCTGATGAACCTTCAGACTTTCGACGAACTCTCGAACTCCCAATAAAATCTCGATATTAACTCCAGTACTTCGTTTTGCTTTATGCCTTAATCGCTATCGTAGTTAATCCTGCACACTTTTCTCAATATATAGATTTGATCAAATAATTTATCAATTAATTTTATCATCAAAATTCGAGATTCAACAGCTCTTATGGTGGATGTCTTGAAGAACAAATAGTTTATAGGGAGCAACAAAGTTAAAAAATGTTTTATATTGTTGAAGAAAAGACTTGTACAAACACTAGCATTAACATTGTTCCACTTCTTCGAGACATTTTTCGGGATCGATGTAGACGAAATGAATACAATTCTACACTACAAATAAGGAAGTGGAATAGATAGAACATTGAATCATGCGACATCACTTATTTTATTCTAGGGATCTTACATAACCTATTAATGCATAACATGATTCTGGTACGATCATAGAAAATGTTCTTTCAAACGAACCGACCTATCCTCTACTACATAGGAGGCTTATGTGGTGGTTGGATGTGGAGACACATTTGGTTGTGAATTCCAATATGACAGATAAAATTACTTATTTTAGTAAGAAAATAAGTGACTATAGGTGGGAGTATACAACATATGACAGAGTTGTATATGGTACATTATTTAAGCCTTGTGGCATTGGAAATGGTATCTTTGTGAAGGTTGTTCTTTATTCATACCATCAAATTTTAAGGTTCCTCAAGGTATAAAAGAAGCATGCAAAATGTTCGCTTACTTGGAAACTTCAGCTTTGATTTGAATCATAAGGCTGGTTCATGTAATAAGGTAGCAGATGCCAGTAGGAAATATAGCTTGTTGATCACTCTTTCTTATGAGATTGTTGGATTTGATCTTTCACCAAAAAAACCCTTTCTTCTCTAAAGTCTTACAAATGTTGGAGTAGGAAAAAATAAAGATTACATAATATGGATAGCTATCTTTTCAAAGGAAATTAGCTTTGCTTGCTAGAAGGTTCTTTATGAGTATTTATCATGAAAGAATTGCATGGTGGTGGGTTGGAGGATATTTTGGATAAGACAAAAAAGAAGCATTTATTAAAGAAAGTACTTTTAGCCTAATATGAAACAGAATGTTGCTTGATTTGTATAAAGATGTCATATTTATCAAAATACTCCCAAGGAGTAGCGCATAATACTAATTTATACTAGCCCCTTCCTATTTCTAATACTCCTTGGGAGGATGTCTCGATGGATTTTGTTTTTGGTTTGCCTAAAATACATCATGAGTATGATTGCATTTTAGTGGTTATTGATAGATTCTCAAAGATGGTTCACTTCCTACCTTATAAAAATTCTCATAATGCCTCACATGTGGCCAATTTATTATTCATTGAAGTAATTCTATAGTTAGAAGGTCTATTACTTCATATTATGATATGTGAATTGTCAATCAATTTTGGAAGATACTTTGTAGGCTTGTGGGTACTAAACTAGAGTTTTCTAATGCCTATCTTCCATGGCCAAACTAAGGTGATAAATCACTCTCTTGAGAATTTATTAAGAAGCTTGTTTGGCGACAATCCTAAAAGATGGAAGTTCATTCTTTCTTAAGCTAAATTTGCCAACAATAACTATCTAACAGATCAATAAAAAAAGCTCAATTTGAAGTGGTTTATGGCAAAAAAGAAACCTTAATCAAGTTGTGGACTTAGTTTTACCTATAAATCAGTCACCTGTTAGCATTCATGATAAGCTCATGAATAATTGAGACAAACTTTCTAACTCTACAACTCGAAGGCAGATGTGGGGTATAAAAAGTTTGAAAGAGGTGATTTTGTCATGGTTTATCTTTCAAAAAAAAGATTACTTTCTGGGACATATACTGAACTTAAGCAAAAGAAGTTTAGCTTGTCAATTTAAAAAAAGCTCGAGTCAAATATTTATTGTTTGGAGTTACTGGATGGGTTAGCAATCAATCTAATTTTCAATATGTATGACTTGAGCCCAATGGGGATGAGTGTTAATTCTAAATTTTAATGATGAAATCAATTAATAAATTAAATAAACTAATATGCTTTTAATATTAGTTATGTAGAAAATACATTAATTATAGACTTAGACTATCGAATGACCAAAAATACCGAGTAATATAGTTGGACATTGTGTCAAAAGATTATCATGCCAAAAATTCAATATCGAGATCGAGGATTGACCGACGAGCTAGATGTTAAAAGTTTATATTTCATATCGAAAGGATTGTATATTATGTTAAAAGATCAAATGTCATGATCAAGTCAATATACTTTAGGATTTGATGATTTGGTGAAGGATAAAATGATATACCACATATTTGAATGAAGTATCGAAAGATCAAATAACATATTAAAAATAGTGGATAACATGTCGAAAGCTTTAAATGTGTGTTAGATGAGTGGTTGATTCATCGAGATCTTAATCAATATCATTTTATGCTAATTTAAGTCAGTATTAAGATAAAATATAATCTACTAATGAGATAGATATGCACTATTGGTTCTATCAAGAAGCAAGCCACGATGAGGTCATCACAGCATAAAAATAGTAAACACATATTAATTGGATTGGTATTATTGTTAAATTTTGTCTTCAATCAAATCAAAATATTATCTTATAAATGATCTGATGCGTAGTGGATTTTAGACAAGCAAATAAATTATGAGGGAACACTTAGGACGCACTTCATTCGACTTGTCATATTATACACGTGGGTTGTTTTCGTTTTAACAAAGAACAAATTATCACCCACGTAACAAAGCTATCATCATCGGCTCCACCACCATAGTGAGTGCAGATCCATATTCCAACAAAAACCAAAAAAGAAAGGTATTATGACATGTGATGCTCGGCTCCATGTTTTCTATGTATTTTATATCGTATTAATTTTTTATCACAAAGAACTCGTGTCACTTCCGCGGATATTGCTTGATGTCTTCAACCGGTCTCCTTCCTCTGAGTTCCACCTTCTCCCAGTTGTCAAAAACTATTCTTAGAGTGGACTCAACTTTTGCAACTAAACGGTATATTTTAGCTTCAACAGGAAGATGCAGTTTGCGCATGCTATTCACATTTCTGCCTAATCCTCCCTCACTTTTTCTTGATTATGGTGCAAACATTGCATGAAATATTAATATCAAGTCCCATTCACGAAACAATAGTAGCACTGTGTAATACTCCCAAACTGCCAACCAAACATCTAGATGACTTCCTTCCTATACTCTCTAATCTCTGTAGGAGATAAAACAATGATAGATTGTAAAGTAAATTTCCAACCATAAAGTTTGAACAGATAGCATGTCAAAGATGAGCTGTCTCAAGAAATTTACCAAACAATAATTTTGACAACCCAACAAAGATAATAAAATAGAAAAATAAAGAAAATATAAAAACATCAAATTTACGTGGTTCGGTCAATTGATCTACATCCAATGAGGAGCAAATCACTATTATAAAAGGGACCATTACAAATACCTTAGGAAGATGTTCCTAAGCCACAAAACAGGCTTCAAAACTCATACCCTTATTTATAGTTGCAATGGGAGATGAAAGCTTGATTTTCCTGATATGGGACTATGTGGGACTTGCCAAACTAACAAATCTCCACCTTGGCATGTCCCAACAAAACTTACTCCACCTTCTTCACAAAAGCCCCAACGAACAATCACCAATAACGAACACTAACCAACTCCAAGCACTACTTGAACTTATAAACCGGAAGAGACTTCGTAAGCATATTAGCTGGATTGTCCTTCGTATGAATTTTCTAAACAAGGACCTTTCCCTCAACAATGGTATCCCGAATAAAATAAAACTTCACATCGATGTGTTTCGTCCTCTCATTATACATCCGGTCTTTAATCAAATGAATAACACTTTGACTATCACAATAAATTATAGTAACATCTTGATGCAGACATAATTCGCCGAACAAGCCTTTTAACTATAAGACTTCTTTGATCGCCTCTGTAGTTGATAAAGCCACAACAGGTTATAAGGAAGCTTTCCAACTAACTGTACAACCGCTAACGCAAAAAACAAAGCCTGTCAAAGATCTTCGTTTATCAAGATCCGTAGCATAATCAGAGTCGACGAAACCAACCAAAGTGTCATGATTTTTCCCAAACTCCAAACAAGCATCTAAACTCCCTTACAAGTATTTGAGAATCCACTTCACAGCCTGCAAATGTGTTTTACCCCAGCGAGACATATATCTGCGAACCACACTGACTGCTTGTGAAATATCTGGACGAGTACAAACCATTACATACATAATACTACCGATGACACTGGAATATGGAACTTGCACCATATATTCTTTCTCTTCAATTGATTGTGGTGACTGAGCAGTAGATAACCGAAAATGGCTAGCAAGAGGAGTACTTACTGGCTTAGCGTTTTTCATGCCAAACCTCTCCAAGACTTTCTTGAGGTAATTTTTCTAGGTCAAAAATAATTTTCCAACTCCTCATTTTTTTTTTATCTCTTTGCTAAGAATTTTCTTAGCTGCTCCCAAATCTTTCATTTCAAATTCACAACTCAGCTGCATTTTTAAAATTTGAATTTCTGATAAATTCTTAGTTGCAATAAGCATGTCATCAACATAAAGTAACAAATACACAAAAGAATAATCAGTTAACTTCCAGAAGTAGACACAGCTATCATACATGCTCCTCGTGTAACCATAACCCAACATAAAAGAATCAAACCTCTTATACCACAGTCTTGGAGACTGCTTCAATCCGTACAAGGATTTCTTTAACAAGCCAACATGATCTTCCTTACCATCAACTTCAAATCCATGAGATTTCTCCATGTAAATTTGTTCTTCCAGTTCACCATATAAGAAAGCTGTCTTGACATCAAGTTGCTCCAATTCCAAATCATACATGGCAACTAAAGCAAGCAAAACACGAATAGAGCTATGTTTAATAATAGGTAAAAATACATTATTAAAATCAACACCATGTATCTGACTATAGCCCTTTGCAACCAATCGTGCTTTGTACTTTGCATCTTCAACCCCTGGAATACCTTCCTTCCTTTTGAAGACCCATTTGCATCCAACAATTTTCTTACCCGAAGGTGACTTCACAAGATCCCAAGTTCTATTCCGATGGAGAGATTCAATTTCTTCATTCATCGCTATTAACCACTTAGCGGAATTATCACAAGAAACTACATCTGAGTAGATAGTAGGCTCACCAACTTCACTTATTTTTTTTGCAACAAACAAAGCATATGCAACCAAATTTGCATATCTTGGTGGTGGTCGAATATCTCTCCGTGGTCTTTCCTTGGCTATGGAATAGTGCTCTTCCTCTATATCATCTTCGTCAGTAGACTTAGGACTATCTACTGGCATTCTTTTAGTAGAAGAGTTTAACTTAAAAGAATATGAACTACCAATCTCAAGCTCCCTGCGCACTATCATTTGTACAACTAGTAGATTCCTCTTTGGAATATAACATAGATAATTCATCAACAGTAACATCTCTACTGATTATAAATTTTTGGGATTTGGGATCAAAACACTATAATCTGTATCCTTTCACCCCAGAAGCATACTTAAGGAAAATACACTTTTTCGCTCGAGGCTCTAATTTTCCTTCATTTACATGCATGTATGTTAGACACCCAAAAATTTTTAAATCAGAGTAATCAGTAAGAGTACCTGACCAAACTTCCTCCGGAGTTTTAAAGTTAAGTACTGTAGAAGGAGCACGGTTGACAACGTAATAGGTCATATTAATCGCCTTTGCCCAAAAGTCCTTTGTCAACCCTGCATTTGAGATCATACACCTTGCTCTCTCAAAGAGTGTTCTATTCATACGTTCAACCACACCATTTTGCTGATGCGCCATCCTAACAATGCGATGCCGAACAATTCCTTCATTTTTGTAGAATTCATCAAAGTCACCTTCACAATCTTCCATGTCATTATTTGTTCGAAGCCGCTTAATCCGTTTACCTATTTGATTATCAATCAAAGCCTTCCATTGTTTAAAGGTTAGAAAAATATCATTTTTATGCTTTAGAAAATAAACCCAAACTTTCTTGGAATTATTGTCAATGAAAGTCAACATATACCTGGCACAACCCTTAGACTGAACACGAGCTAGACCCCAAAGGTTTAAATGAATATAGTCAAGAGTACCTTTCATTTTGTGAATTGCCAAAGAATTGAAGCTGACTCTTTTCTGCTTTTCAAAAACGTAGCGTTCACAAAAATCTAGTGGCCTAGTACTCTATTCGCAAAGAAGACCTCTTTTGCTCAATATGCTCAAACATTTTCACTCATATGACCCAAACGTATATGTCATAATTTGGTGATTTCAGAATCAGACAATGATAATGACGAGACTACAACTAAGCCTGGGAATAGTAGTTCCCTACAAAATATACAAGCTACCAGACCTACAAGCTTTCATAACAATTAGAGCACTTCTAGAAACTTTCATAACTCCATCTTCAACTACGTATTTACACCCAAGAGTCTCCAGGGTGCCTATAGAGATGAGATTCTTTTTTAAATCAGGAACATGTTTAATATTAGTGAGCATCCTTATAATACCATAATGTATTTTAATTCGGATTGTGCCTCTACCAACAACATCACACGCGGTATTATTGCCCATCAAAACAATTCTACCATTACAAGATTCATATGTGGAAAACAAATCTCTATTAGGACACATGTGATAAAAACAACCTGAATCTAAAATCCAATCATTTTTAGACCTCATCCTGTCATCAGTAGCAAAGAAAATATTTCCAACATTCTCATCAGCCGCTACACTAGCTTCAGCGGACTCAGTAGTTTTCTCAATAATTTTTTAATTTAAAGTAATCAGCCTTAATGTGCCCTATTTTATGATAATATCTACATTCTAAATTTCTATGCTTGGATTTAGATCTAGATTTAAATCTACTACTATTAAATTCTCTTTTATCCATTCTACCCTTGACAACTAGACCTTCAGCCTGATTCCCTCTACTTTCCCCAGTGATATCCTTGTCTATCTACTCCTTAGATTGTAGTACAGATTTAATTTCCTAATACGAAATTATTTCTTTTCCATAAATCATAGTATCACAGAAATACTTAAAGGATTGGGGAAGAGAACACAAAAGTAATAAGGCCTTATCCTCGTCATCAATTTTCGCATCTATATTCTCCATATCCATAACTAAGGATTTAAATTTATCAAGATGTGAGAGTATAGATGTACCTTCAGTCATCCAAAGTATATACAAACTCTAATTCAAGTAGAGATAATTCTCCACTATTCTCTTCATATACAAGGCTTTAAGTTTGTCCCAAATGCTCTTAGCCGTAGTTTCTGTAGCTACCTCCTATAAAACCTCGTTAGAGAGATTTAGAATAATGCTTGATCGAGTCTTTTTATGCATACCCATAATATCTTCCTTTGACGTACCATCTGGAATGTTCTTAGCCCCCTATAGTGCCAAATCAACTCCGTTTTGAACCAGAATGATTTCCATCTGAGTTGTCACATGCCGAAGTTGATATTTCTGTCGAATTTCTTAACAACGATCTTTATTATTGTCATCGCTGCCAAAAGATCCCGAAACCATGCTCTGATACCAATTTGTTAGAGCTGGCCCCAAGAAATTTACCAAAAGATAATTTTGGCAACCCAACAAAGACAATAAAGCAGAAAAATAAAAGAAAGACAAGAACACCAAATTTACGTGGTTCGGTCAATTGACCTACATCCATGGACGAAGGAGGAGCAAATCACTACTATAAAAATGACTATTACAAATGCCTTAGGAAGATGTTTCTAGGCCATAAAACACCTGAAACTACTAAACAAGAAAAGTCTAAACAAACAATTAGGTTTTCTTGTAGTCCCTTATTTATAGTTGCAATAGGAGATGAAAGCTTCATTTTCCTGATATGGGACTATGTGAGACTTGCCAAACTAATAGATCTCCTTTTATTTTGATCACTAGTATAACATAACTAACAACACTGCTCCTAATGTCAAAACTCTTACTAAAGACCATGCTCATATTTGTAATACCTTACAAATAACAAAGGATCCATTTCATAGCCTTCCAATGAACCTTACCTTGACAGGGTTACTCATGTAGAACGAGTATAAACCATAGCATATATAATGCTCCCAACTGCACTAGCATAAGGAACACAAGAAGTCTGCTCCTTTTCCTCCTCGTATCATGGCAATTAATATACTGAAAGCCTAAAATACACTACAAATGAAGTACTCACAGGTTTAGGCTTTTGCAAACTAGAATATTCAAAAACTTTCTCAATGTAGCTTTTCTAAGAGAACCAACTTTCCATCTTTTTGTCCCCATTTCCATGCCTAAATTTTCATTGCAGCACCTAAATCATTTATTTCAGATGGGATTATAAAGGGATATATTTTTTTGTATACGAATAAATAATAGCAGGTCATAACACATAGTAGAATTAAATGAAATCACAATCAAATAGAATACCAAGATTTATATGGAAAAACCTCTCTAACATGAAGGATAAAAATCAAGGGACAAACCAGAGATAATCCACTATAAGAATAATGAATATATAAATCTCAGTCTTTTGCCAAAAACCCAAGTAACAATCTCAAGAGAATAATTTGGATACAAGGATTACATTACTGTGCACAAAATTCAAATTCTCAAGTAATCACAATAAAAATTTACGGTAAATCTGATCTAACCTAATATAAGAACACTACCTAGATGATTAATAATAGTCTCTCTGCATTGTCTTTGTCTTCTTCCCTTTCCTTCTCTTATTTCTCTATCCTTTTCTCCTCTTTTTTGAATCAAGTTACTACCGTAATTTTCTGCCTTGTTGTTGTAGGCTTTTCCCCTATTTTTGTAGCCACCATACATCCCTTATTAGATCTAGGGTTAGGTTAAAAGAGTGGTGGGCTATGGGCTGTTAAAGCCCACTATAGGCTGAACTTATGGGTTGTTAGCCCAATAACCTCCCCCTTTAGCCCATAAGGGAAGCTGTACCATGACTCCTCGATGTGAAGTCATGCCAACCAGCTGTCGGCATATCTTCTGCCTTTCTTTTGGTAAGGTCTTTGTCAACATGTCTTGTTCGTTGTCATCTGTGTGAATTTTCTAAAGCCACAACTGTTTCTCTTTAAGTACATTTCGAAACAAATGTTATCTAACATCTATATGCTTTGACTTGGAATGAAAAGTTGGGTTCTTACATAAATAGATGGCACTCTAGCTATCACAATTCATCACATAATTTTTCTATTTAAGCATCAATTCTTGTAAAAATTATTTCATCCGTAATATTTCTTTACAAACCTCTATAGCAGTAATATATTTTGCCTCTATGGTGGAGAGAGTAATACACCTTTGTAATATGGATTGTCTTGACATAGGTCCCCCTGCAAAAGTAAGTACAAAACCTGATGTTGACTTCCTCGTATCAATATCTTTTATCATATCTATATATATAACCTGTCAATATACGTGGTCCTCCTCCAAAGCTTAAACAAACCTTAGAGCTCCCTTTGAGATATTTAAAGATCCACTTCACTACTACCTAGTGTTCTTTGCCTAAATTTACAATAAATCTGCTAGTAACACCCACTGATTATGCAATGTCCGACCTCAGAGATTGTGCCATAATGGTTCCACTTATTGGGTCACTATTTAAGCCTTTCACTCGGCCCAACATAGCCTAAACTTGGGCCTAATTGGATCTTAATTGAGTTGGCCCAATTTCAACCCAATTACGCCTAAAACCTACTTTGATCTAGACAATTATTATAAAGCTAAATCAAATATTGTCTGGCATGTCATTAGTTCATCGACGCCTCGTCCGATTCTTTGACACATCATCCTCTCTTGTGGCCTATTGCCCAATCGGTCAGTTGTCCTCCACAACTCTGATTTTCTTTGCATAATTTTCACTCTTCTTGACCCGATGCCCAATCCAATGGCCTGATGCCTTCTATCAATATGTCGACTGATCCTCCGACTCGACATCCAATCTTCTGACATGTTCCACTCCAACCCAACATGATTCTTCCTGCTTTAATTGTCTTTCCCTAATCAAAGCTTCCTGTATCACTCAAAACGCATATTAGATAAATACTATCAATTGGTTTTATCGTCCAAATTCGAGATTCAATAGGTACCACCACTTAGTCTGGGTGATACCACCGTTTGACAGCTTGGAAAAGTGTTCCCTTAACTTTTCCAACTCATAAGTGGTTCCATTGCCAATTTGCCAATGCCACCACCTGACCCAACTTTTGGATCATTGAATAAGCCTTCCAATCAGCCCAAATTAGTCCTAATTTAGGCCAAATTAGCTCTAAATTAGATGCAATATCAGATCTTTCTGGCCCGATGTCCAAACTTATGGCATAAAGTCCTTATATCGGCACGTCGACTAGTCTTCCAACCCGACGTCCAATCTTCTAAAATGTTTTATTTTAGCCCAACTTTTTATTCTTCCTACTTCAATCAATTTACCTTTGCATGATCGAAGATAGTTATGTGTTACTCAAACACTGATTAGATCATAAATTCATCAATTATTTTCATCATAAAAAATCGAAGTTCAACAATCTCTCCCTTTTTAATAATGATAATCAATTGATGATTGAGTTTCACCAAACTCCCCCTATCTATATGTCATAATTTCAATCATGAATCATATGCAATACATCATATTAACATAATCATTACTTAAGTTGAAGTATTACATGCATAATTTTAAATCATCATATATAATTTTAAAATATAAAAGTACATCATAACATGCATGATTCAAATTTTAAATCATCATCATAATTTCTCCCCCTTTGTCATCAACAAAAAAGAAAAAAAATACAACTACCAAGTTTTTGAAACATGCAAGCTAGAAATTCTTTAAAGATGTGTAAGCTAAAAATTCTTCTCTCTCTTCCTAACATCTTTCACATCATTTTGATAAAAATAAGAAAAAAGAGAAAGGATAGAGAAAAAGAGTTAAGGGAATTTAATTATGGAGGTAAATATTTTGTTTTCTCGTAAACAAGATGTTTTTTCTTTGGCTTAATCTATCAACAATTGATTATAAAAAATCTTAAAGATTGATAGAACCATAGATACGAGTTACATGAATCAATTTTGATAGCTACATTCATAAACTTTATAATATTTAATCTATCAAATTTACTACTAATTTTTAATTTTATAACCTATAGAACCTCAATCTTCATGATCATTTTATCCTGTTATAACCTCTCTCTTCTCTCTTTAAATCATAGAAGTTCACGATTATTTTTATCATGAGAAATATTTGAATTATCTCTTTTAACTAAATTTATTTCTATTAACTGTGAAACACCTAATAATAATCTACAGATCCGGTTTCATATATCGCTTATGAGACAATTACGTCACGCCAATTATTATTACGCATGCTAATTAGCCATGTAAGTGTAACTTTGTTTTCTATCAAATTATAGATGGGCTTATCGGAAGTGCAGGTAAGCAAAGTGTTTTCCTGTCAAAGCATCAGGCGTGGTCAAGGGATTCTCGGGACCCACCACAATCACTGTGATAAACATGGTTTGTTTTTTATTTTAATAAAGAATAATTTATTATCCACGTTACAAAGCTTTCATATTTGGCTCCACCACCATCTACGGTGAAACATATACATGTCAGTATGAAAGTGACGTGACATGACTCCATATATTTATATATTTTATTAAAGGAATATATGTTCTGCTGAAACATGAGAAAAAACTTCCACAGTCACTGCTTTCTTCTGTCTTTTGGTATCATTTCTACGAAGCCGTCCATCACCATATTCTTAAGAGTGGTCTCAACAAGAACTCTTAATTGTTCCAATTAAAGGTTACATGTCTAGATTCAATCAAGAAGATGCTATTTATGTTTCTGCAGAATTCCTCTTCAATTTCTTTTGGTTATGGCGCAAACGTTGTGTCAAACAATCGAAAAATGATTGAAAAGTCCCACTGCTGCCACTTTGCCTTTTCAATCACTTGTTCTACGAGTGAACATTGCATTCATTTTGATAAATATAATTTAATTTGAGAAGAAAAATGATTATATCATGCAATAGCTGCTCAACTGAAAAAAACGAAAGACGTTTGGTGTCTCATGTTCTTTTAATAAAAATATTTTTCTAACATAAATTCTTATCCTCCAAATAACTTGTCTTTCAAAAATTGCAAAGCATACTTCTCAATCCAATACTGATAAACTCTGTGACGGCAGCATAAGAGTTCAATGAGGCCTACTTTTATGTATTATATAATTCTATATCTAGTATAATATTGGAAAGAAAATTCCTATTTATAACCTTTTACTACCATTTACAATCATATTTTAAATTTTTTTAAAATTATATTTTATTATTTTTTAAGTGATTGTTAATAGTAAAAAATTATCACTAGTAAAGAGGACTGAGAATAATTAAACTTCTATAGAAAATAATACCAAAATTTACTGATAATATTATACAATGGGAACGGAGGATGGGTAGAAAATATATATAATCTAGCTATTTGACTTGGAAAGGAAGAACAACAAAATCGTTGCGCACGGGTGTCTCCACTTGAAACTAACGCTATGTGACTTGGATGAAACTAACGCTACAATTAGAGAGGAATCTCACTCTATAAATCCCAACGAAAACATTCCCCTCTCCAACACTCCAAGCTAAGTAGCCTTCCTCCTCGTCTCATACTCCATCATCATTTCCTCTGCAACCTTAGCTAACTAGTAGTATGGCATCCACCGATAACATTCAGCAGCTGACGCTCGAGGAGGAGGAGGAGGCAGGCGCGCGCGCCTTGCAGTTGGTGAACAGCTGCGTCCTTCCCTTCACCCTTAGAGCCGCGATCGAGCTCCGGCTCCTCGACATCATCGTGGAGGCCGGCCCGGACGCCTCGTTGAGCCCGGTTGAGATCGCCGCCCGGCTGCCGACCAAGAACCCGCAGGCGGCCACCACGGTGGACCGAATACTCCGCTTGCTCGCGGCTAACAGAGTGGTCAGCTGCAGCACCGTCCACACAGGGACGGATGGCCACCCTTTGAGGAGGTACGGCGCGGCTCCCATCTGCAAGTACCTGACAAAGAACGAAGACGGTGTGTCACTGGCTGATATGGCATTGGTGCATCAGGATAAGGGCTTCGTGGATGCATGGTAATTTAGAAGGCGAAGCATAGAGTTGAGACCATTAATTCTTGATATATTTTCTTCTTTCATTTGCCGAGCAAAAATACTGAGAAGGATTGATGGCAGGTACTATCTAAAGGATTCCGTGTTGGAGGGAGTCGTCCCTCTGAACTCCGCCTACGGGATGCCGATGTTCGATTACATAGGAACAGATCCACGTTTGAACAAGGTGTTCAACGCTGGCATGAGGGGCCACTCCAGCGTCATCATCAACAATCTTCTCCGTGTCTACGGTGGTTTCGATGATGTGGAGATGCTCGTAGATGTCGGTGGCAACGACGGTGCCACCCTCCAGATGATTACCTCCAGGCACACACACATCAAGGGCATCAACTACGACCTGCCCCATGTCATCTCCGGTGCTAGGCCACTGCCAGGTCTCCGCTTTCTTCCATCATAAACAGCAACCTGCCTGTAAAGAAAGAAAAAGAAGAATTATTATTGTATCGCTTTCTTCCATCGTAAACAGCAACCTGCCTATAAAGAAAAAGAAGAATTATTATTGTATCGTTATATATTTGGGCTTACGTTGATGGCATGTCATGGTTTCTTTGCAGGTGTTAAACACGTACACGGAAACATGTTCGAAACTGTTCCGAGCGGAGACGCGGTGTTCTTGAAGGTCAGGACTTCTCATCCTTTCTGGCTTAATATCCGATAGGCTGACCTTGCTCTTTGTTTTCATTTCTATTTTTCTTAATATTTCGAGTAGCTACATGCATCGGTTAAGCTAAAAAAAGAAGAAACTCAACCACCAAATCACTCTAAGGGGGACTGTCTGGGCCCGTAACTAAGTGTGACAAGGTACAATTCATATGGTAACAAAAAGCCCTCTTCATAAACTAACAACGCTATACCACGGACTAAGGGTCAAAAGTCAAAAAGAACAAAGAATGGTTGACAAAGCTGGGGTCAACCATCTAAATCACAAATTATTCAAAATGATATCAAATTATATGTCTTCCGTCCCAAGCCATAAATCCCAATCGTTTCATTCTTGTCGTATGACAAACTTTAAAAGAAAAAAAACCGTTAGTCACGAACAAATATTGTCATTAAGACTTGAAAAATTGTCACTAAAAGAATTAGTGACAGAATCAACACAGAATTAGATTGGCATGAGTGATCGTTCATCAGGGTCTATTTCAAAATGATTAGGGATTTCAGTGCAAATCCCGCTAAAAGAAGAACTCAACCTTGAGTGTACAATTAAGTCGTGTTTTCGATATGTGTTGTGTTGAGAGCTAAACTTGAGCAAGTTCAAAACTTGCAGTGGATTCTTCATGACTGGAGCGACGAACACTGTATGAAAATATTGAAAAACTGTTGGAAAGCGTTGCCGCAACATGGAAAGATAATTGTGGTAGAACATGTGCTTCCAGCAGTCCCAGAGCCGACTGCAAATGCTCAAGCTGTCTTTCAATTGGATCTTGCCATGCTGGTTTACTGCGTTGGTGGGAAAGAGAGGACTGAGAAGGAGTTCAAAGCCTTGGCAACGGAAGCCGGGTTCCCAGGGTTCAAAGCTTCTCATGTGTTTGCGGAGACTTGGGTCATGGAATTCATCAAGTAGATGATTGTTACGGCTTGTTGCCGGTTGCTTGAAGTCACAGAAATAATGTTTCTGTATCTGATACTAAATATGAAGGATCCATCGTATTAGTGTGTGTTCATCCATCGACTCATGGTCTGCTTTGTTCGAATGAATTCATCTAAGTGTGACTGTGTACCCACAAAAGATTTGACTCTTGCCACCATCAGACAGACTGCTATCCAGCTACGACATTGATGAGTAGGTAAGAGGTCCAAGAAACGGACAAAGAGGTGCAGATAATCAAACTTGGGCAATTTATACAAAATAAAAGCCCCTACTAATATGCTTTTCCTGGGTGAAATATCTGAATTCGGAATTTACCAAAATAATGCGTGTGGGAAGTTCAGAGGCTCGATCTCTATTAAAAGAATTCGATAAAGGAGTTAGGTACGGAAGTTGACTGAGCACCCAATCCATAGCTCCTTCGTCAATAGAATAACCATAGCTGTTTTTGAGTAAAAAGAGTGTAGCGGCAAAAAGCAGGGCTGCCCAAAAGGATGCGTCGGGGTTACTGTAAAACTGAATCTTGAAACACGTAATTTAGTCCCATGGGTATGGTTTGGTTCGTTGGGTCCTTTCTTATTATTGCTGCTAGTGCTCTTATATCTGTACCTATGAGTTGACTTCGAACTTAGAAGGGGAAATCGGATACTGTGCTAGATCGTACCAATGAGTTGAAGAACAACCAGAGACTCCAGGAAGTGAGACTACGAGCGGGGAATAGCAGACTGCAGCTAAGAAGCAAGGATGCCAGGGTTAGCCCCGGCTCCATTCTAATAGGTGATATTTAAAGCCTTATTTCTTAGTTGTTTTCTTATTCGCACTGGTTGTTGCCTTAGAAGCTGTAGTTCGACTCTATTACTGCATACAATATATCTCATCAATAGAAGAATTACAGAAGTAAGTCAAAGAATCAGATAAAGGATAGTACGGTTGATGCAAACACAAGTAAGGCTGGGAAAGCAGCCATATGAACAAGGCTCTAACTCACAAGCAAGAAAGTAAGGAGTGTTGAAGCCATTAGTACGGTTTTGGTATGAAAGTAGTAAGTCCTATTTCTTTGCTTTAGTTGAAGTCAGCAGTTAAAGTCGAGTATGCCTAGAGGTAAAGTAAGTCCGATTCTACGAATCAGTAGCTCAGCCTGTTTGCCAGCGGCTAAAGCACGAGAAGTACAAGTTTTGTTTTGATGGCAAGGGGATAGAAGCTATGTTATAATGTTATGTTATACTGGTATAGTAAAGCAAGGTTCCGTGGTAGTGTATAAGTACAAGTGGAACAAGTACAAGTAGAACAATTAAACAAGCGAGTAAGAATGTGATAAGACCCTAAAGTCTTATCATAAAAAAGAAGAAGAGAAAGGGGATGATCGCTTCGAGGGGATCGGCCTCCTTGATCGCTTCGAGGGGATCGGCCCTCCTTGATCGCTTTGAGGGGATCGCCTCCTTGGGTTTGTCAAAAGACAGAATAATATTTTTTATAGATGATCGAAAAGAAACAGTTACATCTCTATTTATAGAGTTTCGACTTTAGGTAAACTAAACAGACTTAATAAATACGCAGAAAATAAAAAGAAAGCACAGGAAAAATAAAATGATCCTAACAATCTTGCCTCCTTCAATTCAACCTTGTCCTCAAGGCTGAGCAGCATCAAATTCTGGAAACTTCTCCTTTAGCATGTTGTAGGATTCCCAAGTGGCATCTTCCTTTGGTAAGTTGGCCCATTGCACCAGCACTTCAGTTATAGGATGTTTGCGGTACATTACAACTCGTCGATCAAGTATGACTTGTGGTTGAGTTTGAACTTCCCCAGTAGTAGAAGTGTTTGGCAAGTGGCACTACACTATTGCATCTTCTACCAATTTCCTTTTAAGGCATTCAACATGAAAGATTGGATGTACTTTAGAGCTAGCAGGCAAATCCAAGCGGTAGGCCACTGGTCCATTGCGTTCTACTACCTCATAAGGTCCAAAAAACCGAGGAGATAAATTCATGAAAGATCGGACCTTTATGGAAGTTTGCTTGTAGGGTTGAAGACGAAGGAAAACCCAATCACCTATAGTAAATTCTCGTTCACTTCGGTGTTTATCAGCTTGTTGTGGAAGGCGTGAGAGGGCATATGCTACTAAATTCTCACTCCCATTTTTATAAATGATCTCATAATCGAATCTCAGTAACTTTGAGACCCATTTCTGTTGCTCTGGAGAAGAAATCTTTTGCTCTAGAAAATATTTGAGGCTTTTGTGATCAGTGCGTATTTGGAACCGTTGACCAATTAGGTAGGGTCTCCACTTTGTGACTGCATGTATTATGGCTAGCATCTCCTTGTCATAAATAGATAAACTCAAATGGGAAGGGGAAAAAGCTTTACTAGCATAAGCGATAGGCCGACCTTCCTGCATTAATACAGCCCCTATTCCAGCTCCAGAAGCATCAGATTCAATCACAAACATCTTGTTAAAATCGGGTAAAGCCAGCACGGGTGTAGTAGACATTGCAATTTTCAAGAATTGAAATGCCTGAGTTGCCTCTTCTGACCATCTGAATGTATTTTTCTTTAGAAGTGACGTCAAGGGGGCACTAATTTTGCCATAATTCTTCACAAACTTTCGATAATAGCCGGTTAGTCCCAAGAACCCCCTTAAAGCTTTGATTGACTTTGGAATTGGCCAGTCTATCATCACTTGGATTTTTGAAGGATCAACTGCAACACCCTTTTGAGATATGATATGGCCGAGGTACTCAATCTCAGGTTGCCCAAAACTGCACTTGGATTTCTTGACAAAAAGACCATGCTCACGAAGAATATTAAAGACAGTTCGTAAATGTAATAAATGACTTTCTAGGGAATGATTGTATATTAAAATATCATCAAAGAAAACCAAAACAAACTTACGGAGATGAGCCCGAAATATATCATTCATTAAACTCTGGAAAGTAGAGGGCGCATTAGTTAACCCAAAAGGCATGACTAGAAACTCATAATGGCCATTATGTGTCCTGAAGGCAGTTTTCTGAACATCTCTTTCATGTACTCTGATTTGATGATAGCCCGATCGTAGGTCCAATTTAGTGAAGATCTGTGCTCCTCCTAATTCGTCCAATAGTTCATCCACTACTGGAATAGGATATTTATCTTTCACTGTAATGTTGTTAAGTACTCGATAGTCGATACACATCCGCCATGAGCCATCCTTCTTTGTGACTAGTAAGACTAGGGAAGAATATGGGCTAACACTAGCTCGTATAACTCATGTTTTGAGCATCTCTGTGACAATCCTCTCCATCTTTGCCTTTTGGAAATGTGGATATCTATACGGTCAGACATTGGTTGGTGCCTTCTCGGGTAATAGTGGGATCCGATGATCATGACATCTAAGAGGTGGAAGTCCGTGTGGCTCTGCAAATATATCCGCAAACTCTGTTAGTAATGATTCAATATTTCCAGCCGGAATGTTCACTGTCATTTCCTTTTCAATGTTATGTAATTGCACCAAAAATATGATGTGTGTCTTCCAAAGGACCCGCTCTATCCGATGGCTGGTGATAGTTATAACCTTACCTCCACGTCTTCCTTTAAGAGTCACCTATCTTCCATTAATAAAGAACTTCATAATCAGTTTAGAAAAATTCTAGGAGACATCACCTAGGGTTGATAGTCATTTAATTCTGAGCACCACTTCATAGTCTTCCAAGGGTAATAAAAAGAAATCCACAAATAATTCTTGACCTTGTAAAATTAGTTTTATCTTTGAGCACTTGCTGTCACAAGTTAAAATCCGTCCATCGGCGACCTTGACTTCAAATTTGTCACAACATTCGATGTGGTAAGCTAATCGGGCTGCAATTTTCCTATCCATAAAATTATTAGTGCTACCAATATCAATCAAAACAGTGACAGACTGGTGTTTCATAATTCCCCCAATTTTCATAGTTTGTGGATTAGAGTAGCCAGCCAATGCATGCACCGTATGTGTGACAGCTTCAACATCATCATTAGTTTCCACTTCTTCATGATTGGAATCTGATACTTCTACTTCTGATTCCTCCTCGATCGGTTCAATCATCAAAAGTCTTCCTTGTTTGCATCGATGCTCCTTACTCCACTTTTCATCGCAATGCCAGCACAAACCCTTCGTTAACCTTTCTTTGAGTTCTTCTCGGGTTAGTTTGCTAGTGTTATAGTTTCGACTAGGAGTAGATGAGGTAGGTTGCCTGCTAATCACTTGTTTATTGGCACCTTTGTTTCGACGATATTCCACGCTGATTTTTTCTTCATGTAAACGTGCAAATGAAATCGCAGCCAATCATACCACTGAATTGCATCTCCATCGAGCTAGATTGAGGCCACTTCTACCTTGGATTCTTCTGAAGTTCTGTGAAAACGAAAAAAAATTTCTGCCCTAGAGATCCAATTGGTCGGATCCCCATCTTCCCATCGTGGAAATTCTACCCTGATACATGGGTAGTGTGTGTCACCATCCTGGGGCCCTTTTCCTGTATCTCTCGATTTGTTCAGCGTAGAACTTGAGTTTCCATCTTGTTGAAAGTCGCTAAAGTGCTCCAACAAGCTCTTTTTGAAATCATGAAGAGTTTCTTGTAGCAGATTTTCAATTCTGGTTTCCAACGCTTCCATTTATGCTTTCACTGAGTTATCGGTAGCCATTGCGTACGATTGCAAGTCGGTAATCCACAGTTCTTGTTTCTGATGTCTAGTCAAGGGCATGTGCACAGTAGTTGGGCAGTAGCAGCGATAGTGGCGACAGCCAGCAAGGGAACCCACGCGATTGTGGCGCGGCTGAAACAAGGGCAACTCAAGTGTGCTCTGTTTCGGTTAGATGCAGATCAAGGTGTGGCGCGGCTGAAACAAGGGCAGAGCAAGTGTGCTCTGTTTCGGTTAGATGCAGAGCAAGGTGGAGCGGCGGCAGCTGGGAGGTGAGCGGCGGTCGTCGCACGGTGGCCTACAACGGTGATGGGTTGGCTGGGCGGCAACGGCACTCGAGGGAAAGAGGAGTGCTGGAGGAGGCACGGCTGGTGGAGTCGCGGCTGGAAACAAGGGCAGCAGCAGTGAGTTGCCCTGTTCGGTCGCCGTGAAGAGGGGGGCAACCGGCGGTTGCGGCTGCGACCCGGGGGGGGGCACGGTGGCAGAGAAATTAGGGCAGCGTCGTAGAGAGTCTCAACGACTAAGGGGTGGTCCATTAGCAGGGAGACGGCGCCAGGGATCCTTCTCGCTCGAGCTAGACGGGAAAGCGAGGAGGAGAGGTCGCCGGTTGGGGGGCAGCGGCGACGTTGGTCGATCGGCTGGGAAGCAGCGCCGATGGTGGAAAGGAGGCAGCACGGGAGGGCGCGGCCTGCCGGAGAGCAGGGGCGGCGGTGGGCTGGCCGCAAGCAGAGGAAGCACGGGTGCATGGCTGCGGCTTTTCTTCTTCTCTCTCTCCCTTCTCTCTCCCTTTCCTTTTTTTTTTTTTTTTTTTTAGTTACTTGCAATGAAACGTCAAGGATCGCCGCTCTGATACCAAATGATAAGACCCTAAAGTCTTATCATAAAAAAGAAAAAGAGAAAGGGGATGATCACTTCGAGAGGATCGACCTCCTTGATCACTTCGAGGGGATCGACCCTCCTTGATCGCTTTGAGGGGATCGACCTCCTAGGATTTGTCAAAAGACAGAATAATATTTTTCATAGATGATCGAAAAGAAACAGTTACATTTCTATTTATAGAGTTTCGACTTTAGGTAAACTAAATCGACTTAATAAATACGTAGAAAATAAAAAGAAAGTACAGGAAAAATAAAAGGATCCTAAAAGAATGTCAAGAAAGGAGTGTAACCCTACAACTTATAGGTTGAGACAAGAGAAAGAGGTAACGAGGATTGAAGCTAAGCAGTACAAGTATTAGACTAAACCAAGAACCTAGGTATGTAAGGCAGGAGTTGAAAGGGCAAAGTACGAGAATGATACTACTAATAAATCATAAGAGGGGCCCGCAAGAACTTTAGGCATGAGTTTAAGAGTAAGAGCTAAGGACAGGGTAGTAAGTTTGAAGCTATAACATAGGAGTTTCAGGCTACGGATGTTGGATCAGGAGTCTAAGAGCGAGGGGAGTAAGTAGTAGCGGTTTGGAAACAAGAGATACGGAACGCAACTAAGCAGTAAGACTTGGACTACCGAGTAGGATTCCTTATTTTCACTTTTCTTCTTGTACTAGTATCTGAGTTGAACTATTCTGGCGCGTTGGAGTCTACCATTATTTTATTACTTAGCCCAATTCTTTGTTTACTACTTGAAAGAAAGGCTGACAATGTTTATAAAAGAGAGAGTATAAGCCCTAGAGTTGAGCTACAGAATTGAGGACAGTATCGGAATACCAAGAGTAACAAGCTAGTCTTGGAGTGCCAGGCTAACAACCGCATTGCAGTAACAAAAGTGTAGGACTGGCGAGGCAGGGACCTAAGAAGGTGGGGCAAGTAAGGCTTAGTCTACTAAGTGAAGATAAAGGGCTTTCCACTACCGACTATCAGATTGAAACTACCGATTCGACACTCTTTGACTTGATTATATCTAATTCTTAAAGTACTCCTCTTTAGGTTGTATTATACCTTTGATTCTTTCCCACTGCTGGGAGATGTCCTTGCTTCTTAGTTCGAGCCTACCTCTCTGGGTTTCCACCTAGAACTTGTATCCGATAAGACTGACCCCTCCGCTAAATAATCCTTTTCCTCATACCTAGGAATACGGAACTGAACTCATAAGCAGAAGAATACATTTAGTATGAGTAAGGGGTGTTGGGTTGAAGGTCAGCTTATTTGGGCAGTAGGCAAGTGCTTTAGCCAGCAGCGCAAAGCAAAAAGATGAATGAAAGCCAGCAGCAGTAATAGATGAGTTTACTAGTTACTTTAGCCTATGTGCACTCAAATTCTCCTCTTCTTAAAGCAAGGCAAGGCAGTTCGCAAGGGTCGAATAAGTTTGTTTGTTCCCTTATTTCTATAAGTCATACTTTTGCACGCGCTGTACACCATGATTGTGAGTTGTTGGCTTTCACACCTGATTGAGAGTTTGACTTCGTTTGGGGTTTAGGCTTGAACACCAACCATCTTTAGAGTCCCGTCCGAGATAGAACAAAGCTTCTGATTTGGCCGTTGAACTAGCTTCTTTACTTGCTTTATATTCTTACTGTGTGTACTTATAGCTTAAAAACCCGACAACTGGACTTGTTTCTTGCTTAGCATTCCGACCTCGACACTGATTGAATTCCTGCTTGCTACAGCTTACTTCTCCGACTTGACGGAACACCTCTTCTCTTCTTTTAGTGCCCTCTTAGTGCCCTACCTCTCTACCTGAATTGTCTATTCTCATTTCGAACTCTGATTACCGAGACCTATACTCAATAGTCCGTAGGTTTCTTTATCCTGCTTTCCTGCTTGAGGTTACGAAGTGGATGTTGCTATGCCCGGGCACTCCAATGATTGATTGTGCAGCTCTATTCTATTAGCGACCAAGAGAAAAAGGAAACACGGACCGTACTCGATTGACCCCCGACCTTACCCTATACTATAAATGAATAATGGGAAGGCAGTAGTGGAGGAACGTGGTATCTCTCTTCTCTTATCCCGAAGCGAAAGGATCAGCCTATTCTATGTTGGTACTTTCTTGTAGCTTATATATCACGTTTCGTTGTGGAGGTCCGGAGCTGCTCTTGAAGAGGAATATTAAGTATTGTGACTTCCCATTCTCTGATGACTCTAAAAGGAAAAAAAGAGAATAAGCTCTATTATAATATCAAATAGGAAAAGCTATATTAGTTAACTATAGGGGAAAAAGCGCCATATTAGTTAACTGCCGCCGGTGCTACTTCCTTCCTTAGTAAAAGAAAAGAACCCTGACAAGAAGATTGTGATTTGGCTAACCTTAGTGGAAGAATGCCCTAAAATATTCTCACTCTCGTGCGTGACACAAAAATATTCTATAAGCTTATTTCACTCCACTCATTGCTCTTAGTGGAAGAATGCCCTAAAAGTCCCTCGCGGCTGCCTTGAAGAATCCTATTCGTAGTTCCGAATAAACCTCCAAGTCAATCCGGACGGGAGAACTTTCGAAGGATCATGCCGAGTTCAAGAAATATTCTGTGTTTTTTTTATTCAGCTCTGCAAGACCTGTCGCTTCTTATTGAGTTGAAAGTTCCAGCTTATAGGCACCTTATCTTCTTTAGTGTTTTCTGAGTTATTGATCTCATTATGGTTAAGGCAAGGCTTGTCTGGTATGGTTTTGGGTGCTCATGCTCCTATCTTGCCTGCTTCGGATGTTCATTTAAGTCATAAGGATTGGACACTTTTGTTGGCATTTTTCGATTGTTGTTTGTTGGTTCTTAAGAGCTGACGAGATTCGTCCCCGGCACTATCACTATAACAATTAGCTTCCGGATCTCTATTTCCTACTCAAGGAAGCCGTCTTTTCACGATATAAAACTCTTGGCAAGAGATTACGAATGGCTGCACGTAAAAACAAACTGCTGTCATTCTGATTCAATTTGCTGGCGCCCTTTCTCAATGACCTTAACCACTACCATCTGAAGTAAAAAAAGCCTTCAACACAAGCAAGCGGCCAATCGATCGCAATACAATAAATACGAAAGCCTCCAGTCCAGCTCTCAAAAGTCCTTGCTCCCGTACAATATCCATACTGGGGGTTTGGGTGATGGGAATATAAACAGGAATAACGTTTGTATATGAATAAATACTAGAAGACCATAATATGCAGCGGAATTAAATGAAATCATAATTAAATAGAACACCAAGATATACATGGAAAATCCATTCATTATGAAGGGTAAAAACCACGAGGCAAACTAGAGATAATCCACTATGAGAATAATAAATATACAAATCTCAATCTCTTACCCTAAACCCTAGCAACAATCACAAGAGAATAATTGGGATACAAGGACCACGTCACTATCTATAATATCTAAAACCTCCATAAGTAATCACAACAAGAGTTTACTGTAGATTTGATATAACCTGATATGGGAACACTGCTAGATGATTGAGAACAGCCTCTCTGCGTTGTCCTTGTCTTCTTCTCTTTCTTTCTCTTCCTTTTCTGTCTTGTTTTCATCATTTTCTTTGGAATCTCATGGCTGTTTTCTTCTCCCACGTTGTTGTCCTATTTATGCCTTTTTCTGCCTCTAAAACGCAGCTACCACACCCCCCTAATGTTAATTAGGGTTAGGTTAAGAGGAGGTGAGCTGTGGGTAGCCCAAGCCCACTATGGGCTGAATTTGTGGGCTATCAGCCCAACAACCTCCCCCTTCAGCCCATAAGGGAGGTTGTCTCATGACTCCTCAATGCGAAGCCATGCCGACCAGCTGTCGGCATATCTCTTGTCTTTCTTTTGGTAAAGTTTTTGTCAACATGTATGCTCCATTGTCATTTGTGTGAATTTTCTAAAGCTACAACTGCTTCTCTTCAAATACATTTCGAATCCAATGGTATTTGACATCTATATGCTTTGACTTGGAATGAAACATTAGATTCTTACACAAATGGATGGCACTCTAGTTGTCATAATGCATCACATAATTTTTCTGTTTCAGCCCCAATTCTTGTAAGAATTCTTTCATCCATAACATTTCTTTGCATTCCTCTGTAGTAGCAATATATTCTACTTTTGTGGTGGAGAGAGCAATACACCTTTGCAACCTAGATTGTCATGACACAGCTCCCCCTACAAAAGTAAGTACATAACATGAAGTAGAATTTCTCGTATCTATGTCTCTTGCCATATCTGCATCTGTGTAACTTGTCAACACATGTGGTCCACGTCCAAAGTTTAAACAAACCTTAGAGCTCCCTTTGAGATATCTAAAAATCTACTTCACTACTGCCCAGTGCTCTTTGCTTGGATTTGCAAGAAATATGCTAGTAACACCAACTGCATATGCGATGTCTAGCCTTGTACATACCATTGCATACATTAAACTTCCAACTGCTGAAGCATAAGGAACCTTTTGCATTTTCTCCTTCTCCTCATCACTTGACAAACTCTATTATGAGCACAACTTGAAGTGACCTGTAAGAGGAGAACCAACTGGCTTTGCATTGCTCATACTGAATCTTTCCAATATCTTCTTGATGTATTTCTCCTGTGACAACCAAATCTTCTTATTTTTCCTATCACGGGAAATCTGTATACCTAGTATTTGCTTTGCTGGCCTCATGTCCTTCATTGCAAAAGACTCACTTAGTTCCTTCTTCAATCTATCAATTTTAGATATATCTTTTCCAAGAATAAGCATGTCATCAACATAAAGTAAGAGAATAATAAAATCCTCACCAAACCATTTGATGTACACACAATGATATCAAACTATTCTTTTGTATCTGTTAGGATCGAGAGCACTAAGAGGGGGGGGTGAATTAGTGCAGCGGAAATCTTACAGCGATTAAAAACCAAAAGCTGCGTTCGTTCAAAAACTATTATGATGCAAAAGCAAATTCTCAGTTTGTATCTAAGTGCAGTTTGCGTCTAAGCGCAGATTGCGTCTAAGCGCAGTTTTGCGTCTAAGCGCAGTTTACGTCTAAACTCAGATTTACGTCTAAACGCAGTTTTACGTCTAAACGCAGATTTACGTCTAAACGCAGATTTACGTCTAAACGCAGATTTACGTCTAAACGCAGTTTTACGTCTAAACGCAGATTTACGTCTAAACTCAGATTTACGTCTTAAACTCAGATTTATGTCTAAACGCAGATTTACGTCTAAACGCAGTTTTACGTCTAGACGCAGATTTACGTCTAAACTTTGAAACTCGTTTGTATACTCGCAGAAGGCAGTATGCAGTTGAAATCAAGACGTAAACGTGAACTGAGATCTGATGATTGAGCGAGGAAAGCCGATTTACGTCTGAATGCAGTTTTACGTTTAAATGTTGAAACTCGTTCGTAAAATTGTAGAGGACAGTTTGCAGTTATCAATAGGATCAAAATGTAAGTGTAAACTGCAAAGAAGCTCATTCGTAAAAGCACGGAAGACAGTTCTGCAGAATCAAACGTAAACGTAAACTGTAATGTATGAAAATACGAATTTACGTCTGAATGCAGATTCGGAAGAACAGCACTTAGAACTTGTTCGTGAAAGCGCAGAGAGCAGTAGTAATGAAGGAGGTTTGCAGTAATGATAAAGTGCTCGAAAATAAACGCAAACCAGAGATTTAGAGTGGTTCGGTCAGCCTTGACCTACTCCACTTTTGGCTTCCTCCACCGACGAGGTTGCCGACGTCAACTAGGGGCCTTCCTTCAATAGGCGAAGGCCAAACTGCCCTTTTACAATTTCTCTCCTTTTGACAGGCTCAGGAGACAACCTTTACAGACCTTTCTCTCCTCACTTTACAACTGAAAACTTGAAGAACAGAAGGAGGAGACTTAAAGGCTTTACAACACTTTTGAGCTCTTAGAATCACAGAAAAGATCAAGATTTCGGTGTAGGTCTGTATCTTTTCAGTGCTGAATGGGTGGGGTATTTATAGGCCCCAACCCAGTTCAAATTTGGAGCTCAAAACGATCAAATCGATCAAATCCCAGAATTCTGGGATCAGGCGGTTGCACCTCTTGACTGGAGAGGTGGCACCGCCTGGCAGAGCTCGAAGACTGAGCTCAGGCGATTGCTCCTCTCTGCCAGAGCTCGAAGACTGAGCTCGATGGTTGCATCACCTGGCAGAGCTCGAAGACTGAGCTCGGTGGTTGCACCGCCTGGTAGAGCTCGAAGTCTGAGCTCGGTGGTTGCATCACCTGGCAGAGCTCGAAACTGAGCTCAGGCTGATGCACCTCTCTGCCAGAGCTCGAAGACTGAGCTCGGTGGTTGCATCACCTGGCAGAGCTCGAGACTGAGCTCAGGCTGATGCACCTCTCTGCCAGAGCTCGAAGACTGAGCTCGGTGGTTGCATCGCCTGGCAGAGCTCGAAACTTGAGCTCTGGCGGTGCTACCTCTTGACAGAGGAGGTTGCACCGCCCAGTCTAGCTCGAAGATTGAGCTCTGGGCGGTTGCACCTCCCAGCCTCGCAGCCCTGGCGGTTGCACCTCCTGGCTGGGGCGGTTGCACCTCCCAACCTCACAGCCCTGGCGGTTGCACCTCCTGGCTGGGGCGGTTGCACCTCCTGGTGCAATCAGGGTCCGAATGGTTCGCTCCATTCGGCCCAATTTGAATCTTTTCAGGGGCCCAATTGCCCCAAGATTAAGCTAATGGGATCACCTCCCATTTTCAAGCTTAATCATCATGCTAACTACGATTAACTCTAAGACAACTTCTGCAGCTTTGCTCCGATGCGTCAATCGCTTCTTCCGGCGAGTTTCCGGCCAACTTCCGTCGATCATCCGATAAACCCTTGGTGATCCTTCTGCGGACATCCGGCATACTCCTGGACTTTGCGACGATCCACTTGGCGAGTTCCGAGCTTCGCTTGGCAAGCTTCTGGACTTCTCGGATCTGTTCTCGCTGAACCTCCGACGACCGTCCGAACTTCCGTCGAACTCTCGAACTCCCAACGTGATCATGATCTTGACTCCGGCGCAACACCTGCTGCTTGTCTTACTCTCATCGTAGTTAATCCTGCACTCTTATCTCAACACATAGATTAGATAACAAATGACAATTGACTTCATCATCAAAATCCGAGATTCAACAATCTCCCCCTTTTTGATGATGACAATCAATTGATAAAGGAGTTGTCCTTAACTCCCCCTATCTATATGCCATAGTTGAGATAAGTCAACCTTGAATTCAAGACCAAAGAATTCAAGTGACGTATTGATAAGTTAGATCAGTTAAACTTATCAATGCTCTCATCATGATGCCCATCATGATGTATCTCTTCAAGAATGATGTCAAGGCATGACATACATCATCAAGTTTGTATGATAGTGTTTGTAACTGTTCATCATGTAATCATATAAAGCTACGAAGGACTTTTTACATGATGCACACATTTGAGATTTTCTAGCAAGTTTGCATTTTCTATAGAATATCAAATCAAGATATGATGCAAACTATAGCAATGTTCACATATCTCTTGGTGATGCAAGGATGGCATAACATTGTTTATAGCATCACTCAAGTATTTGCAACTATGACATAGACATGATTATGGCAGTTCAGTTATGACATAGTGTTTATCAATTCATATGTTTCTCCCCCTTTGTCATCAACAAAAAGCATGATAGCATTATCAAGCACATAAAGGAAGTCATGACACATATATCTCTTTATTGTTTTTGCTTGACGGAGGAAAGTCATTTTTCAAAGAGTTTTCATAAGAGTGTACAGGAACATCCCATTTTTAGCATACAAACCGAAAAATGAACTTCTTACATGCATTTGGTTAAAAATATTTGTCACATAATTTGCAACATGTTATTTGATCAAGCGTTGTCAAGGCATGTAATAGTAATAACATCCGAAAAATAATTTTAACTAGTTTAAGTATTTGGACAAATCAACATTCCTAATTCTTTTCTTATGTAATCAAATTGTTCTTCACATAGGGGTTTTGTGAAGATATCAGCCAGTTGATGTTTGGTATCAATAAACTCTATGGTTACATCATGATTAGAGACATGATCTCGTATAAAGTGATGTCTAATATCAATGTGTTTGATTCTTGAGTGTTAAGCTTTTGATGTAGTAACACAATTATTTCAAGTGCAGCATTCTATCATATTGCATAGCAAGATTTTTATTTTAGCAAGTGTAGCATTGCATCACATGGTAAGATATCAGCTCGTACGATGCAAATTTTTGTTTGATATCTTGATACATGGCATGATAGCAATCATATTAGTAATAGCAACCATATCAATGTCATACTGCTGTCTTATCAACTACATTGGTATGTTGCTTCATATTTTTCAAGGCATAGGCTTTTAAACCTTTTTAGTTTCAGTGCAAAAACCGAGATAAACAACAAGAGATGTTTGCAAATATGCTTACACAAACAAAGATAACCATATCAGGGTAACATATGTACAGCATATCAGGTAACCATAAAGACAAAGTCCTTCATGAATAACATAAGGAGTTTACAACATGTCATATCAAAAACAGCAGATGTTCATACAAGCTTATTCATGAGGTGGAAGATTAAAGTGCCTAAGTAAAGAGTCAAATTGTCGATGGATTTGCTGCAGCTCGGTTAGGATTTGATCTTGTCGAAGTTCAAGCCGTTCTTGTCTTTGTTCAAATCGGTCCATCCGAATCCCGATATCTTCGATGGATGATGTGTGAGTTTGCTCAACCGGATGTGTTTCCTCAAAGGGACAGATCGGAGGAGATTGGGTACTCCTAAAGACTGGGGTTTCCGGCTCTGGTTCAGGTTCAGGTTCAGGCTGAGGGGGATCAGTTCTTCTAGGCATTCTAACCCAGTTACCGTTTCTATAGTGACATCTTAGTCGGTGAAGTAGATTTTTGTTTATTATGCTGAATCTATCTGCTTTCATTACTTCTTCTTCTAGTGGTATTTGAATGTCGTAAGCTTTCATTATTCTAGTAATTATTCCACCATATGGGAGCATCATATCTTTCGTAGATAATTCTAACATGTTTTGTTGGATCAGATAGCCAAGACAAATGTCACGTCCTTTCATGATTAGGTACATAATTCCTAATTCCAATTGACTCACTTCATCATGATGGTATTGTTTAGGAAGAATTATACTAGTCATGATATAATGAAGTATCTTAGTGTTAAAGGGCAATAGATGTTCACAACTTTTAGGAACAGATTCTATGTTAGGATTGGCAAGGATTGTTCCTAAGGCTTCAACGTAGGATGTTTCAATGGTTTTTTCATCCCATGATCCTTTAAAGTAAAGTCCTATGCTTTTCATGGGAATACCTATCATATCACAAATGAATCTATCAGTGATTGAGATGTGTTGTCCTAAGAGATAGGTTGACATCCTTTCTTCATCATCTATTTGCATGTTGTTGTAAAACAATCTAACTAGTCTAGGATAAATGGGTTCGTTGATCTGCAAAATTGGAAGTAGATTTAGGTTTGCAAACCATTGGATAGTCTCTACATCTCTTAGTTCATTCAGATCTACGTATTTTCCCTTATTGATGCTTCTTAGTTCGAAGGAGAGAAATTTTTCAGCATGGTTTTTGGAATCAAAAAGAGTGAGATCAAACTCTTCTACTACTCTCCTCTTTCCCTTGTCCCTTGAGGATCTTCTAGATCCCATAACTACTGCTGTTTAGAGGGATGATGATGAGCTAAAGTAAATGAAGAACAAAACAGAATTTAAGAGCTTCTTAGAGAGTACCTTTGTGAAATCTTCAAGAGAAGGAAGGATTCTTGATGTTTTGCTCCGAAATGGGAGGTATTTGGAAGGCTTAGAGGAGTGAAATGGGAATTGAGGAGACTTGGAAGAGTAGAGGAGGAAATGGGGGTGAGTTGGGGTCGGTTCCATAGCCGGCCCTAGTGTGGGTTTAAAGGGCAGAGCTGCTGGCGGTTGCACCTCTGGCTGGAGCGGTGCAACCTCTGGCAACCCGTGATAGCTGGAGGTGCCACCGCCAGCTGGAGAGGTGCCACCGCCTGCAGCCAGTGAGCACCTAAGATGATTTGATTAGGGAGCCTTTGCCTTGAGGAGAGTTTCAGAGCAATTAATGTTTGTTACATGATTTCGTATGAGTTTTTATTTAAGGAAGAAGCTCTTTGTACGATCAAGATAGATCTTTTAACGTGCATACGTATGTTTGTTTGGTATCCCTTTTAAGATCATGACATATTTAGTTTCTACAAGAATTAATTCGTAGATGAACGGGTTTTGAAGATCAGGGGGGTATGTGAATTTGGATATCATATGTTTCTAATAAGGTTGTATCGTATTTGTGATTTCACAACTTCCACTTGTTACTTAAGCGTTGCGAGTTCCTTTTTGATTCTTGGTTTATGACCATTGAGAGTCAAGGAGCAGAATATTATTTCTTGCTCCGGCCTAGACTTTTAATGTTTTTATAGGAAGGGATGATCTTTAGGAACCCATTTGCTTTTGGGTGCCTCATAAATAGATCTACATTTTCTATCATGTTGCATAGAGTTTATCATGGTTCCTTTAGGAACCCAACTTAATTTGTTTGGACTTATTTTCTTGAAGGGACAATAATGTGTCTTGTGTCCAAACTTGCAACAAAAGTTGCACTTGGTTTGGTGTTGAACATGTAAGATGGAGCCTTTTATGAAGGTAGTTGGATTTTGGTGAGGACTCCTCACAAATCCAATCCCACTTCTTTTGGGAGCATGACCCTTGTTTGTAAGGATCATGTTTAATGACTTGCTACCAACCTCGAATTTCTTCAAGGTGTCCTTAAATAGCAAGTTTTCTTTTTGTATAGTTTCTAAATCATGACATTTGATACATGAATTTAAACTATCATGATGTTCGACTTTTAACTTATCAAACTCACAAGTAAGATTATCATGTACCTTTTTTAGCAACTTGTATTTTCTATTTATAACTTTGCATTCATCAAATAAATAATGGAAGGCATTTAATAATTCATCGAAAGATAAATCAGCATCTAATAAATCTGTTACCTCCTCTTTGATGGCCATAAAGGCGTAATGAGCAACTTGCTCGGTGTTGGACTCTTCTTCTTCAGATGCGCTTGCGTCATCCCATGTTGCTTGAAGAGCCTTCTTCTTTGATGTTCTTCTTTTGACTTGGGGACAATCATTCTTGTAGTGTCCCGGCTTTTTACATTCGTAGCAGATCACTTGGTCCTTCTTGGGTTCAAGTTTATTTTTCACATCGTTTTTAAACTTGTTTCTTTTGAAGAATTTCTTAAACTTTCTTGTCAAAAGTGCCAAGTCATCATCACAGTCCTCATCACTTGAGTTTTCTCTCAAGTGGCATTCAGAAGTTTTAAGTGCCATATCCTTCCTGTTCTTTGGAAGGATGTCTTCTTGCTCTTCATGAGCTTTGCAAGTCATTTCGTAGGTCATTAATGACCCGATTAGTTCTTCAAGAGGGAAGTTGCGCAGATCCTTTGCCTCTTGAATGGCAGTGACTTTAGGATCCCAACTTTTAGGAAGGGATCTTAGTATTTTATTTACAAGTTCAAAATTCGAAAAACTTTTTCCGAGTCCTTTTAGACCGTTGACGACATCCGTGAAATGGGTAAACATGTCGCCAATGGTTTCACTCGGTTTCATTCGGAAAAGTTCAAAAGAATGCAGCAACAGATTGATTTTTGACTCTTTCACTCTACTTGTGCCCTCGTGGGTCACTTCAAGTATGTGTCAAATATCAAAAGCAGTTTCGCAAGTTGAAACACGATTAAACTCGTTTTTATCAAGTGCGCAAAATAAGGCATTCATAGCCTTTGCATTAAGAGCAAAAGCCTTCTTTTCCAACTCATTCCAATCGATCATTGGAAGAGAAGACTTTGAAAATCCGTTTTCAACAAGGTTCCACAGTTCAAAATCCATAGAAATAAGAAAGATCCTCATTCGGGTCTTCCAGTAAGTGTAGTCCGTTCCACTGAACATGGGTGGACGTGTAATCGAATGCCCCTCTTGGTTTCCGGCGTATGCCATCTCTCTTGGGTTTTAATCCTTTAGAGAGTTAACCTTGCTCTGATACCAATTGTTAGGATCGAGAGCACTAAGAGGGGGGGTGAATTAGTGCAGCGGAAATCTTACAGCGATTAAAAACCAAAAGCTGCGTTCGTTCAAAAACTATTATGATGCAAAAGCAAATTCTCAGTTTGTATGTAAGTGCAGTTTGCGTCTAAGCGCAGATTGCGTCTAAGCGCAGTTTTGCGTCTAAGCGCAGTTTACGTCTAAACTCAGATTTACGTCTAAACGCAGTTTTACGTCTAAACGCAGATTTACGTCTAAACGCAGATTTACGTCTAAACGCAGTTTTACGTCTAAACGCAGATTTACGTCTAAACTCAGATTTACGTCTTAAACTCAGATTTACGTCTAAACGCAGATTTACGTCTAAACGCAGTTTTACGTCTAGACGCAGATTTACGTCTAAACTTTGAAACTCGTTTGTATACTCGCAGAAGGCAGTATGCAGTTGAAATCAAGACGTAAACGTGAATTGAGATCTGATGATTGAGCGAGGAAAGCCGATTTACGTTTGAATGCAGTTTTACGTCTAAATGTTGAAACTCGTTCGTAAAATTGTAGAGGACAGTTTGCAGTTATCAATAGGATCAAAATGTAAGTGTAAACTGCAAAGAAGCTCGTTCGTAAAAGCACGGAAGACAGTTCTGCAGAATCAAACGTAAACGTAAACTGTAATGTATGAAAATACGAATTTACGTCTGAATGCAGATTCGGAAGAACAGCACTTAGAACTTGTTCGTGAAAGCGCAGAGAGCAGTAGTAATGAAGGAGGTTTGCAGTAATGATAAAGTGCTCGAAAATAAACGCAAACCAGAGATTTAGAGTGGTTCGGTCAGCCTTGACCTACTCCACTTTTGGCTTCCTCCACCGACGAGGTTGCCGACGTCAACTAGGGGCCTTCCTTCAATAGGCGAAGGCCAAACTGCCCTTTTACAATTTCTCTCCTTTTGACAGGCTCAGGAGACAACCTTTACAGACCTTTCTCTCCTCACTTTACAACTGAAAACTTGAAGAACAGAAGGAGGAGACTTAAAGGCTTTACAACACTTTTGAGCTCTTAGAATCACAGAAAAGATCAAGATTTCGGTGTAGGTCTGTATCTTTTCAGTGCTGAATGGGTGGGGTATTTATAGGCCCCAACCCAGTTCAAATTTGGAGCTCAAAACGATCAAATCGATCAAATCCCAGAATTCTGGGATCAGGCGGTTGCACCTCTTGACTGGAGAGGTGGCACCGCCTGGCAGAGCTCGAAGACTGAGCTCAGGCGATTGCTCCTCTCTGCCAGAGCTCGAAGACTGAGCTCGATGGTTGCATCACCTGGCAGAGCTCGAAGACTGAGCTCGGTGGTTGCACCGCCTGGCAGAGCTCGAAGTCTGAGCTCGGTGGTTGCATCACCTGGCAGAGCTCGAAACTGAGCTCAGGCTGATGCACCTCTCTGCCAGAGCTCGAAGACTGAGCTCGGTGGTTGCATCACCTGGCAGAGCTCGAGACTGAGCTCAGGCTGATGCACCTCTCTGCCAGAGCTCGAAGACTGAGCTCGGTGGTTGCATCGCCTGGCAGAGCTCGAAACTTGAGCTCTGGCGGTGCTACCTCTTGACAGAGGAGGTTGCACCGCCCAGTCTAGCTCGAAGACTGAGCTCTGGGCGGTTGCACCTCTTGGCTGGGGCGGTTGCACCTCCCAGCCTCGCAGCCCTGGCGGTTGCACCTCCTGGCTGGGGCGATTGCACCTCCCAACCTCACAGCCCTGGCGGTTGCACCTCCTGGCTGGGGCGGTTGCACCTCCTGGTGCAATCAGGGTCCGAATGGTTCGCTCCATTCGGCCCAATTTGAATCTTTTCAGGGGCCCAATTGCCCCAAGATTAAGCTAATGGGATCACCTCCCATTTTCAAGCTTAATCATCATGCTAACTACGATTAACTCTAAGACAACTTCTGCAGCTTTGCTCCGATGCGTCAATCGCTTCTTCCGGCGAGTTTCCGGCCAACTTCCGTCGATCATCCGATAAACCCTCGGTGATCCTTCTGCGGACATCCGGCATACTCCTGGACTTTGCGACGATCCACTTGGCGAGTTCCGACGAGCTTCGCTTGGCAAGCTTCTGGACTTCTCGGATCTGTTCTCGCTGAACCTCCGACTACCGTCCGAACTTCCGTCGAACTCTCGAACTCCCAACGTGATCATGATCTTGACTCCGGCGCAACACCTGCTGCTTGTCTTACTCTCATCGTAGTTAATCCTGCACTCTTATCTCAACACATAGATTAGATAACAAATGACAATTGACTTCATCATCAAAATCCGAGATTCAACAGTATCCATTTTATATCATAAATGAATCAAACTTTCTGTACCATTGTCTTGGAGCTTGCTTTAGCCCATACAAGCTCTTCTTCAATTTTCAGACAAAGTTCTCTTTACCTTTAACTTTGAAACCTTCTGGTTGCTCCATATAAATTTTCTCCCCCAAATCCCCATGAAGGAAAGCTGTCTTTGTTAGGATCGGAGCGGCACTAAAAGGGGGGGGAGGGGTGAATTAGTGCAGCGGTAAAATAACGTTGGTTTAAAAACTTTCGTACGATAAAAACCGATTTCGATGAAAACCGATTTTGGAAGCTTAATAACTTAGAAGCATATGGAAGCGTAGTGACTAAGTAAAGTAGTTTATAGTATGTAAATGGAAAGAATAAAATGCAAACCAGAGAACACAGCAGTTTTAGAGTGGTTCGGTCAAAACGACCTACATCCACTTGCGAAGCCTTCTTCGAAGAGGATCCCAACTTCCATTAGCAAATCACTTTGAAGGGGAAGGACTAATACCCCTCTTACAACCTTTACAAGTGGTTCACACTCTTACAATATTTTTTCAATAAGAAAGAGGGAGGTGAACACTCAAGCGATTTGAAAACTAGACTTGCTATGACTTTGCTAAGGCTCTTTTCTCAATCTCTTGTTTCTCAAAGGTTGTGATCTCAGTTGAGAATTGAGGGGTATTTATAGGCCCCAAGAGGATTCAAATTTGGGCTCCAAAATTTGAATTTTCTTGGGTTTCCAAGGCTGGCGGTGCCACCGCCGGACCTCTCGGGTGCTGGGCGGTGCCACCGCTCAGATCTCGGGTTCTGGGCGGTGCCACCGCCTACACTATTTCAGCTCACTGGTTGAGCTCCAAACTTGGCCCAAACCAGTCCGAACTCGGGCTCAATTGACCCCTACTTGGGTTATAGGATTAACACATAATCCTAACCCTAATTAACATGTTAACTACGAATTTAAAGACATTTCCTAAGCTATTACAAAGTTCGTAAGTCAAGACTTCTTCCGACGAGCTTTCGGCGAACTTCCGACGGTCTTCCGATAAACTCTCGGAAACCATTCTATGGACTCCCGGCAAGCTCCTAAACTTCACGATTTGATCTTGGCGAGTTCCAACGAGCTTCTTCGACAAGCTCCGATCTTTCTTGGTAAGCTCCGTGAACTTCCCACGAACCTTCAAGCGAGTTTCCGAAAAACCCTTCGGCAAGCTCCCTACTCATTCTCGACTAGTTCCGGCAGCATTCCCAACGAACCTTCGTACTTCCGTCGAACTCTTGAACTCCCAACGAATCCTTCGCGCTTGAATCTGACACTTTGTTTTGCTTTATGTCTTCATCGTTATCGTAGTTAATCCTGCACACATAAGCCAAAACTCTACTCCGATCTAGATAGTTATTATAACGCGAATTGACATTCTGTTGCCCGGCACGTCATTGGTTGGCACTTCGTCCGATTCTTCAGCGCATCGTCCTCTCTTGCGGCTTGTTGCCCAATCGGTGGTTGACCTCCGTAACCCCGATATTCTTGGTGCAATTCCGCTCTCCTTGGCCCGATGCCTGACATCTGAAGCCTTCTGCCGTCCAATATCCTAACGTGATCTCCTCCGGCGCAACGTCAATTCCTCCTGCATCAACTGTCTAATCCTGATCGAGTAGACCTGCATCACTCAAAATGCAGTTAAACATCTAAACACAATCAATTAGTTTCATCATCAAAATATGAGATTCAACAATCTCCCCCTTTTGATAATGACAACTAATTGATGACTAACAGAGTTAACCTTAACTCCCCGGAGTTTAACCAAACTCTCCCTATCAATAAGTTGTATTGATAGAAACTCTTGGATTCAAGAATCCAAGCAACATATTATCATAAACTTATGCATAACATGTCATTTCATCATACTTCTCCCCCTTTGTCTTCAACAAAAAGGAGAAGTTCCTACTCTTATGTGTTTTAGAGATAAAAAGTTCCATACATTGCATGAAAAACATAGTATCAAATTTTATCATCATGCAATCTAGCAATTAAAGATGTGTAAGTTTAGCATGTTTACTTTTCTTGAGATAACAACTAATTGCTTTTCTTTAGACTACAAGCCAACAATTTTCATGATATGCAAGTTGCAAGCTAGCAAATTTTTGCTTCCTTTGCAATGTTTGAGCTAGCAATTTTGTTTCCGTAACAAGTTAGCATGTTTTGTATTTTGAGATAGGCAAGATAACACATTTGCTTTTTTTTTAGATAGCAACTCTTTTGAGATAGTAATCTTAGCAAATTTTACATCATGCAAGGTAGCAAATTTTTGTGATGTTCAAGATAGTAAGTTCTTTCTTCTCTTTTGAGAAGTGCTATTTTCGCTTCCTTTACAAAGTGCAAGCTAGCAAAGTGTTTGAAAAAGTGAGTAAGTTTTGCAACATACAAGCTAGCAAAAATTTCGAAAGCAAATACAATATAGCTTTCTTGTTGAAGTGTGTAAGCTATCGATTCTTGCTTCCTATTGTAATGTGCAAGTTGTAAGTCTTGCTTCTTGTGATAGGCAAGATAGTGATGTTCAAGAAGACAACTTTTGCTTCTTGAAATAAGCAAGTTAACAATCTTTGCTACTTAAGATAGGCAAGCTAGTAATCAAGTTTTCGCATCTTTTTGACTTGTGCACGCTAGCTATCTCCCCCTTTGTCATTGTTAAAAAGAAGGGAAGACCCTTTACATCAATTATGACAAAGGTAAGTATCAATCTTATTTATGCATCATTATATTTTTAAATTAGAATATGCACATTTTCAAAAATCTTATATTCATTCATGCACGATATTGAATAAATCAATCAACATTATGAGGATATCATACATGATACTAAAATTTTTAACTATTTGTCAACATTTTGATCATGATACTAAACATTCATCATTTAGAGTATTCATGATACAAAACATTAAATCAATATTTATAATATATCATTTTAGCAACAACTCATAGTATTTTAAATTATGATTTACATCATATGCAATACATCACATCATAATTAGAAAGCACAAGTATTGTATGCATCATTGCAAATCATAAATGTTTCATATAATGATGATATCAATTTTGTTAAATTATATCCTACCATGATCAAATCTTCTCCCCATTTTATCATTGAAAACAAGAAAGAAGTAGGGAAGAGCATAAAAGTGTAAAATATTTTAATCATTTCAAGGCATTTGTATCATAGATATAAAGAAATCATATCATCAAAGATAAGACCATTTGAATACCAAAAGACATGATTCATTTTATCAAATCTCTTCTTTTTATAAATAACATAAATTGTAGGTGTACAAAGAAGAGATTGTGATTAAAAAAGAATCTCAAGTAGTAAATCCAAGAAATCAAGATCATAATTTGAATACAAACTCATTCAAATTCAAATCGTCAAATTCATCAAAATCTCAACATTACTTTCAAGAGATTCAAAATGGTATACATAGATTTATCATAATAATCAAGGGAAAATCTTAGGAGATCATAATATAGATGATAAAATAGATATTCATGATGATAAAATAGATTCATCAAACCAAGAATTTTTAAGAAAAATACTTTTATCTATTTAGTTGTTTCGTATAAGCATGCCTTTGTCCTTTTTGTGCCAAAAAATATATATATATCATCAATCATTTAGGATCGAAAAATAAATTTTTCATAAAAACCATCAAGATCATTATGTATAACTTTTAAAATCTCATGCATAAAATGGTATCAAAACATTTAATATTTTCATTCCATCATTTTGCATTGGTTTTATTGAACATAATTTTGAATGATTCTTATAGATACCTAAAACATCTTTAGTTTTAATTTATATGATTGATTTTATCTTAGCATGCTCAAATTTTGTTCATATTTCAAAACCATACATCATGTTTGAAAACCAAAGATAAGGTTCATAAAAAAATCATCAAGCCTTCATTTCAAAAGCCATGCATCGTCATTGAAAATCAATATGGAAATCGTCAAAATACACATTCTTGCTTCTCAAGCACATACATAAGATTAATCTTACTAGGTGTATAAGCATTAGATTTATATCTAATATTTTATTGCATTAACATAACACATGCAATTTTCAAGAAAATTAATCCTAAACTAAATTAAAAATAACTCATGAAAGTATTATGTAATTTTGAAATAAATTAGAGGGATTTCGATTACCTCATTGTTGAAAGTGGTTGAGGCATAGTTTGCCACCTCTCCTTTCTTGATTTTCTGCTCGTCTTCAGAAGAGCTCAATTCATCCCAATTTTTGTTCTTCTTGTGTTCAAAGCAAGTAGTTCCATTCCTTTTGCTTTTTAATTTTTGTTTCATTTGTAGTTTAAGTTTACCATCACTTGAGCTTATGCTCGAGTAGTCTTCATGTGTTCTATATCCCAAATCCTTCCTGTCCTTTGGAAAGTTGTTCTCGAGTTTCCTTTTTGTTATATTGTTCATTTCGTAGGTCATTAGCGACCCAATAAGTTCTTCGAGAGGGAATGTTTTAAGGTCCTTGGCCTCTTGATTGGCCATAACTTTTGGATCCCAACTTTTTGGAAGGGATCTTAATATTTTAGTGACTAGTTCAAAATTAGAAAAACTTTTACCAAGAGCTTTGAGTCCATTGATGACATCCGTGAAATGGGTGTACATGTCTCCGATGGACTCGTTTGGTTTCATTCGGAAAAGTTCATAAGAGTGCACAAGGATGTTGATTTTGGACTTTTTCACTCAGCTAGTGCCTTCATGAGTGACCTCAAGAGTTCTCCAAATATCAAAAGCTGAATCACAAATTGAAACACGATTAAACTCATTTTTGTCTACTGTACAAAACAAGGCATTCATAGCCTTTGCGTTTAAAGCAAAAACCTTTTTCTCCAATTCATTCCATTCGCTCATCGGAAGAGAAGATATTTGAAATCCATTTTCGACTATGTGCCATAAATTCAAATCCAAAGAAAGTAAGAAAATACTCATTCGAGTTTTCCAACAAGTGTAGTATGTTCCATTGAAAAAGGGAGGATGAATGAGAGAGTGACCCTCTTGAAAGCCATAAAGAGCCATTTCTATTTGGGTGTTAAACCAAAGTAGAAAATTGTGGCTCTGATACCAATTGTTAGGATCAGAGTGGCACTAAGAGGGGGGGGATGAATTAGTGCAGCGGTAAAATAACGTTGGTTTAAAAACTTTCGTACGATAAAAACCAATTTCGATGAAAACCGATTTTAGAAGCTTAATAACTTAGAAGCATATAGAAGCATAGTGACTAAGTAAAGTAGTTTACAGTATGTAAATGGCAAGAATAAAATGCAAACCAGAGAACACAGCAGTTTTAGAGTGGTTCGGTCAAAACGACCTATATCCACTTGCGAAGCCTTCTTCGAAGAGGCTCCCAACTTCCACTAATAAATCATTTTGAAGGGGAAGGACTAATACCTCTCTTACAACCTTTACAAGTGGTTCACACTCTTATAATATTTTTTCAACAAGAAAGATGGAGGTGAACACTCAAGCGATTTGAAAACTAGACTTGCTAAGACTTTGCTAAGGCTCTTTTCTCAATCTCTTGCTTCTCAAAGGTTGTGATCTCAGCTGAGAATTGAGGGGTATTTATAGGCCCTAAGAGGATTCAAATTTGGGCTCCAAAATTTGAATTCTCTTGGGTTTCTGAGGCTGGCGGTGCCACCGCTTGTCGGTGGCGGTGCCATCGCCGGACCTCTCGGGTGTTGGGCGGTGCCACCGCTCAGTCCAACGGTGCCATCGCTCAGATCTCGAGTTCTGGGCGGTGCCACAAGCCTAATCTGGGGGTGCCACCGCCTACACTATTTCAACTCACTGGTTGGGCTCTAAACTTGGCCCAAACCAGTCCGAACTCGGGCCCAATTAGCCCCTACTTGGGTTATAAGATTAACACATAATCTTAACCCTAATTAATATACTAACTATGAATTTAAAGACATTTCCTAAGCTATTACAAAGTCCGTAAGTCAAGACTTCTTCCGACGAGCTTCCGGTGAACTTCCGGCGGTCTTCCGATAAACTCTCGGAAACCATTCTGCGGACTCTCGGCAAGCTCCTAAACTTCACGATTTGATCTTGGCGAGTTCCAACGAGCTTCTTCGGCAAGCTCCGTGAACTTCCCATGAACCTTCCGGCGAGCTTCCAAAAAACCCTTCGACAAGCTCCCTACTCATTCTCGGCTAGTTCCGGCAGCATTCCCGATGAACCTTCGGACTTCCATCGAACTCTTGAACTCTCAACGAATCCTTCGTGCTTGACTCTGACACTTTGTTTCGCTTTATGTCTTCATCGTTATCGTAGTTAATCCTGCACACACAAGCCAAAACTCTACTCCGATCTAAACAGTTATTATAATGCGAATTGACATTCTGTTGCTCGGTACGTCATTGGTTGGCGCTTCATCTGATTTTTTAGCGCATCGTCCTCTCTTGCGGCTTGTTGCCCAATCGGTGGTTGACCTCCGCAACCCTGATATCCTTGGTGCAATTTCGCTCTCCTTAGCCCGATGCCTGACTTCCGAAGCCTTCTACCGTCCAATATCCTAACGTGATCTCCTCCGGCGCAACGTCAATTCCTCCTGCATCAACTGTCTAATCCTGATCAAGTAGACCTGCATCACTCAAAATGCAGTTAAACATATAAACACAATCAATTAGTTTCATCTTCAAAATCTGAGATTCAATAGTCTTCACATCTAACTGCTCAACCTCTAAGTCCTACCTAGCAGCAATACCAAGAGCAACACGAATAGAAGACATTTTAACAACAGGAGAAAAAATCTCTTTAAAGTCAATACCTTTCTTTTAACCAAAGCCTTTCACAACCAATCTAGCTTTGTACTTTGGTTGAGAATAATATTCTTGAGTCTTCAACCTGAAAACCCACTTGTTCTTCAAGGCCTTCATTCCATTTGGTAATAGCATCAAATCATAAGTGTGGTTCTTTTGATGAACATTCATCTCTTCCTACATAGCAACTAACCACTTCTCTTTCTACTTACTTTCAACTGCTTCATGACAACTTTCTGGTTTACCTACATCAGTAAGCATCACATACTCATATGTAGAGTATCTTCTGGAAGGTTGACGTTGTCTAGAAGATCTTCTCAATTGAGGTTCTACTGGAACTTGCTCTCATACTTCTTCTTGCTCAACATGTCCTACAGGTAGATCAACGTCAGGCTCTACATCATCTTCCTGCATAGCTCCCCCATCACCTTGATATACTGAAAGAATAATTGGGTCACAATTTGCTAATCCTTCTGCAAAAGTATTGGCTGGTGCCTTCTTCTTCAAATCTTCAAAAGTTTGATCCTCAAAGAAGACTACATCTCTACTTCTAAACACCTTCTGCTTTTCTAGATCCCAAAGCTTGTAACCAAAATGATCATGTGAGTAACCAAGAAAAATACATTCTGTAGTCTTACCATCTAGCTTAGACATCTCATTATCTGAAACATGTGCAAATGCACGACAACCAAACACTCTCAAATGTTTGTAGGAAACATCTTTCCCTGACCATACATGCTCTGCATCATCACCATCTAGGGTTGTACATGGTGATAAGTTGATCACATCAACTGCAGTCCTCAAAGTCTCATCCCAAAACCTTTTGGGTAGCTTAGCTTGTGAAAGCATACATTTGATCTTTTCCATGATAGTGCGGTTCATCCTCTCTGCAATTGCATTATGCTGAGGTGTACCAGGAACTGTCATCTCATGTTGGATCTCATGTGATCTGCAATAGTCAATAGACAATCTTGTATACTCACCACCATTATATGATCTTATACATTTCAATTATCTTTCTGTCTCCCTTTCAACCCTAGCATTAAACTCTTTGAATACATTAATCACATGATCTTTAGTCTTTAAAGCATAGGCCCAAACTTTTCTAAAAAAATCATCTATAAAAATGACAAAATAAAGTGCATCACTTATACCAAGAACATCAACAGATCCACCATGAGTTTTTATCCTCAAAGGATCACATACATCTGTATAAACACGGTCTAAGGCATGCATTTTTCTAGACAAAGTAGGACTAGCAAATGAAACTCTATGTTGTTTACTTGCCAAACAATCAATACAAGGGTTCAGATGTATACCTCTGAGGTCTGGTAATACCTCTCTCTTGAAAAGAGCTTGCAGCCCCTTCTTGCTCATGTGTCCCAATCGCCTATGCCACAACTCTATGCTGAAGTCTTTCTCTATAGCATTTAACTGCTCACTATAAGCTTTAGCCTGCAACCTGTACAAATTATGACATTTCTTTCCATTAGTTATAACAAGAGAACCCTAACTGAGTTTCAATTGCCCTTTGTGAAATTTGCTATCATAGTCTTCATCATCTAGCCTTCCAACTGAAATTAAATTTAGCCTCAAGTCAACCATATGCCTCACAATCTTAAGCATCAACTTGCAGCCAAGGTTAGTCTTTAAATGGATATCACCCATACCTATGATGTCTACTGTGCCATAGTTGCCAATCTTGACAACACCAAAATTTTTAGACCTGTATATAGCAAAAAACTCCCTCTGTGGTGTAGCATGATAAGAAGCACCTGTGTCAATCACCCAATCAAGATCCTGACACACACAAGAAAAAATATCATCAGAAGGAGACAAAATCAAATAATCACCACCATGCATTGTAGTTGTAATATTATCTTTTGACTCTATAGACTCTACTTCTTTTCCCTTTTTCTTGCTCTTCTTAGGTTACTTACATTGGTTCTTGTGATGTCCTTTCTCACCACAATTATAGTAAATAATATCTTTTCTTGATCTTGACTTGCTTCTACCCATGTGTGAACTACTTCTAAACTTTGACCTTCCTTTGTTCTCTGAGATAAGTGCCTGTGAATCATTTTGAGATGTTGCCGAACTCTTTCTTTTCAACTCCTCATTCAACAAACTGCTTGTTACTTGACTCATAATGACAACATCATCTGGCGCAGAATTATTGAGGGAAACCACTAGTGTCTCCTAACTTTCTAGTAATAAACTGAGAAGTAACAATGCCTATAACTCATCATCAAGAGACATTTTTATAGAGGATAACTGGTTAGTAATACTTTGCATTTCATTCAAATGTTTAGCAATAGAAGCACCCTCTCTATATTTTAGGTTCACAAGTTTTCTAATCAAAAAAGCTTTGTTGCTAGTTGTTTTTCTTTTATAGAGACTTTCTAACTTTTTCCAAAGAGAATATTCAGACATTTCAGTAGAAACATGGTGAAAGACACTATCATCAAGCCATTGTCGAATAAATCTAATTGTTTTTCGATCAAACCTCTTTCACTCATCATCTGTCATAGTTGTGAGTTTTGCACTATCCCCCTGCAAAGGTCCATACAAATCTTTGCAATACAAGAGATCTTCCATTCTTGGTTTCCATATCTTCCAATTGTTTCCATTTAAACTAATCATACAAGAAACACTACTGGCCTCCATGTTCAAATACAAAATTAAATCGCAAAAACCCTTGCTCTGATACTAGTTGATGGAGATATAAATAGGAATAACCTTTGTATATGAACAAATACTAGAAGTCCATAATACGCAGCAGAATTAAATGGAACCACAATCAAATAGAATACCAAAATATACGTGGTAAACCCCTTCAATGTGAAGGGTAAAAATCACGGGGCAAACTAGAGATAATCCAACATGAGAATAATGAATATACAAATCTCAATCTCTTGCCCTAAACTCTAGCAATAATTACAAGAGAATAACTGAGATACATGGATCACGTCACTGCCTACAATATCTAAAACCTCCCCAAGTAATCACAGCAAGAGTCTACCGTAGATTTGATCTAACCTGAGATGAGAACACTGCTAGATGATTGAGAATAGCCTATCTGCGTTGTCCTTTTCTTCTTCCCTTTTTTTTCTCTTCCTTGTCTGCCTTATTTTTTTCCTTTTCTTTGGAACCCCATGGCTGTTTCCTTCTCCCACATTGCTGCCATATTTATACCTTTTTCTATCTACAAAACGCAGCCACCACACCCCCTCTAATGTTAATTAAGGTTAGGTTAAGAGGGGGTGAGCTGTGGGTTGCCCAAGCCCACTATGAACTGAATTTGTGGGCTGTCAGTCCAACACCGGGAGCCTCGTCAACAAGGTAACTTCTACTTATTTGTGTAGGGGCAGATTTATATCAATATCCCGGAAAGAAAGACGGTAGAAAAGAAAGGGTTGCCAAGGCCTACTCCTCGACCATTTGAGATCGGAAATTCACCTATTCAATCAGTTGGGCGCCATGCAACCTCCATACCCCATGGAAGAATCCAATCAAGCAAGACCGAAAGAAGGACGCCGTCATTGAATCTATTAATCGCACTATTCTTTCATTTTTGGACATAGAAAAAGGTACTTGAGAGAAAAGTAGAACAAAAAAAGGAAGGCTTCTTTCTTTGATTCAAATGAACGGTGCGATAAGCTACTCGTTTTTGAACTTACAAACAAATATAGTAGAATAATGGACTGAAAAGGCAGGCTAGCCACCCGAGAAAGCACCAAAGGAAATAGTTATATCTTTACACTGTCGGAAAGCTACTCCTGCGTAATAGCAAGATAAAGAAGCCTTATAGCCCAATATAGACGAAAGATTCAATCAGCTACTTTACAACCGTGCAAGTAGATAATTGAGGAAGTTGGTTCAGTGCGGCTTTCTTTTTGAAATTGTCATTCTGGAATTGCACGGTGAAAAGCGATCGGTTTACTTAAAAGATTCAAAATTTGTATATATAAGTCAATTGAGTATTTAATGAATCGATCTTTCTGGAGGTACTTGCTCTACTCCTAATTCGTAACCTCAAAAATAACCACTTACACAACCGATTCCGTTTTTCTTCTGATTGAAAAGGAGTGAAAGAACCCCCCAGCAAGAACGAGTGAAGACGGCTCAAGTAGTTGAGAATGTTATGCCTGCTCTGGCCCTGGATTGCCATAAAAACAATACCCATTATGTAGTTGAGAAGATAAAGAAGCCTTATAGCCCATTATGTAGCTCTACCCCGAAGTCGTTTCTATCTAGGTCTGTGAGCTTGATTGCCTTTCCTGGAAAAACGTATTTCTGTGAGGTTCACCCCAATTCGGCTTGCTTGGCTTTTACTTTCTTCTAGGATCATGGGGAGGAGCCCGATTCTCTTTGTTTACTAGATCCCCTTGTTGCACATGTCCGATCTGTACCTTCTCATGGAAAGCTTTGGCAATCCGACTTTGAGAACCCACCCTTGATATGGTTGAGTGCTTTCATCCTCTGTTCTTCTATCAGATTCAGTTGCCCCTTTGTTCATCCTGCTTTCGGTATTTCGGATTCCAGGGCGACCCTAAGGGATGGAACTTCCAATTCAGTAGGTAGCACAGCTTCCATCCCAACAAACAGGGAGTATGGAGTAGCACCGATACAAGTCCAAATGTAGGTCCGATACCCTCACAGGGCCAGTAACAACTTTTCGGGCCAATCGAGATATGTGTCTGTCATCTTCCTAGAGATCTTACCCAAGTTTTGATTCGCTGCCTCCGCTGCTCCATTGGTCTGAGGCCTTTACGGCGAGGATTTGTGCTGTTGTATCTGATACCGAATGCATAGCAGCTAAACTTATTTTTGGAAGTTAGATCAAAGATTTCTTTTTTTAAGTGAGATCCAAGATCCGACTCGTGTGGTGTTCCATATTGGCTAATTCTTCTTTCTTTAATTCAAACTTGGCCACTTTTTGCCCGTGTCAGTGTTCGATAATAAGATGCCGCTTCAACCCATTTTGTAAAGTAATCGATTGCCACTAAGATGTATTCGTGTCCATTTGATGCTGATGATAAGCGCCGAATCCCTTTTTCTTCTATTCAAAATACGGATTTTTATTCTATTCTAAGAGGGTAAAGGGCAGCCTCTAGTCCATGGATACATGCTTCATATTCTTTATAGTATTGTTAGTTCCTTTGTCAAAGTAGAGCTTAATAGCAATGGGGATGTGCGATTCATCAGGTGTAAGCAGCAATGCCCCTGCTCCGTACCCATTTTGATTAGCGGGGCACCATCAAAGTACAATTGACATGCCAGAAACTCCTCCTATTCTGTTACAGCTAATTCCTCGTCTGGGATTCAATCCTTAAACTAATGTTTTCCTCCGGGTGTTCAGCAAGGTTTTATGGTATCGCCCTTCACTTAATGGATTTGATTATTACATACGTGATGCCGAATTCAGACAGAAGCAGTAACCATCTCGCGGTCCTTCCCGTTAAAGGCGGGTTTCTCGAACTAATACTTTTTTGGTCCATGCGAGCTATTAAATGTACCGGGTCAGAAAGCATGTAATGCCTTAATCTCCGCGTTGCCCAAACCAAAGCCAAGCAAGCAGGTTTTCTCTAAACTCCATTTATATACGATGGTAATCAGTAATTTGATTGCTCAGGTAGTTTTCTCTTTCCTTCTTATTACTCGGGTAGTTTTCTTTCTTTCTGTCTTCATCGTATTGAGCCAACATAGACAAGACCCCATAGTCGTTTCAATGACGGATAGGTATAGTAGGCTTTCCCTTAGTTAGAGGCGCACCTATCAGAGTTGTGTTTTTTTCCTTTCATTTGTTTTTTTAAAAGCTTTCTGGCATGCTTAATCCTTTTTTTCCTTCGTTATTTTTCTTTATAAGCTTCTTTTTTATAGGCCCGCAGCAACGAGTGAAGGTGAATTGAGATATGAAGCGGCTAATGAATTGTACGCGATCGATAAAACCAATAATTTCTTTCTCTGTTGGTGGAGGTAGTATTTCTTGGATGGCCTTTATTATTTTTCCAGGATCGACCTCTTCTTCGCTTGTAAACAGTGCGTATCAAGCAATTTCTGTTTTTCAGTTCAAAATCCAATATTACAAAAATAATCAAGGTCAAGAGAGTAGTGGGTCCCCATGTTCTCAATTTAGTTTGAATTAGTAAAGAGCGTAATATGTTTGGTGTTTGGACATAACGGGATAGATCTGATGAAAATAATAGAAGATAAGAATAATTATTGAAGAAGCTTTAGCTTGAATACATTAAACATGTCCTTAACGGAATAGAAGATTTTCCTCAATAGAGTAGAGAGATTTTCTTGAAAAAATCTTATATGCTATCAAGATCGATCATGTCAACATTAGCCATTGGGTTGTGTTTATTGTCCTAAAAATCGAAGAGCGGGTTCTTATGGAGCATCCAAGCTCCTCTTCCATCTGAGAAAGAAAAATCAACTAGTCCAAGGGATGAGTCGAGACAGAGAGTGATAATAAGTATTCTCTGTTATCCCAGCGCTCCAGTTCGAAATGCATTTTGAGAAGCTGGCATTGATACCAGGAGGTTGGGGGCTTTGTATAGGTTTGGTTTTTGCTCGTGATGTCGTGTTCCATTTCATTTTGCTTTGAATTAAGGACTCAACACCAACAATAGGAATCTTTACCGTTAGTTTTCCTTCCATCGTCGATATCACAAGCGTCGGTTCTGAAAGAAGGAAGCTTCGTATCCTATTACGAAAAGAAAGAAAAGAAGCCTATACTCTATACTATCACTGGCCAACGAGCGGGGAAAGCATTGATTTGGTTCCATCAGCTAACGCCGCCACTCCTAGCGGAAGAGGATAGCTGAGGGCATCGTGAGGTTGAGCTGAAGGCCACTCTATCCTCGGGAAATAAGGGTAAAAAGTGACCGTACTGTAGAAAAGAGGCAGAGCATATCGAGTGGTGCTGTGCTGTCAGCCAAGCGTTGTCCTATCCACTGCTCGCTCCTGCTGTATAACTCTTAAAGATCGGCTTACCAAGTCAAAGGAATAGCTAGATCGGCTTACCAAGCTCGATTGAAAGGATAGGAACGAGTTCAACAGGTAACGGAGGTTTTTGTTCAATCATTCCTTGCCTGCTTCACGCTAGTGCTCCTTTACTGACTGTGTAGGCTATAGCTTTCCCTTTATTTTGCCAGAACTCTATTAAAGAAAGGTGCTATTAAGCAAGCCATTGATAACCCTGTAGCCATTGCCTTCCATAGGAATTAAACTTGTTAAAGAGGCATAAAAAGGTTCATTGCATCAAGTGGGAGAATCATTACATCAAAAAGAAAAAATGGATTAAAAGTCTATAGAAGGATAAGTCAAATTGGTTATTGGTTCTTGATAGGATTTCTTGAAAGAGAATGATTCATCTTGAATATAATTAATATAATGTATCTTTGGGGACTATATAAACCCCATATGTTGGGTCATGAGATGAAGAGAGTTTTTCTGAATTGTAAAAGTATTTTTTCTTGAGAGAAATATAGAAGATTGAAAGCTTGTCATACTCTTCCTCTATTTGATAACTCCATCCCCTCTTCCTATCTAGTTCAACATTTGGTATCAGAGCATAGGTTAAGCTATCCTCAAGTGCCATCCAACTCCAGATCCCCAAATTGACAAAAGAAAATTATGAAATATGGTGCATCCAAATGAAGGTTCTTCTAGGCTCCCAAGATGTATGGGAGTTTGTAGAATATGGATTTGCTGAACCAAGTCCAGCAGAAGAAGGAGCAATGAATGCAGAAGGAAGAAAACAACTCAAAGAAATAAGGAAGAAGGAGAAAAAGACTTTGTTCACAATCTACCAAGGCCTTGATGATACAATGTTGGAGATCATCGCTCCAGCAAATACTTCAAAGGAGGCTTGGGAAATGCTTCAAAGAGCATTCGGTGGTGTTGATAAGGTAAAGAAACTTCATCTACAAGTTTTACGAGCCGAGTTTGAAAAACTACAACAAGGTACTTTTGAAACTATTTCTGATTACTTCACAAAAATCATTTCTATTGTTCATCAAATGAGACGAAATGGTAAACAAGTAAATGATCAAAGAGTAATAGAAAAAATATTGAGATCTCTAGATCCGAAATTTGATTTTATTGCTGTTGCGATTGAAGAATCTAAAGATTTGGAAAAAATGTCTTTAGAAGAACTTATGGGTTTCCTTCAAGTTCATAAACAAAGGATTACAAAAAGAGGAGAAGAGAAAACTATGGAGCAAGCACTATAAGCGAAGTTTGCTCTTGAAAATAAAAGAGAATCAAATTCTCAAAGAGGAAGAGGACGAGGACAAAGAGGAAGAGGAGGCAGAAATCAAACCAATCAAGAATCTCCAAACAATGAAGATGTTGGAGAAAATTATAACCAAAGAGGCCGAGGTTATGGTCGAGGACGTGGCCGAGGCCGTGGACATGGCATAAACTCTAAAAGGTCTGAAATACAATGCTATATTTGCAAAAGGTATGGACATTACTCTTATGAATGTTATTATAATCCTAACAATCAAGGTGATAAGGCAAATTTTGTTGAGGAAGAAAAGAAGGAAAATCAAGTTTTGCTAATGAGTTATGAAAATTTGAAAAATGATCGGTCTATGACATGGTATCTAGATACAGGAGCCTCAAATCACATGTGTAGCATCAAAGAGCTATTTTCAGAAATGGATACAAGTTATTCCGGGAATATTACATTTGGTGATTTGTCTCAAAGACCAGTAAGAGGCAAAGGTAAAATTCTCATTGAACTTAATAATGGCAAGGAATTATGCATTTCAGATGTTTATTATGTTCCTGATATGAAAAATAATATTCTAAGCTCGGGACAATTACTTGAAAAAGTTTATGATATTGAGATGAAAGATATGGCTCTCTTAATTCGTGACAAGAATAAAACATTGATATCACATGTGAAAATGGCAAGGAATAGAATATTTCCTCTACATTTGAGTATTTTTTATCAATCAAATTGTTTTAAAGCTGATATCGAGGATATTTCTACACTTTGGCATCTTAGATATGCTCATTTAAATTTTGAGGCTTTGAAACTTCTAGAAAAGTATAATATGGTGACAGGAATGCCAAAAATTGATCGCCCAACAAAATTGTGTGAAATATGTGTCATGGGTAAACAAGAAAGAAAGCCTTTCAAAGTGAGAAGAACAAAAAGAGCATGGCATCGACTCGATCTGGTGCACTCGGATGTTTGTGGCCCTATCAATCCAGTAACACTTGGAGGAAGCAGGTATTTTCTTACATTTACTGATGATCATAGTGGCAAAACTTGGGTTTATATGTTAAAAGAAAAGAAAGAAGTTTTAAGCAAATTCAAAGAATTTAAGGATTTGGTTGAAAGACAAAGTTGTTGTAAGATTAAATGTTTAAGAACAGATAGAGGTGGTGAATATATATCAAATGAATTTGAAATTTTTTATAGAAATAATGGAATTCTACATTAATTCACCATGCCATACACACCTTAACAAAATGGTGTCTCGGAAAGAAAAAATAGGACTATCCTTAATATGGTCCGATGCATGTTAAAGGAAAGAAAAATTCTGAAAGAATTTTGGGGTGATGCTATTGCTTGTGCAGTTTATTTGCTTAACAGGTTTCCGACAAAGTGAATTGGTAATGTTACACCAGAAGAAGCATGAAGCTTACAAAAACCAAGAGTTGATCATTTGAGGATTTTTGGAAGTGTTGCATTTGCCAAGATACTAGAAGAAAAGAGAACGAAATTGGAGGATAAAAGCCAGAAATGTATTTTGTTAGGTTATCCAGAGAATTCTAGTGGTTACAAACTCTACAATCCTATCACAAATAAAGTTGTGATGTCAAGAGATGTTGAGTTTGATGAACAACAGATTTGGAACTGGAAAAGTGATGAGTAGCATAAGAAAGTTGTAGCTTCAGAAGAAGATGATATAATACAAGCAAGCACCGAAGTGGCTGTGCCGGAATCATCACCTAAATCAATTAGGTTACATGATTCAAGAAGTCCAATTATAAGAAGGACAAAACTGATTCAGGACTTATATGATGTGACTCGAATGATTGATACTAACAATGATGAACTTTCTTTATTTTGTCTTTTTGCAGGATATGATCCATTATCCTTTGAAGAAGCTTATAGAGATGAAAAATGGTGACAAGCTATGAATGAAGAGATTCATGTCATTAACAAAAATAATACATGGGAGCTTACTGCACTTCCAGAATGCCACCAAGCTATCGGTGTTAGGTGGATCTTCAAAACAAAAAGAAATGCAAAAGGAGAGGTAGAGAAATACAAGGCCAGATTGGTTGCAAAGGGATATAAACAACAATATGAGATTGATTATGAAGAAGTATTTGCGCCAGTTGCTCGATTGGAGACAATAAGATTTCTTATCTCTCTAGTAGCTCAAATGAAATGGAAGATTTTACAAATGGATATCAAATCAGTATTTCTTAATGAAGTTATTGAAGAAGAGGTATATATTCAACAACTTCGAAGAAAAACTTGGCATGCTAGATGGAACAAGTTTAAGGGGGGAGAATGTTGGAATTAAACTTGTTCAAGAGGCATAAAAAGGTTCATTGCATCAAGTGGGAGAATCATTACATCAAGAAGAAAAAATGGATTAAAAGTCTATAGAAGGATAAGTCAAATTGGTTATTGGTTCTTAAAAGGGTTTCTTGAAAGAGAATGATTCATCTTGAATACAATTAATATAATGTATTTTTGAAGACTATATAAACCCCATATGTTGGGTCATGAGATGAAGAGAGTTTTTCTGAAATTGTAAAAGTAATTTTTCTTGAGAGAAATATAGAAGATTGAAAGCTTGTCATACGCTTCCTCTATTTGATAACTCCATCCCCTCTTCCTATCTAGTTCAACAAGAGTGTCTTCTGTCCGATTCAGGCTGATTGGATCATCACTTCACTTGCTTGACAGGTTTTAGGTGACTCACTCCGTTTTTCTCGGGATTCATTAGCTATATTAGACTTAGCCCTTACCTTAGATTGACTCGATACCAGCTCCGTTATACTTTTCCCTGGCATTGGAATTAATTAATTACATAAGTTGGAAATCTCTACTACATAAGTTGGAAATCTCTACTACTAGAGTAGGAATGATGGTTTCTGTCTATCGTTTGAGTAGGAATGAGAGTTTCTGTCTTCTCGTTTAAGTAGGAGGCGGCAAGGCTAGAACACATCGCGACTAATGCCGCTTTTACATAATAAATAAGAAAGTGGAGGAGGCGCCACTTATTAACATTAACGAACTTTGAACTTATTAACATTAACGTTTTATTCGAACTTTGGCCAACTATTTGAGAAGGAAGTGAGTAATTCAACTTTGGTCTATAAACGCTATTTGGGAAGTGAGTAATTCCATCAAACCTTATTATGAAAGCTGGTGGTAGGGCGCTTCACTAACAACTTCGGCATAAGCAGCACCCCACTGGATTTTTGATGCAAGAACCAAAGATGCTAGGTCCGGTTCTTAATGATATAGGAGAGCTTCCTCTCCCTTCCTCCGCCTACCTTGCTCTGCTCGATACCTTCTTTTCTCTGCCTGTATGCCTACATTGCTCTGCTCGATACCGTCCTTTCTGTTTCTTTTTATTTCGTTCTGTAACACTGCTTTCTCATACTGCATCTTATAATAAGGAGTTGAACTCATACTAGCAATACTTTAGGGGAACACCCAGCTACTACATGATAGAATGGAACCACTGTCCATAAGACAACAACCAATAACAATAAGAGACCTTAGCTCGAGCTAGAGCCTTCTACAACTTTACTTGCTTCCATCCTAATGGCCATTAACACCGAAGCTCCAAGTAAAGAGCACCGGGTGTGGGTCACTACGTAATGGTAGCCAGGAGAGTAATACTTAAGGTCCAGGTCCTATATAAGAAGCGTGGCTTTGAGGCAATAGCTTAAGTTTTCGAAAGGGGAGTTAAGGTCAAGGGTCAAACTAGGGATTTGGAATGCAAGTAAGCAGCGGAAGAGTAGTCACTTGTCTCTGGCTTTCCAATAAAGATATTAGGAACAAATGAACTAGAACAGCACCGATGAGGGTTTATAGCAAATACCCTATTGAATACACCTACTCGAGCTTAGAATTCCGTTTATGCCTATAGCACCTAACACCTAAGCCTTGTTGAATGCAAACAGTAGCACCGGAATCAAACTAGTACATAAATAAGAATGGGCGCGTTGTGTGGGGCACTACTGGTAATCAACCTCGAAAGTAATAATCTAACATGGAATCAGAGGAATATCAATACACCTCTGCACAAGGAACAAAAGAATGGAAGTCAATATAAGGCAAACCCAGAATGCAAGAGCAAATAGGGAGTTAGTTGAACTCGGCTGTACAAGAATGAGTGGGCATATCAAATGACCCCCCAATAATAAATACTTGTACTGGAAGCTCGGAATCAGATCAATGCTTATGGGAGTCCAACTGGGAATAAAGAATATAAGTAGTAAGTATCATAACGTCGAATTGGAGTCTATAAGAATCAAACACACAAGTAAGCCTGGCAGTAAGGTAGTAAAGGAATAGGACTAGCGCGTAGGCACGAAACTCTTTATTAAAAGACTGAAGCTAGGGCAACGCTCTCTCATAGGAACTACAGAACTCAATCCATTAGTAAAAGAGTAGGCGGATGACAGGACAGGTACTACTATTAACTTAATTAACGGAACTCCACTTTGCACTAGGGGACTTGAACTGGAAACAAGGGCTTCAACTAGCGCTTCTCGTAATAGAGCAATACGAATTGAAATCAGTTAACCCAGCTCGGAACCAGGAACATAAGATTCAGAAGCAAACTCAAAGCGGGAGCGGCCATCATTCCTCGACCCAATTCCCTAGTACAAGAATAGGGGATAGGCAATGCAAACTCAAAGCGGGAGCGGAGTGTCATTTCAACGTTCCAGTATTGTCCGTAGTGGTTCTATTGTGACCATCAGTGGTAAGAGCCTTACTTGCCTGCTTTATTTACCTTTTCTTGTGCCTCCCTCCACGATATATCAGATACCTATGGCTGCTGATAGGAATGCCCCCTAACAACCGGGGAATCAACTAATGCCCACCCAGAACGGAACTACTAGAAAACAGGCTAGAGCTACAGCTTCTTAAACTTGAATTACCGAACCTAATTCCTATTCGCTTGCTTGAGTCACCAGCCTCTCGCCACTGGATAAGTCTTCAAATAATAACTCTCGTTCTTACTTTATTTACCATACAAAGGTTTTGCGCCCCTTACTTGCACTCTGTAGCTACTTAATTTGATATTGACTTAACTTGTTTTTAAACGGAGTCTCTTCTTTTACTCTTCTAACTTATATTGAGGTACATGATCCTAGCGATAGGGAGTTATAGAACCAAGCTTACGAATAACAGACAAGTAACTACATTCTCATTTCCTTTTCCATGTCTCCTACTTCTAATACTGGAAATCGATACTAGGGCTTTCAACTACTATGGACAAAGCTGCTACTCTATAATTGAAGTCTGATTCCTCTGATAACAAAAGTCGTATGCTCCCCCCATGAACGAGTACTTCCACCACGGATGTAAAACCTGGCTCTACTGTATCTTAGACTATATCTCCTTGCTACAGAACCTCAACTCGAAAGTCAAAGGATGATAACACTGCTAACAGGGCTTTCACTACTGATAAGTAGATGAGATTTTCCTAACTGTTTGAGGAAATCTCTTTACTCTGTTGAGAGAAATCCTCTAATCTGTTGAGGAAAACTCTCCATTCTAACTTGTATAAAAGGAAGGGGGATATGTTAATAACAATAACTTCTTCTACAACTTATTTATCTATTTATTTTCTAATATGGTATCAAAGCAGTTCCTCCTTGGCGACAGCAGGATCACCGTGTGTTAGCCAAGCGGCCACAGTAACACGCTGCCTCAAACGGAGTCATTGAAGAAGTACAAGACACGGATTCAGAGCCAGTGCTAACGAGCACTGTCTTGGCTCTGCTCATCCACTCCTTCTCTTCCTTCATCGCCGGTCTTGCTTTTCTTCGACCGGCCTTGCTCCCTCTCCTATTTGCTGCCTACAGCAGATACTCTCTGTCGCCGTCACGCAAGGAGGAAAATATTCTCTCACTGCCTCCTCAATAGCGGTGGACGGCGAACAGCAGTGTCTTCCTCGCTTCCTGGCCAGTAGCAGTCGCAACTACTGCATCTTCCTCTACCGCAGCAGCTTTCGCTGCCGCTTCCCTCTACACAATGGTGCCTCCTTAATGGCGGTGTCCTCCTCCTCAATAGCGACGAATGACAAACGGCAGTGTCTTCCTCGCTCAGTCTTCCTTGCTTAACGACAGCTGCCGCGTCTTCCTCCTTCGCTATCGCAGCCGCTTCCCGGTCAGCAGCAGCTGCAACCGCTGCATCTTCCTTCCTCTACCGCAGCAGCTTTCGCTACCGCTTTCCTCTATACATCTAATTACTGCAGATTTCTCTCACTGCAGTTTTCTTGAGTACCGCTGCAGTTTTCGCGGCCATCTTCCGGCGAACTGCAGCCTCTACAATCTGCTGCAGCAAGTAGCAATCTACAGCAGCACCCCCCTCCCTCATTCTCCACCTTGTGTGACCTGAGTATCACACAAGGTTCGCTGCATATCTTCCAAAAAAAAAAAAATGTCTTCGTTCACTTCTTCTGATGTTTCAGTTCCTGTAGGGACTCCCACTTCTTGTTCTTCTACAGGGCTTATCTCCATCAATGCTGCCATGCTAATCCCCTTTAAGTTATCAAAGGGTGGCAACTATGCGTCCTGGCGAGCTCAATTTTCTAATATTTTATTTGGATACGACTTGTTAGGTTACATTGATGGCACTTTCAGTTGTCCTCCGGCCATGCTCAACACCCCCGGCAATCCCAGTCCAGCACCCAATCCAGCTCACAAACTGTGGCTACGTCAAGATCGTCTCATCCTCCAAGCTATTCAAGCTTCAGTTGCTGGATCAGTTGCTCCCTTGATATCTTCATGTGTAATAGCTGCCGATGCATGGTCTACACTGCAAACCACCCTGGTAAATCATTCACGTACTCGCAAGCTCAGTCTTCTATCAAAGCTTATGGTGACGAAAGAAGAGGGAAGTACTATCTCTGATTATCTACAACATATCAAGGTTATCATTGATGACTTAGCCTTGAAAGGTTATTCCCTATGTGACGAAGAGGTTGTCATTCATACCCTTAATGGTCTCGACACCGACTACAAGGAATTGGCTGTTGCAATTCGGGCACGCGACTCGCCAGTCTCTTTTGAAGATCTTTATGATAAACTAACTGACTACGAGATGTACTTGAAGCATGTGGACAAACTGCCTGTTGAATCTCGGATTTTGATGATGAAATCAATTGTCATTTGTTGTCTAATCTATGTGTTGAGATAAGTGTGCAGGATTAACTACAATGAAAGTTAGACAAGCAGCAGGAGTTGTGCCGGGGTCAAGTCAATGATCACGTTGGGAGTTCGAGAGTTCGACGGAAGTTCAGACAGTCGTCGGAGGTTCTACGGGAACAGATCCAAGAAGTCCAAAAGGTTGCCAAGCGAAGCTCGTCGGAACTCGCCAAGTGGATCGTCACAAGTCCAGGAGTTTGCCGGAAGTCCGCAGGAGCATCACCGAGGGTTCATCGGATGATCGATGGAAGTTCGTCGGAAACTCGCCGGAAGAAGTGATTGACGCACCGAAGCAAAGCTGCAGAAATTGTCTTAGAATTAATCGTAGTTAGCATGTTGATTAAGTAGGAAATGGGAGGTGATCCCATTAGCTTAATCTTGGGGCAATTGGGCCCCTGAAAAACCAAAATTGGGCCGAATGGAGCTAACCATTCGGACCCTGATTGCACCAGGAGGTGCAACCGCCCAAGCCAGGAGGTAGCACCGCCTGGGCTAAGTCTCCCAGGGAGACTGGGCGGTGCAACCGCCCCAGCCAGGAGGTGGCACCGCCTGGGCTTAGTCTCCGAGCGAGACTGGGCGGTGCAACCTCCCCTGAAAGAGGTAGCACCGCCTGAGCTTGGTCTTCGAGCTCTGGCAGGAGAGGTGCAACCGCCTCAGTCAGGAGGTGGCACCGCCTGGGGCTCAGTCTCTGAGCCAGACTCAAGCGGTGCAACCGCCCCTGACAAAGAGGTGCAACCACCTGGGCTTAGTCTCCGAGCTCTGCCAGGCGATGCAACCTCTCCAGTCAGGAGGTGCAACCGCCTGATCCCGGAATTCCGGGATTTGATCGTTTTGAGCTCCAAATTTGAACTGGGTTGGGGCCTATAAATACACCACCCATTCAGCATAGAAAGAACACAGACCTACACCAAAATCTTGATCTTTTCTATGATTCTGGAGCTCAAAATTATTGTAAAAGCCCAAAAGTTCTCCTCCCTCTGTTCTTCAAGTTTTGAGTTGTAAAGAGAGGAGAGAAAGGTTCTGTAAGGGTTGTCTCCTGAGCCCGTCAAAAGGAGTGAAACTGTAAAAGGGCAGTTGGCCTTCGCCTATTGAAGGAAGGCCTCTAGTTGACGTCGGTGACCTCGTCGGTGGAGGAAGCCAAAAGTGGAGTAGGTCAAGACTGACCGAACCACTCTAAATCTCTGGTTTGCTTTTACTTTGAGCACTTTATCATTACTGCAAACCTCCTACATAGCTACTGCCCTCTGCGCTTTTACGAACGAGTTTCTAAGTTCCGATCTTTCCGAATCTGCATTTAGACAAAAATCAGTGTTTTCGTACGATCATTACATTGCAGTTTACGTTTACGTTTTGATTCTATTTATAACTGCAAACTGTCTTCTGTGCTTTTACGAACGAGTTTCTAAGTTTAGATCTTTTCGAAACTACGTTTAGACATAAACTGCGCAAACTGCATTTAGACGTAAAACTGCGTTTAGACGCAAACTCCGTTTAGACGTAAAACTGCGTTTAGACGTAAACTGCGCAAACTGCGTTTAGACGTAAACTGCGTTTAGACGTAAACTACTTTTAGATGTAAAACTGTGTTTAGACGTAAAACTACGTTTAGACGCAAACTGCATTTAGACGTAAAACTGCGTTTAGACGTAAAACTACGTTTAGACCCAAACTGCATTTAGACGCAAACTGCGTTTAGACGTAAACTGTGTTTAGATGTAAACTGTGCTTAATCTTAAGTAATCTTAGAATCGGCTTTCACCTCGAAATCGTTTTTATCGAACGAACGCAGCTTTCGTTTTTAATCGCTGAAAGATTTCCGCTGCACTAATTCACCCCCCCCCCCCCCCCCTCTTAGTGCTCTCGATCCTAACAATTGGTATAAGAGCGAGGTTGACTCTCTAATGGATTAAAACCCAAGAGAGATGGCGTACGTCGGAAACCAAGAGGGCCATTCTATTACACATCCACTCATGTTCAGTGGGACGGACTACACCTACTAGAAGACCCGAATGAGGATCTTCCTTATTTCTATGGATTTTGAACTATGGAATCTTGTCGAAAATGAATTTTCGAAGTCTTCTCTTCCAATGATCGATTGGAATGAATTGGAGAAGAAGACTTTCGCTCTTAATGCAAAGGCTATGAATGCCTTATTTTGCGCGCTTGATAAAAACGAGTTTAATCGTGTTTCAACTTGTGAAACCGCATTTGATATTTGGCACACACTCGAAGTGACTCACGAAGGCACAAGTAGAGTGAAAGAGTCAAAAATCAATCTGCTGTTACATTCTTTTGAACTTTTTCGGATGAAACCGAGTGAAACCATTGGCGACATGTTTACCCGTTTCACGGATGTCGTCAATGGTCTAAAAGGACTCGAAAAAAGCTTTTCGGATTTTGAACTCGTAAATAAGATACTAAGATCCCTTCCTAAGAGTTGGGATCCTAAAGTCACTGCTATACAAGAGGCAAAAGATCTGCGTAACTTCCCTCTTGAAGAACTAATCGAGTCATTAATGACCTACGAAATGACTTGTAAAGCTCATGAAGAGCAAGAAGACATCCTTCCAAAGAACAGGAAGGATATGACACTTAAAACTTCAGAATGCCACTTTAGAGAAAACTCAAGTGATGAGGACTGTGATGATGACTTGGCACTTCTAACAAGAAAATTTTAAAAATTCTTTAGAAGAAACAAGTTTAAGAATGGCGCAAAAAATAAACTTGAACCCAAGAAGGACCAAGTTATTTGCTATGAATGCAAAAAGCCGGGACACTACAAGAGTGATTGTCCCCAAGTCAAAAAGAGAACATCAAAGAAAAAGGCGCTCAAAGCAACATGGGATGATTCGAGCGCATCCGAAGAAGAGGAGTCCAATACCGAGCAAGTTGCTCATTACGCCTTAACGGCCATCGGAGATGAGGTAACAGATTTAATTGATGAAGATTTACCTTATCATGAATTATTAAATGCTTTCCATGAATTATTTGATGAATGTAAAACAATTAGTAGAAAATACAAATTGCTAAAAAAGGAGCATGATAGTCTTATTTGCAATTTCGATAAGTTAAATGCTAAACATCATGATAGTTTAAGCTCATGCATAAAATGCCATGATCTAGAAACTCTCCAAAAAGAAAACTTGCTACTTAAGGACACCTTGAAGAAATTCGAGGTTGGTAGCAAGTCATTGAACATGATCCTTACAAACAAGGGTCACGTTCCCAAAAGAAGTGGAATTGGATTCGTGAGAAGTCCTCACCAAAATCCAACCACCTTCATAAAAGGCTCCATCTTACATGTTCAACATCAAAACAAATGCAACTTTTGTTGCAAGTTTGGACACAAGACACACTATTGTCCATTCAAGAAAATTAGTCCAAACAAATTGATTTGGGTTCATAAAGGAACAATGATAAATTCTATGCAACATGATAAACAATGTAGATCTATTTGTGAGGCACCCAAAAGCAAATGGGTACCTAAACATCATCCTTTCTTGTAGAAAACTAAACCATCGCAAGCTAGGAGCAAGAGATGGTACCTTGATAGTGGATGCTCAAGGCATATGACCAGAGATCCATCTCAATTCTCTAAGCTCACTAGCATAGACGAAGGCTATGTCACCTTCGGAGACAACAACAAGGGTAAAATCATTGGCAAAGGAACCATAGGTAACAAATCCAACTTCTTTATTGAAGATGTTTTGTTAGTTGATGGTTTAAAGCATAACCTCTTAAGCATTAGTCAACTATGTGATAAAGAATATATTGTCAGATTTGAATCTAATGCTTGCATCATTGAAAAACCACACAAAAACATATCTATGATTGCATTAAAACAAAATAACGTATACACTATTGACATCAATGATTTGTGTAATGAAATGTGTTTTTCTGTTTTGAAAGAGGATGCTTGGATATGGCATAGAAGATTAGGTCATGCTAGCATGAAACTAATCACTCAAATATCATCTAAAGAACTTGTAAGAGGAATTCCTCATATCAAGTTCATCAAAGATAATATATGTGATGCTTGCCAATTAGGTAAACAAATTAAGGGTAGTTTCAAATCTAAGAATCAAATAAGCACCTCTAGGCCCTTACAATTGATCCATATAGACTTGTTCGGACCAATCTCCACTTCAAGTCTAGGAGGTAGCAAATACGCTTTCGTCATCGTGGATGACTATAGCAGATACACATGGACTTACTTCTTAAAACAGAAAAGTGAATGCCTTAGATATTTTACCAAGTTTTGTAAACTTGTTCAGAATGAGAAAGGTTCTATGATTTCGTCAATTAGAAGTGATCATGGTGGTGAATTTCAAAACCATGATTTCCAGGAATTTTGTGAACTCAATGGATACAACCATAATTTCTCTACTCCTAGAAATCCTCAACAAAATGGAGTGGTAGAAAGAAAAAATCAGAATTTACAAGAAATGGCAAGAACCATGTTGAATGAACAAAACCTACCCAAATATTTTTGGGCCGAAGCCGTAAATATTGCATGCTACATTTTAAATAGAGTTCTAGTAAGACCCCTGCTAACCAAAACTCCCTATGAGTTATGAAACAACAAAAAACCCAATGTCTCATATTTTAAAGTCTTTGGGTGTAAGTGTTTTATCTTGAATGAAAAGGATAACTTAGAAAAATTTGATGCTAAATCTGATGAAGGAATCTTTCTTGGTTACTCTTCAGTTTCTAAAGCCTTTCGTATCTTAAATAAAAGAACTTTAATTATCGAAGAATCCATTCATGTTGTTTTCAATGAGATTTTCGAAATCAAGAAAAATGATTTTGATGATGATGTTAATTTTGATTCCTTAAATTTAAATGAAACCACTTCTCCAACTAGCAACTTGGATGCATCCACTTCTGAAACATCCTTACCCAAGGATTGGAAGTATGTAGATGCTCATCCCAAGGAGCTAATCTTAGGAGACACCTCAAAGGGGGTTCAAACACGATCTTCTCTTCAAAATTTTTGTGCGAACGCAGCATTTCTCTCCCAAATTGAACCCAAATGTGTTGACGAAGCCATGAAAGATTATTCATGGATTATCGCAATGCAAGATGAATTGAATCAATTTGAGAGAAATGAGGTGTGGAAGCTTGTTCCTAGGCCAAATGACCATTTAGTTATTGGTACTAAATGGGTCTTCAGAAACAAGCAAGATGAAAATGATATCGTGGTTAGAAACAAGGCTAGATTAGTGGCCAAAGGTTTCAACCAAGAAAAAGGTATCGATTACGAAGAAACCTTCGCTCCTGTGGCTCGATTGGAAGCCATAAGGATGCTCCTTGCCTACGCTAGTAGTAATAATTTTAAGTTATTTCAAATGGATGTTAAAAGTGCTTTTCTAAATGGGTTTATCTCCAAAGAAGTTTATGTTGAACAACCTCCTAGATTTGAAAATGATAGCCTCCCTAATCATGTGTTTAGATTAACTAAAGCTCTCTATGGTTTAAAACAAGCCCCAAGGGCTTGGTATGAGAGACTTAGTTCTTTTCTTATTGAAAATAATTTCACAAAAGGCAAGGTTGATGCTACATTATTCATCAAGAATTTTGAAAATAATTTTCTCATTGTTCAGATTTATGTTGATGACATTATCTTTGGCTCTACAAATGAATCTCTTTGTGAATCTTTTGCTAAAACTATGAGTCTTGAATTCGAAATGAGCTTAATGGGAGAATTAACATTCTTCTTAGGCTTACAAATCAAACAACTAAGCAATGACATCTTTATTAGTCAAACTAAATATGCTATGAATTTATTGAAAAAATTTAATATGAACAACTCAAAGGCTATTAACACTCCTATGAGCACCTCCACTAAGTTAGAAATTGATGAAAGTGGAGAAAGCTTCAATCAAAAAACTTATAGGGGTATGATAGGAAGTTTACTTTACCTCACTGCAACCAGACCAGACACCATGTTCAGTGTAGGACTTTGTGCTAGATTTCAATCAAACCCTAAGATATCTCATCTCAAAGCAGTTAAGAGAATACTTAGATATCATAATGGTACCACAAATTTAGGATTATGGTACCCAAAATCAAAAAATTTTGAGTTATTTGCTTATGCTGATGTTGACTTTGCTGGCTGTAGACTGGATAGAAAAAGCACATCAGGATCATGTCAATTTTTAGGAAATGCCCTTGTTTCCTAGTCATCTAAGAAACAAAACTTGGTTGCACTATCAACAATCGAAGCTGAATATATTGCAGCAAGTGCATGTTGTGCACAAGTTGTATGGATGAAAAACACCTTAGAAGATTACAAAGTTAATCTTAAAGATATTCCCATTAAATGTGACAATACGAGTGCAATATGCTTAACTAAGAATCCTATACAACACTCAAGAACAAAACATATTGATATTAGACATCACTTTATACGAGATCATGTCACTAATCATGACGTAACCATAGAGTTCATTGATACTAAACATCAACTAGCTGACATTTTCACAAAACCTCTAAGTGAAAAACAATTTGATTTCATAAGAAGAGAATTAGGAATGTTGATGTGTCCGAATAGATAAACTTGTTAAAATTATTTTTCGGACTTTATTGAATGATCAAATCACTTGATTACCATGTTTCCATGATTATATTTGAAAATCAGCAGCATAATCTTGTCCAAATGCATCTCATTGTCTGAATACTATAAATCGGATTTTCTTGGTATCAGAAATGATTCCTGCGTATGAATTTCATGAAAAATATGATACCTACGTATGAAATTTTTCTGAAATAGATTTGATGAAATGATTCCTACATATGAATTTCATCTTGAAATATGGATGATAATATCCTTACTTACACAAAGGATTATAACAAAAAAGGAGAAGTACTCAAAGCAATCTATGTATAATGTCTTCCTCTATGTGCTGGCTTATATTATTTTCCTCGTATCACAACTACCATGCTTTTTGTTGATGACAAAGGGGGAGAAATATATGAATTGATGCTATGATTATGCCATGCTTGCATATGAATATATGAATTGATGCTATGACAATGCCATGCTTGCATATGAATATATGAATTGATGCTATCTTTGCATCACCAAGAGATATATGAACAGATGTAATAATTTGCATTATGCCTTGAGTTGATACCTTACTATGTGAAGAAATGAAATACATGCTAAAAGATTTGACATGTGTACATCATGTAATGATATCAAAATCTTACTTCACAGCTTTACATGTTGATATCTTACAATACAATGAATTGTTACAATTATCATCATTCAAACTTGAAAACTGAAAATGGATGTCAAGCCTTGACATCATCTTCAGAGAGATACATCATGATGGGTATCATGATGGGAGTATTGATAAGTTAAATTGATTTAACTTATCAATAGGTCTTATCTCAAGAATGACATATAGACAGGGGGAGTTAAGGTTAACTCCATTATCAATTTATTGTCATAATAAAAAAGAGGGAGATTGTTGAATCTCGGATTTTGATGATGAAGTCAATTGTCATTTGTTGTCTAATCTATGTGTTGAGATAAGTGTGCAGGATTAACTACGATGAAAGTTAGACAAGCAGTAGGAGTTGCGCCGGGGTCAAGTCAATGATCACGTTGGGAGTTCGAGAGTTCGACGGAAGTTCGTGTTAGGATCGAGAGCACTAAGAGGGGGGGGGGTGAATTAGTGCAGCGGAAATCTTTCAGCGATTAAAAACGAAAGCTGCGTTTGTTCAATAAAAGCGATTTCGATGTAAAAGTCGATTCTAAGATAACTTAAGATTAAGCGCAGTTTACGTCTAAACGCAGTTTGCGTCTAAACACAGTTTGCGTCTAAACTCAGTTTACGTCTAAACTCAGTTTACGTCTAAACGTAGTTTGCGTCTAAACGTAGTTTGCGTCTAAACATAGTTTTACGTCTAAACTCAGTTTACGTCTAAACGTAGTTTGCGCCTAAACACAGTTTTACGTCTAAACTCAGTTTTACGTCTAAACGTAGTTTGACCAGTTTACGTCTAAACGCAGTTTTACGTCTAAACGCAGTTTTGCGTCTAAACGCAGTTTTACGTCTAAACGCAGTTTTGCGTCTAAACGCAGTTTTACGTCTAAACGTAGTTTACATCTAAAAGCAGATTCTGAACTTTGAAAAGCATTTTATGAATGTGCAGAAAATAGTTTGCAGTTATAAATGGAATCAAAATGTAAACGTAAACTGCAATGTAATGATCGTACGTAAAACGTCGATTTATGTCTAAACGCAGATTCGGAAAGATCTGAACTTAGAAACTTGTTTGTAAAAGCACAGAAGACAGTTTGCAGTTATAAATCGAATCAGAACGTAAGCGTAAACTGCAATGTAAAGATCGTACGAAAACACTGATTTACGTCTGAATGCAGATTCGGAAAGATCAGAACTTAGAGACTCGTTCGTAAAAGAGCAGAGGGCAGTAGCTATGTAGGAGGTTTGTAGTAATGATAAAGTGCTCAAAGTAAAAGCAAACTAGAGATTTAGAGTGGTTCGGTCAGTCTTGACCTACTTCACTTTTGCTTCCTCCACCGACGAGGTCACCGACGTCAACTAGAGGCCTTCCTTCAATAGGCGAAGGCCAACTACCCTTTTACAGTTTCACTCCTTTTGACGGGCTCAGGAGACAACCCTTACAGAACCTTTCTCTCCTCTCTTTACAACTCAAAACTTGAAGAACAGAGGGAGGAGAACTTTAGGCCTTAACCACAATTTTGAGCTCTAAGAATCACAGAAAAGATCAAGATTTCGGTGTCTATTTCTTACTCTTTCTATGCTGAATGGGTGGGGTCTTTATAGGCCCCAACCCAGTTCAAATTTGGAGCTCAAAACCATCAAATCCTAAAATTTCGGGATCAGGCGGTTGCACCTCCTGACTGGAGAGGTTGCACCGCCTGGCAGAGCTCGGAGACTGAGCCCAGGTGGTTGCACCTCTCTGTCAGGAGAGGTTGCACCGCCTGGCAGAGCTCGAAGACTGAGCCCAGGCGGTTGCACCTCTCTGTCAGGGGCGGTTGCACCTCTCCTACCAGAGCTCGAAGACCGAGCTCAAGCGGTTGCACCGCCTGACCGGAGAGGTTGCACCGCCTGGCAGGGCTCGAAACTTGAGCTCTGGGCGGTTGCACCTCTTGGCTGGGGCGGTTGCACCGCCCAGTCTCGCTGGGAGACATAGCCTGGGTGGTGCTACCTCCCTGCCTGGGCGGTTGCACCTCTTTCACTATTTCAGCTCACTTGGTTTGGCTCCAAACTTGGTCCAAACAAGTCCGAACTTGGGCCTAATTGGCCCCTACTTGGGTTATAGGATTAACACCTAATCCTAACCCTAATTAACGTGCTAACTATGAATTTAAAGATATTTTCTAAGCTATTACAAAGTCCGCAAGTCAAGACTCCTTCTGGCGAGCTTCCGGCAAACTTCCGGCGGTCTTCCGATGAACTCTCGGAAACCATTCTGCGGACTCCCGGCAAGCCTCTAGACTTCACGATTTGATCTTAATGAGTTCCAACGGGCTTCTTCGGCAAGCTCCGATCTTTCTCGGCGAGCTCCGCGAACTTCCAACGAACCTTCCAGCGAGCTTCCGAAAAACCCTTCGGCAAGCTCCCAACTCATTCTAGGCTAGTTCCCGTAGCATTCCCGACGAACCTTCGGACTTCCGTCGAACTCTCAAACTCGCAACAAATCCTTTGCGCTTGACTCCGACACTTTGTTTCACTTTATATCTTCATCGTTATCATAGTTAATCCTGCACAACAAAACAAAACTTCGATCAAGACACTTAATCCTAAGCAATTAACCAAGTTGTCCGACATGTCATTGGTCCCTCGACGCTTCGTCCGATTCTTCGGCGCATCGTCCTCTCCTGCAGCCTATTTCCCAATCGGCCAGTTGACTCCACAACTCCGATATCCTTGGCACAATACCCGCTCTTCTTGGCCCGATGCCCGATTCCACGGCCCGAAGCCTTCTGTCAATACGTCGACCGATCCACCGGCCCGACGTCCAATCTTCTGACATGTTCCTTCGGCACAACATGATTTTCCTGCTTTAATTGTCTCATCCTGATCGAAGCATCCTGCGTCACTCAAAATGCAGATTAAATCATAAACATATATCAAGTAGTTTCATCATCAAAATACGAGATTCAACAGTTCAGACAGTCGTCGGAGGTTCTGCGGGAACAGATCCGAGAAGTCCAGAAGCTTGCCAAGCGAAGCTCGTCGGAACTCGCCAACTGGATCGTCGCAAGTCCAGGAGTTTGCCGGAAGTCCGCAGGAGCATCACCGAGGGTTCATCGGATGATCGACGGAAGTTCGCCGGAAACTCGCCGGAAGAAGCGATTGACGCACCGAAGCAAAGCTACAGAAATTATCTTAGAATTAATCGTAGTTAGCACATTGATTAAGTAGGAAATGGGAGGTGATCCCATTAGCTTAATCTTGGGGCAATTGGGCCCCTGAAAAACCAAAATTGGGCTGAATGGAGCTAACCATTCGGACCCTGATTGCACCAGGAGGTGCAACCGCCCAAGCCAGGAGGTAGCACCGCCTGGGCTAAGTCTCCCAGGGAGACTGGGCAGTGCAACCGCCCCAGCCAGGAGGTGGCACCGCTTGGGCTCAGTCTCCGAGCGAGACTGGGCGGTGCAACCTCCCCTGACAGAGGTAGCACCGCCTGAGCTCGGTCTTCGAGCTCTAGCAGGAGAGGTGCAACCGCCTCAGTCAGGAGGTGGCACCGCCTGGGGCTCAGTCTCCGAGCCAAACTCAGGCGGTGCAACCGCCCCTGACAGAGAGGTGCAACCGCCTGGGCTCAGTCTCCGAGCTCTGCCAGGCGGTGCAACCTCTCCAGTTAGGAGGTGCAACCGCTTGATCTCGGAATTCCGGGATTTGATCATTTTGAGCTCCAAATTTGAACTGGGTTGGAGCCTATAAATAACCCACCCATTCAGCACAGAAAGAACACAGACGTAAACTGCGCAAACTGCATTTAGACGTAAAACTGCGTTTAGACGTAAACTGCGTTTAGACGTGGAACTGCGTTTAGACGTAAAACTGCGCAAACTGTGTTTAGACGCAAACTGCGTTTAGACGCAAACTACGTTTAGACGCAAACTGCGTTTAGACGTAAACTACTTTTAGACGTAAAACTGCGTTTAGACGCAAACTGCGTTTAGACGTAAAACTGCGTTTAGACGTAAAATTGCGTTTAGACCCAAACTGCATTTAGACGCAAACTGCGTTTAGACGTAAACTGTGTTTAGACGTAAACTGCACTTAATCTTAAGTAATCTTAGAATCGGTTTCACCTCGAAATTGTTTTTATCGAACGAACGCAGCTTTCGTTTTTAATCGTTGAAAGATTTTCGCTGCACTAATTCACCCCCCCCCCCCCCCCCCCCCCCCCTCTTAGTGCTCTCGATCCTAACACTGCCTAGATCAACTGTCACAGCTCAAGTTAGTCACAAGTCCAAACGGAAGAGCACTCGGTACTCGCTGAACATCACTCAAGGTTTGGCTAATGCACCTCTTGATTTTGTGAGTTCCATGCAACACCCCTCCTCTCCTCCTAGTCATCACTTCTCGCAAAGTGGTAACTACAGCCATCATTCGTCTTGGCGCCCTGCCCTACCGAGCCATCAAAGACGGGTCGTTTGCCAACTATGTGACAAAGTCAGCCACTCCACTAAAGTTTACCGATCTCGTCCCAGCCTCCCTGCTCCGTCACACTGGCCTCAGGCAAATCTCTTAACTTCTCCGACACCTAGCCAGTCCATCTGGATTGTCGACTCTGGTGCCTCTCATCACAACACCGCTGATCTTCAGAATTTGTCTCTTCACAATCCCTATGGCGACGATGAAGATATCATCATTGGTGATGTTAAAGGACTTTCTATAACTCATACTAGTTCCACAACGCTTAATTCTGACTCTAATACATTTACCCTCGATGATGTTTTATGCGCCCCTCATATTAAACGCAACCTCATTTCTATTTCTCAATTTTGCAAACATAACAATACTTCCATTGAATTCTTTCCTGATTCATTTATTGTTAAGGACTTGAGCACTGGGGCATCATTGGTCCAAGGCCCGAATAAAGACAACATTTACGAATGACCGTCAACCTCTCGAATAACCTAGCCCACTGTTCATTCTTCTGTTGCGGCTCTAGTTGATGTGTGGCATCGTCGGCTTGGTCATCCCTCGTCCTTTATTCGGTAGAAATTATTATCTCGTCACTCTCTTCCTCTTTTTAAGTCCACTAATTCTATGATGCATTGTGATGCTTGTCTTAGTAATAAGAGTCATCGGCAACCTTTTGGCTCATCTTCCATTTCCTCCTCTAAACCTTTTGAAATTATATATACTGATGTTTGGGGTCCTGCTCCAATCTTATCTTTTGATAAGTTCCGATTTTATGTTATTTTTGTAGATCACTTCTCTAAGTACACATGGATATATCCTCTTTCTCATAAATCTGACGTTTCTCATATTTTTTCCACTTTCCAAAAGTTGGTCAAGAACTATTTTTAGTCTATCATTAAAATAGTCTACTTTGATGGTGGCGGTGAATATCAAGCCCTAGCATCCCATCTCTCAGCTTGTGACATTCAATACCTCAAGTCTCCCCCACATACTCCTCAACTAGTTGGTTCTGCCGAACGTAAACATCGGCATATAGTAGAAACTGGACTCACACTTCTACACCAGGCTTCCATGCCTTCAACTTTTTGGACAGCAGCCTTTCTAACTGTTGTCTACCTAATTAATCGAATGCCTACACCAGTTCTACAATACCAGTCCCCCTTTGACATACTATTTCACAAACCCCCTAACCTTCGTAAACTCCGAGTGTTCGGTTGTTTATGTTATCCTTGGTTACATCCATATGCCTCTCATAAGTTAACATCTCGCTCTACTCCTTGCGTCTTTATTGGTTACTCACTTGAACATAATGCTTTCCGTTGCTATAATCTCCACACTCGTAAAATCTTTATATCACGTCACGTTGTCTTTGTTGAGTCTAACTTTTCTTTCCAAACCCTTCCATATCCTGCCATACGGACCACTTCACTATCTCACTGGAGTATACCTTCGGACCAATCGGACGAGCCTCCCATGACTTCGTCTACTTCCTCCCCTCCTGACCTGCACTATATCACTCTAGTTCAACACTTGCCCGTTTCCTCTGTTCCTACTCCACTCAACTCTTCTCCAATTGATGGGGTAATATGTTCTGAAACACAACCATCCTCCTTACCTCCTTCTCGCCCAAGTGCCCCTGACGTGTCTCCGCTTGACCCGGCTTGTGCCATAGATCCTCACCCAACGTCGCCTCCCAATCCTGTCGTCTCCAATCATCCTATGACCACTCGCTATAAGCATGGTATTTTTAAACCTCGTCAGGTACTTAACCTATAAGCTATCATGAATTCCTCATCCCCAAACGTTGAACCCACCACCTTCACTCAAGTCCAAAAATCTCCGCATTGGCGTACTGCCATGAGTGAGGAATATAATGCCCTCCTCCATAATTCAACATGGGATCTCATTCCTTTCCATCCTTCACAAAACATCATCGGGTGTAAGTGGGTCTTTAGAATTAAGCGGAACCCAGATGGCTCTGTTGCCCGATATAAGGCGCTTGGTCGCTAAAGGGTTTCATCAACGACCTGAAGTTGATTTCACTAAGACGTTTAGTCCTGTTGTTAAACCCACTACAATCCAGCTTATCTTGAGTCTGGCTACCACTAAAGGCTAGCAATTACGACAATCGGATGTTAATAATGCCTTTCTACAGGGATCTCTATCCGAAGATATTTTTATGCAACAACCCCCCGGTTTTACTCATCCTCAGTATCCACAGCATGTTTGCAAACTTCGGAAAGCCATTTATGGACTTTGTCAGGCTCCGAGAGCTTGGTACACTGAACTTAGCTCATTTTTTACTTCTATCGGCTTTCTTAACTCCAAATCTGACACTTCGTTGTTTCTGCGATATCATCATAGAAACACAATGTATATTCTGGTATATGTGGATGATATTATTGTCACAGGCAACAATCCTATCAGCTTCCAAGCGTTCATCAAACAACTGGCAGCTCGATTCTCGCTTAAGGATCTCGGACCCTTGAGCTACTTTATGGGCGTCGAAGCTACCTTCACGTCTTCTGGTCTCCTTTTATCACAACGCAAGTACATTCAAGATTTGTTATTAAAGACAAACATGCATGATGCAAATGCAGTTACAACCCCCATCTCTACTAGTGGTTCTCTCAAATTATCGGATGGAAGTTCTGCTACGGAACCCACTCAATACCACCAAGTTGTTGGCTCTTTACAATACTTAGCTCTTACGCGTCCAGACATCTCATTTGCTGTCAACAAATTATCACAGTTTATGTAGCAACCATCTACTCTACACTGGTATGTGGTTAAGAGACTTCTACAATATCTTAAAGGGACCCTAAATCATGGACTCTTTTTTCGTAAACACTCTCCACTTCATCTTCATGCCTTTGCCGATGCTGATTGGGCAGGTAACCTTGATGACAGAACATCTACATCGGGGTATATTATCTTCCTTGGTGCTCATCCAATCAGTTGGAGTTCTAAGAAGCAAAAGACAGTCGCCCGGTCTACAATTGAAGCTGAATACCATGCCATTGCCGCTACTACTGCAGAACTCAATTGGATCACGAATCTACTCCAGGAACTTAACATCGATTCCACCCCTACAATATATTGTGATAATATTGGAGCTACCTATCTGTGCGCTAATCCGGTATTCCACTCCCGCATGAAACATATTGCTATCGACTTCCACTTTGTACGCGATCAAGTTGTCCGTCGTCAGCTTCGTGTCTCTCATGTTCATATGGTTGATCAATTAGCCGACTCATTTACGAAGCCTCTAGCTCGTAAACTTTTTTGCATTACCATCTTGCGGGGGCATGATAAGTAGATGAGATTTTCCTAACTGTTTGAGGAAATCTCTTACTCTGTTGAGGGAAATCCTCTAATCTGTTGAGGAAAACTCTCCCTTCTAACCTGTATAAAAGGAAGGGGATATGTTAATAACAATCAACTTCTTCTACAACTTGTTTATCTATTTATTTTCTAACAACTACAACCCTCGGATCTAACTACACAGCACTAACTGGACTCGATTCTCTGCTTTGAGTTATCTTATTGTTAGTAGCGATATAAGCCCTGTCAGTAATAGACGCATTCCTGTTAGCGTCGGTTCCATTTCTATTATCATTAGTTGTTTTCTATCTCCCTATGCGCTATATGGTACCTTATCCGGTTGCTCCCTTTTCTATTCTATTTGTAGTTTTCTCTAATGGCGGTAGTTCTTTATTTTTTCCAGTAGGCGTGTAAGGTCTTGTTAGCAGTAGTTCAATTGTTGATAGCAGCGGTTCCGGCCTGTTAGACAGGTGTTCTAATCTATACCATATAAGCGAAAGAGTTAGCTTAGGGCATACGCCTTGTTAACAATAGGGAGATTCTAGGAGTCCACAACAAACAAAGACTTTTCTATTTAAGAGTCGGAGACACGGAAGGCAGCTAACGAATATCCGTTTTAGAGCTACGATTACTAGAAAATGAGTTAGGAGTACCAAGTGAGATAAAAGGAATTGTAGCTGGGGAGTAAAAGTACGAGTTTAGAACATAAGTATTGGTAGCGAAAGAGTGTAGCGGCAGTGTGCTATGTTCAATGGCATACTAAAATAAACAAGTAAGAGTAGGGTTCAGCAGCTGCAGTCTCATCAGTTGTATGGTGTATTCCCAGTTCAACTCCTATTAGTAGTTAAGTTCTCTCGGTCATTAGATAAAGAACGAAATTAAGTAGCCGGAGAATGAAAAGCCCTAGGTACAGGCAAAAAGCCAGGATAGTTCTCTTGTGGTTGTTCGACCTTCTAGTTCTTAGTTCCATCCTGTTAGTAGTGTTTGCTTGTCCCCGAGTTTGGTCTGTTAGGGTGCTGTTCCAATCTTAGTATCAACAGTAAAAGCCCGATAGAGTAAGGTTGTTATTAGAAGCAACTGTTATAGCTTGAAAACAAAGATAATAAGGTGGATCGACATAATGAAGCTAATGAATGGCTCTAAGCAGTAAGTAGAGCAGGCGGGGTAAAGAGTCAGAAGCCCTGTCGTTGGTTGAAGTATAAGTGAGAGCCCTGGTCCTGAGTGTCGTTTTCATTCGTTTTTTTTTGTTTTCGTTGTTCCATTCTTTCCGGTTGGAGGTCTCAAGCTTGGTAGGTTCCTAGGGAATATGAGTTAAGACAATAAGAAGCACTATTTGTTTACCGGACTCATTCTACTCCTGTCGTGTTCAATTCTTTAGTTCCTTATGCCGATTCCTATGCCCCCTACGCAGCGCTAAGGACAATTCTTTTACTTATTGGGTTAATTTACACACCTATTTGATTATGGCTTTACCTATAAAATAGATTAGTGAAAAACAAACTAGAGCAGTACTTGTGTTGTTTGGTAGCTTGTCCTTACCTTTGCTTAGTCTACCGATCCTTAGCTTAGCTGCATTCTCTTGCCCATGCCTTTCATTCTTGAGTTGTAACTTCACTACCTAAGTGCGGTCTCTTCTCTAAAACTTATACTGCTGCTCCCGAGGCTTCAACAAGTACTAACGCGACTTATATTCTAAACTCAATCTTTCACTTGTATAATACAGATTGGAACTACTATCAACAATACCTCTTCTCGTAACTCTAGATTGAACTTATTAGCCTTGCTTTTCTCCTCGGTAAACTAACCCCCCTCGCTTTCGTTCTTTAAACACTACGTCGGGGATCCTCCGCTTGAAACTGATACCAGCGCTAATAGGAATTGAAGTGCCAATAAAATCAATCGAGCTCGAGATAAAGAGTAAAAACAATGCCAATAAAACTCTAGTGTCTGTCGGGCATACAAATAATGGAACTGCACCTAAGGGCTTGGACACTACCCCCTACCCTACAACAACTAAACTCATAACTCATACCGTAACTGCTGCTTCTAACCCTTGCTTACTGCCTTGTAACTACTGATCCAGATCTTTTAAACAATGTCAATAGTACCTAAAATGTAGCAGAAGAACCCTACCAATACTCATAAAGGAAAGAAAGAATTGAATTACTACTGGAAAGAACGAAACACGGAATGAATGACAGGAAAGCAAGAATGGGCTCTTAACAGCAGAGATCAGAATTGCACTCAGTATTCCAAGAGACAAGTCACGACTAGCCGAAAAAAGCAACTACTAGGAGCAAGGATGAAACACTACCTAATAAATGAAACACATAATTCAGGATAAAGATACCGGTCTGTCTGGAACTATAAGACCATAGGATATATCGTATACAGAGGCTAAGAATGCAAGAAAGTAGTGTTTGTTGGGCGCCGTATCCTAATTGAACTCTACAAGGTGTTCTCTTTATCCACCATGCTGTGTACTCCCCTTTCAGAATTGAGTGTAGTTACCTGCATTGGGAATTAACCCCATTAGTATAAGAGCGGGCGCTGAGAGGACAGGGATGAACTCATCGGTATCATAATTGCACCGGCACAAACAGCTACAAATATAGAAAATAACTGTGAAAAACAGAAAAGAACTGTGGTTTTTAGACTGCTTTTTGCTCTAATTACTCTAGCGCAATTGGAATATAATAATAATATGATAAACCACATTCTAAATCTAAGTAGGGCCCCCAACAGAAAAGACTAGCTTGTTTGCGCCGGTGTCTCAGGTAAACCTCATTCTTTTATGTAAACTGAATTCCTCCTAGACCAGTTGATGCTCGTACTTCCCCGGCCCACTCTACTAGATGTGTGTTTATGTCTCGCCCGCTCCTATACGAGGATTAGATGCGTTTGTGCCTCGGGTGGGTAGGTGTATTGCAAGATAGAGAGTTTTTCAATGACAAAGTAGAGGTTGGGGATGCCAAATAAGAATGAAAAATCCCACAACAAAGATAGAGTCGATGAATCGCGTGTTTGTTGGTAAGCAAGTAAGGATCCCCGGTTGGTTGGTTAATCAGATGAGGAAGAATTGAACTCGCCAAGCACTAGCCAAACAGACAAGAAGAAATAAGGAACACCCAATAGTTGTACAAAAAACCTACTCTTTAGTTCACTTGCTCTCAGGCCTTACTCGTTGAGATTGAGCCTCCCGTCCCGCTTCTTTCTCTTAGGCTTGCTACCTATCCTGTTTACTTGTATTGATATATATGTATTGATATGATAAAACCAATTCCAAATCTAAGTAATAACCAACAAACAAAGAAATAATGTAGACCGGTCAGTTGCTTGGCCAGTTAAGCTTGTAGTAGTGTCTTGGAGGATCTATGTTATAGTTTGGGTACGCCCCTCCACGCTTGAAGTCTGCCTTGCCGCTTTAAGTATTACTTCCCTAGGAACAACACTCCGCTACACTCTTTTCGGCAGGGAGCTACACCAGTCGATCTATTCTTGCATTTGCCTTTGTTTCTTACTTAGTTACTTGTCGGGTAATTGTTTGTCTGCTTGTCTAGTAGTTACTTGGTGGAAATCAATAAGCAAATAAAGGAATGCACCTAATAAGAGGAGCCCTCTTAACTAGAGATGTAATTACTCCTATAAGACTTTACCTTGGAACTGGTAACCATCCTACTAGATTGGGATGAAACAGTCCTCTGTGGACTTAGAACCGCAAAAGCACACTAATAATGAAACTTCAAAGGCAGAATCAAACAAGTACATCCAAGGAAGAAAGCAAGGACATTAAGAATAGGAAGAAAGAAGTTAGTGGAGGCAACAGGGTCCGATTCCTTACTGTAAGATAAAGTATGTGAAGTCAGTAGTAACAGACCAATAAGTACAAGAGCATAACTGCTATTAATAAGAAATAAATACAGGTGAGGTAGCCCTAGATACAGTAGAGCCTGGTTCAAGTTCCATAGTTTGGGAATGAGATAGGGGAATATCCGTTGTTTTAGAGTTATATACATTACTTGTCTACTTGCCTGGTCTTCACTCTACCTTGAATCTTACTACGTGGTCCTCTATTCTGACTATGTGATCCGCATTCTACCTTGAATCTTACTATGTGGGTTCTTACTCCGACTACGTGGTCCTCTACTATGAAACAACCCTGCCGCTACAACCTGCCGCTACACACGAACAAAGGACTTGGTTATAACTAAGTTATAACTGTAGGAACTCTAACGATCCTACCGTGCAACATGAACACAGGAATTGTTATAACATACTAATTATTGTTGATGCCGAAAACATAGATTGTAATAACTTCGTTATGACTGGTTATTTGCTGTCGTGTAACATTCGTAGTTACTTGCCCGGCTATGCCATTGCTTGGCGTTGCCGTGCAACTAACGTAGTTGCTTGGCCGTTACTTGCCCTTAGCTTGCTTGGCCCCTAAAGAAACTAGAAGAAAGTCTTATATCTTATATTATATCTCATATAAGTTGGGTAGTTTGTTTCGATTAATACAAGCAATAATATCGAGTGGAGTTGCTCCTAGGCTCGATAGAGTAGGGTTGTTCCTAGGCTCGAGTTCTCTTCTTTATTGTACTGTTCCATTCCTGTTAGCACCGATTGATGGAGTTATTGTTAGCGCCAGTCCAATTATTCTCGCCATTATTTCACTGATGAGTTTAACTCTGTGTTATGTGATTGGAGGCAAGGTTTCATTCTACCTTTTCTTATTCAATGCTTTATTCCTTGGTTAAGTATCTGTTGCTCCTGATGTCCTGCTTCTTAGCTGTAGGAAGGACATTCTACTATTATATTTAGGATAAGAGAATAGATATGCTGATCCAGTGCATACAAATAAAGAAGTGAAATAGTGTAAATCGGAATAGAACTCAACTACCCAAGCCTAGCTCACCAGTAGCCGAGCCTCACTTCATTAACTTTCAAACCCAACTTACTTGTGTTTGCTTCAACCCGACTTATCCTACCGCATTCTTACTATCACGGCTATCGGTCTGTCCTGTCCCCCTTGGGTGAAGTATTAGATTTACTTGTTTGATTACTTATCCCGTGTTTCACTCTACCTTTCCCGTGGATCAGTCCCCCTCCCTTTATGAAAATACGATATCCATATCTCAGATTCTGACTATACCTTCTATTAGCCTGCCCCTACTGACTAACAAGCCTGTCTTTAAACCTGTATTTTGTCTTAGATGATTCTACTGTTGACCCCGAACCTCGCTTCTGCCTATGTGCCTTCCCCTACTGTCTATTATTGCTCTTCCATGCCGTAACTATTGTTAGTCTATCTCTTCTATATGTAAAATCGGTATGCCCACGCTAGAGTATTAACCTGTAGCTACTGTAACACAGGAATTTCCACAAGTGCCTTAATTACTTCAATTGAAAAGAAAGAATCTCTACTCACTTAACTCAACAAGCAAGGGTTTCTGTATCAACAATTCTATAACTAAGCGTCGGACCTACTACTACTTGTAAATATGATGGGTATAGGCATAAAGTATTTTTTATCTATAAGGAAAAATAACTAGGTTGGCGAGAGGGAGGCGAAAACAGGAATTGTAGTTGGTTGGTCATATAACAGGTAATAAGAATCACCTCTCTTGCAATGTTCTCTATTTTATCATTGCTGAAAACATGCGTCCCACTACTCCCTTTGCTTGCACAGGGGCAGGGGTTCCCCAACTAACTAACAGAGGTTCTACTACTCCCTTAGCACATAGGTTATTCAATCTGGCGACTATTTACTCTTCAACTCCCTATTTATTCTTTATTACCCCACTCAACGGAGTTGCAGTAAGTGTCAGTATGAGTATATCTTAAGTGAAGTCGACAATGGAATCGGCTGTATCAAGAGAATCACCAGTTCCAGTTTCATCTTATACAGATATAGAAGCGAAAGCCTAGGATCACCTAGCTCGAATTGAAAGAGATAATTCATGTTTGAGATCTGAACCTGTAGATTGAACTGGATATGAATCAGAAGAAGTAAAGTCGACAAGATCATCTGCCCCTATAACTCGCAACATTATACGTTGTTTGGCCCGTTGCTTGGCCTTGTTGAAGTCCTGTTAGCTCGGATTATATTCTTTTATTTACTTGTTTGGATTCCCTTGTGCTTACTACCGCTACTCCGTTAACCATAATAGAGCATGCTACTATGGGTATAAATATAGTCTAATACTGCTGAAGCGAATTCTTACTATCATAAACTCCAGTCTCGATACCTGTCTATAGGATTATACTCTTCACTGAATTTCTATATTTTGGGGGCGCTGTGCTAGTCTACTGCTTTCCTTCCCTTACTTTTGAGTCTTGTAATACTTCTTTTCATTCACGCTTCTGTGTTTTCTTATTATACGTACTTATCCGTTGTAGTTCTATCCGTACTGGCTACCATTCTTACTATCTTCCCGTCTACATTGGCACTCGAACTGCTGCTAATCAGAATGTAACACTACCTAATAAGACCTTAGGCTTACTGCCATAACCTCTCTTTGTTGGCAGAAGCTGCTTCTGCTACTTCTGATTCTCTCCCTCCAGATTTAGATTAAGGTTGACACTCGCTTATAGGCATTGAAGTCATCGGTTCGTTTCTCATTAGCAATGATGGAAGCTGTCAACTTAGCGCCAAGAAGGGAGACTGCAAGTCAGTAGTTAGAGCATGAAAGCGGGTAGTTCTACCGTGAACTCCGAGGGGGCAGTGCCAGGCTGGCAGTTAGTAGTTAAAGTCTGCTTGCCCGCACAAACACATTCTTTTTTAGAGTTATTCGATTCTCGTAGTAAGTATCCTGAGAGGCAGTAGCTGGGGAATGATAAACAGACAGTAAAGTGAGGCTTAGGTATAACAGTAGAAGCCTAAAAGCCTATAAGCGACAATGTGGGTGGGAATGAAAGAAAGCAGTATAAGAGTTCGAGTTTGGAATGTCAAATACAAATACTGATATTAGATCGGGAGTTTCAGAGGGTGCGGAAGAGTCGGCTAGGTATTTAAGAATTGAAGACAGTGGTGTCAGCTTGATCTACATTGGAATGAGGCTTGGAATACCGATAGTACGATTGACGGACAGCCACACAGGGATAAGGCTCGGTCTTTTATAGGGCATGTAAGAAGGCTTTGACAGCAGTGGGACACATAATATTTCTTTTGTTCTGTGCGCGAGTTCACTATGCTAGTAACTTGTTTCATTCTCTTACCTTGGACTGGGGGACCAGACCTTTTATTATAATTACATTAGTAGATGCGCTGGGCCATATACATATTCTCTATCCCCGGCCGGGGTTCTATGTCCTCCTACCACATATATCCCTTATTCCCAATCCATGGTCTACTACCCATATTCTTGTTCCTATTTCTTATTATAGCAGATGCTGTGCTACATTGTACTCCGGAGTAACAGAACGATAGGCAGGAACGCAAGGGTTAAACAAGTGAGTAAGAGAGTTAATATCAAAATAAGAAGCAAACAAGTAATTATCAGACTTAACTAAAGGATAGACAACCTTATTAGGAGTAGACACATTCTTCTATAATGAGTTAAAGAACCCATGCCGGGGACTAGCATGAAAGCGAGTAGAGATAGACTTATTTAAAGGACAGTAGGAATAGGAGTTAGGGGAAGTGGACTCAATCCAAGTGTAGAAGCCTACATCCTATAAGATCCTATAAGCAAGGGTTCCATTAGCAAGTCAGGTAGTAAGAATACCGAGAACAATATAGAGAATTACTTAAGAGGACCCCAATTTTAATAACTCTGCGGAGTGGACAAGCGATACATAAAATCAAGCTTGGTCTGCTGGGGCATATAATCAGGCTTTTACTTCTGGGTTCGGTTCTCTCTTTTGAGTTGAAGCGTGTAGAGCACACTGCTCGATTCTTGTTAGTAGTGATATCGGCCCTTCCACTAGTAGATGTATTCCTTTTCGATGTATCAACTCTTTATTCTTTCGTAACTACTTATTGCTCGTAGTTGGATGCACTGGATCATACCGATGAGCGGAAGAATTCAAATAGGCAGTGTCAGTTTGAGAGCTAGTGGATAAAGATGTGAGGCCGGTAATGGAATACTTCAAGGTTAAATACAGAGTTAAGGTCGGGCCGGGCTCGGAAGAGTGAAAGGCATGAAAAGGAGGCTAGCTTATGTGCATTGGTCCTCTGGAGCGTGATTAACTCGCATAGCGCTACAAAAGAGTGTAGCGGCAGCAATTAAGTAACCTATAGCTCGTATCAATAGAGTAAAGGAAAGTCTAAAACGGGAACTACTCGTTCGGTGCTCGGAAAGTCCACTATAGCTCGTATCGAAACGGTGCTCAGAAAGGGGATAGATCATCAAACACCTGTCCGAGTATTAGTAGTTAATAGGGAGAAAATACGCTTTATGGAGAGGAATAACCTTAGTAGGGAATAGCGTGTGTTACGTCTCTAAACTTACCCTCCAGGACTACACTTACCAACTGACCTTCTCGAACGATACCTCTTATTTGTATTTGTCATTGAAAACCTCTACCTTACTACACGCAACACAAACCTCTTGATTGAAACCATAGTATGGCATATAACATGCATAGTAACATAGGGTAGGGCAGGCTGAGATGAGGTAGCGGTGCGCTAAATCCTAAAGGGCAGGCTTGGTTACTGCTCCAGTTGTTCTATATTCTTTTTGGTTTCCTCTGATACTTGGATGTGCTAGAGCATACCCTACTACTAGTTCTGATTGATACTACGCAGACTCACGCTCTCGAACTCATGAGGCTAACATCTTCCTGGCCAACTAAGGATTTGAGGTCAGAAGCCTAAGAATGCAAGACAGTAGTAACAGACCCAAACTCGAACACTTGGAGAATGTCACAGGTAAGAGGTAAGAGCCGGGAGTGAAAAGCCTAAGTTCATAGTAAAGAAGAAAAGCCAGGGCAGGGAAAGTACCAGCGCCAAAGCAAGGATAGTTAGCATGGAAGCGGGAGTTGATGAGCAAAGGTCCGTTTTCTAGTTAGTAGTTGGAATGCCAGTTATGAGGTTGGTCTAGCCCTCTAAAGCAGGAGAGGAGATCCCTGTTAGTACTACTTGGATTCCCTTGCTCTTATTTCAATCTTGTATGCCTCTGTTTCATTACGAGAAGCGCTCATCCAATTCTTTCTTCTTGTATTTCTTCCTCAAGGTAGAGTGGTTCTCATTCCGATAGAGTAGGCCTAACCTTAGACTTACTACTAGTTGCTTTCTGACTCCGCGCCCACAGCAATTATTCTTCTTATTCTGTTTTCTTATTTGTATTGGTAGTAGTAGTAGGTGAACTATACGCATGGCATAGCCCGCTGCGCTAGGCAGGAAAGTCAGGCTCGGCATGAACACCAGCAATACAGTATTTGAGAGTCAGGATCTAATGTCGGTAGGGTATTATTGCAGTTTGTTGTGGATACTCCCCTATAGAAAACTGGTTATTCAAATCCGGTGGAGGCAGAATACGATTTATAGCTCTTTTTGCTTTTTTCATAGAGTTTTTTCTACGTCGAGGTCCAGAGCGAACCAACCATACATATAGTTAATGAAACTGGAATCAGGAAGGCTTTCTCAGACGGACTATCAGGCTAAAAGAGAAACTCCCAAGGTATGTCGTCACGGCATCTAATTATCCTACCTACCATAGCTTTCTGCAAAAGGTTATTAGTTGAGGGCAAATGTTTCACTTGGTAAAATGGAATGGTTGAATATACTTTTAACTCTTGCTTGCACGGGGAATGTTTTATATCCCTTGTAGATATGACACAAAAAAGAAAGATAGCATACTTGCCCTTTTGTGGAGAATACCATCGCTTCTATGATTCCCAGCCCGAATCCAATACTTATTCCCTTCCTTTTAAAAGAGGGCAGGTGACCCTATCTTCCACAGTGGAAAGAAAAGATTCGAACGAAAAAAGAACAGTTGTCACTAATCTCAGTGTATAGCAGAGCATAGGAATTCCATCTCCTACACACCCAGGTAATCACAGCTTTCTTTCTTCCCCCCACCTGATTTGAATGTTCCAACTCAAGGAAATTGGCCTCGAGCGCTACAGTTCCAGTTGGCTGCAGTCGAGTCAATCCCATTCGTGCCCCCCCCCCCCAGTGGAACTCTCTTCTCTTACCCTTATGAAATCTTTGATCTTGCTTTTGGATTTCTTATTAAGACTCTTCCATGTTTCAGCGGTATCGAACCTAAGCACAGAAGGAATCGCGTTCAATGACCATTTCATTAAGAAGAAAAGCTAATATTGTACAAAAAAGCGGGGTTCTCTCCTTAAGCCAGTTTATCTAATCGAGGTGCACTTCCTTTTTGATATTGACTTCTACCATGCCCTTTGGAAAAGCTCGTTAGAATCATTTATTTACCCCAAATACATTCCACTGCCCGCCCGATATACACGTTGTTTTTATTGACTCTTTGCTAATAAAGGGACCAGGGTAGCCCCCGCTCGTAGGAAAGACATGCAGAGCCGATCAATAGCACCGATAGCGGAGCCCTTGCTTGCTTCTTTCTACTCTTGATTTCCTGCCTTGCCTTACTTTCTACCGCACTGCTTTAACCTCTGTCTCATTACTTCTTTGCATCAGAGTGCATCTGAGTAGCATCTTAGAAATTGAGAGATTAAAGTTTTTCTCTCAATCTCCCTCTCCCATAATCCCCTAATCCATCAATCTATGTGGTCCTGTGAAAAAATAGGAAGAGAAGAGAAGGATCTAGTTCTCCTTGCAGATCCTTGCAGATTGATATTTTAGATCCGAAGATAAAACGCTTGTAGATTAGATAAGGTTTATTTTTCTAAACAACAAGAAAAAGGTACGCATCGTAATATTGTCAAATCTAATTTATTTGATTTCAATCTTAGCATAAAAGTTTTTCCACATTACAGATAGCATGATTACAGATTTTATGCTAACAATTGGTACCAGAGCCAAGTTCTTAAGATCAAATATATTAGTTTTATTATTTTTGTTTACAATGCCTGAATGATTCGTCGGATATTATTGGTCTATATTTTCTATATGATTTGCTCTATTACTGTTTATGAGCAATATATAATTTTATGTTTGATCGATGAATTTACTGTTTACTATCATCGATGTTATTGAGACGATCAACCGTGCATCGACGACGGCTGCGCGCTGGCAGCAGCCACGCGTGGGCAAGAACCGCCGTAGTGGTCGCTCCTGGGCAGAGGCAACGGTCGTGCGCTGGCAACAGCCGCGACCAACCGTGCGCATCGTCCGACGGCAGAGCCGCAGCGACCGCGCGCGAGCAGCGTCGCAGCGGCCGCGCGTGAGCAGCGATTGCGCTGCACGCGTAGGCGGCGACGACAAGACAGATTAGGGTTTTTGGCATAATTACGATTTTGACCTGGAGGCTAGGGTTTTACAAAATTACAATTCTACCCTTTGTAAATTTCGTAATTCTAGTTTATGTTCATTCAACATATTTATAGTTTTACCCTCGAGTCTTTTTTGCCAAATTATAGTTCTGCCCTTTATGAATTTCTTAATTTCAGTTTATATCCTATCAAATATTTACAATTTTATCATTATGAAATTGAGAAATTTGGTTTATATTCTCAATTATAAAATTGATAAATATGATTTATTATAATTATGATTGAATTTAATCATGATTATATTTTTGTTTATTTGATTGGATTTAATTTTTGATTAAAAAAATTATAAATTATGGTTTACTTTATAGTTTTCTCATATGAATTATTGATTATACATGTGGTAAATAAAATTTAATTATTATTTTTGGATATTTATTTAGTTATTTACATGTATATATTTGAAATTGTGAAATAATGTTTACCTTTCACGCAATGAAGATATGATTTATATGTTATCATGATTATCATATGAGTTTTCTTTTGCGGATTAAAGTTCAATAATTATTATGGCTATTCTATTATTGAACTGCTTAGCATTAATGTTCAATAATTATTATGGTTATTATATTATTGAATTGCTTAGCATTAATGTTCAATAATTATTATGATTGTTATTCTATTATTGAACTGCTTAGTATAAATTAAAAAAAAATGATGAATATTATTTGTAATTCATCTCCTTAAGTTTTATCTGACTTATAGCTGTCAAAGTGGCCTTGGATGATAAACTTTTGTGATATGAATTATAATAAATGTCTTATCATTTATAAGACATTTTAGATTATATTTTATATTTTTGTATTAGTCCTACAACCACCAAAGTGACCTGGACCGATAATTTATAAAATACATTATGAAATTAGTCCTAAATGATATTAAATAAAAATAATATTCATAATGATAGTATGAATCAGGATAAAAAAAAAAATAGTGAATATTATTTGTAATTTATCTTCCTAAGTTTTATTTGATCGGTAACTACCAAAGTAGCTTGGGATGATAGGCTTATGAGATATGAATTACAATAAAGTTCATGTTATTCATGGGATATTTTAGACTGTATTTTATCTTTTTGTATTTGTCCTATAGCCACCAAAGTAACCTGGACCAATAAACTATAAAATACATTATAGAATTCATCCTAAATGATATTAAATAAAATAATATTCACGATGACACATATAATTATGAGATTTAGATAATCTCAAAGGAGAATCTATTTTAAATAATTATGTGATGGGGTAGGATGATACTATTTTGGATATTCTTTAGTTTAGGATTGTATACCCAAATGTAACAATACTATTTCACAAGGATGACATCAGTCCTCAATAAGTGATTTTGAGTGAACACTAGATATGTCAATATTTTACCCAAAGGTGAAATATAGATGATATCAATAGTTTATTATATTTTAGAAACTCAAAGCATTAATGTTATATTATTACTGTGGCACTTCCTTTATTGTGTTTCTGTAAATGTCCCTATACTTTCTAAAATAAATGGCTTGAATATATACAAGTTGTATCGAGTGAGTGAGATCTTGATCAGATTAATTGAACAGAACATAATATTAATTATTGAAAGTTCTATGAAATAAATAATTGAGATGACTAATCAAGAAAGGTATGAAAGATTCAATTTTATGATACTTAGACTTCTTTACAACTAGTGCATGAGAATATCTAAGGATTAATTTAAATTATTTGATAAGTCATTAGTTGACACCTTACTATGATAGTATTTGAGGAATTTAAGATTATATCCTTAAACTAAATGATAAAGTTGTAAGCTCAAGACTCATAATATTTTGAGTATTACTCAAAGAGTAGGTAATACTAAAATAAGGATGAAGCGTAAGTTCACTTGAGTTTATAATTACTATATAAACTCATAAAAGAATATCTTCACAATAAAGTATTACTTTTGTAGTAAATAAAGTTATGTGAAGAAGAAATATACTATAAGATTTAATTTGAAATGAAAAAGGTATAATTATAACCTCTATATGGTTCAAATCAAATATTACAGATATTATTGATGGATTAATTTAATGCTTCATCATATGTTACCAATAATAGATATTTTCATTAAAATAAAAGAAAAAATGAAGAGGGACAAAATCAAAAGAGAATGAGATATTTATCAATGTAGGGAATCATCTTAAAGTGAAAGCAATATTAGTTTGTATTTATCGCTTATATCTAAAGATGATTCAATTTGATAAATCTTGAGAATCCATGTTATGTTCTTATAATTCTGGGAATTTAAGTTCTTTACCTAGAATTGTTATAATATTATTTCCCTTTTTGGTGGTTATAAAATTATTGTGATTCAATAAAATTAACCTTTGAATTCTATATAATAGTTTATGCAGAATTAATATGAATCATAAGTTTACAATGATCCTACAATTAAATATTGAAGTGAAATGTAGTTTTATAAACTCCTTAGGTTATGTTTATCACTATATGCTTATGTCTCGTTAAAGAGAGATATTTTATCAACATATAAATAATCTATTGAGATATGATTATATATATCTAATTCATGTAAAGTCTATGACCATTTAATTGAAGTGTATATAAATGAAGTTGATAGACAATTAGATAGAAAAGTTAAGATCATCATATCTAACAAGAGTGATAAATTTTATGGTATTTATGATGAACCCAATTCTTTTGCTAGATTCTTAGAAAAATAAAATATATGATTTATCAGATGTGTTACAGTAGAATATGATTACTGAAAGATGTCATCGTACCTTATAGATATGGTTAGGAGCATGATAGATTATTCTTTTGTACCCAAATCAATGTGAGAAAAAGCTCCAAAGATAACTATGTATCAGATGTGTTAGTAGTAAGTAAATTACATGACTTCTTTTAAGTTATGAAATGATAGGAAACCGAACTTAAGATATTTATATATTTGAGATTGTCTTATGAAGATAAGGATCTTCAACTCACATAAAAGAAAATTAGATTTAATAATTATTTCTAAATATTTTATTATCTATTCAGAAAAGTTTAAAGGGGTACATATTTTATTGCTCTAATCATAGTACGAGAACAATAGAGAAGATTTTGAAAAACCATTTTCGACAAGATTCCAAAGTTTAAAATCTATTGAAATAAGGAAGATCCTCATTCGGGTTTTCTAATAGGTGTAGTCCGTCCCATTGAACATGGGTGGACAAGTAATAGAATGGCCCTCTTGGTTTTCGGCGTATGCCATCTCTCTTAGGTTTTAATCCGTTTGAGAGTGAACCCCGGCTCTAATACCAATTGTTAGGATCAAGAGCACTAAGAGGGGGGGGGGTGAATTAGTGTAGTGAAAATCTTTTGACGTAAAAAACACGTTCGTACGATAAGAGCGATTTCGATAGAAAACCAGTTAGGATCAAGAGCACTAAGAGGGGGGGGGGGGGGTGAATTAGTGTAGTGAAAATCTTTTGACGTAAAAAACACGTTCGTACGATAAGAGCGATTTCGATAGAAAACCAGATCCGTAAATCGCTTTAACTTGTGATCAAACAAAACGTAGCTAAAGCAAGTTTATGAGTGCAGTTTGTAGATATGATGGAATTTGGAATGTAAGCGTAAACTGAAATATAATGTTCGTATGAAAAAACAGATTTATGTCTAAACACCGATTCGAAAAATATTGAACTTTGAAACACGATTGTAAAAGCACAGAAGGCAGTAAGCTATTGAGGAGGTTTGTAGTAAAGATAATTTGCTAAAAGTAAATGCAAACCAGAGAACTCAGTGATTTTAGAGTAGTTCGGTCAAGCTTGACCTACATCCACGTCTGGCTTCCTCCTCCGACAAGGTCACCGACGTCCACTAGAGGCCTTCCTTCAATAGGCGAAGGCCAACCACCCTTTTACAGATTCACTCTTTTTGGCGGGCTTAGGAGACAACTCTTACAAACTTTTCTCTCCTCTCTTGAAAGATCAGAACTTGAAAGAAAAGAGGGAGAAGAACCTTTAACTTATATAACACTTTTGAGCTCTAAAAATCAAAGAGTAAGATCAGGATTTTGGTGGTTTTTCGTTGCTTTTTCATTGCTGAAAGAGTTGGGTATTTATAGGCCCCAAACCAGTTTGAATTTGGAGCTCAAAACTGTCATTTCCCGGAATTTCGGGATCTGGCAGTTGCACCGCCTAACTGGGGCGGTTGCACCGCCTGACAGGCTCGAAGACCGAGCTCAAGCGGTGCCACCGCCTGACTGGGGCGGTTGCACCGCCTGGCAAAGCTCGAAGACCGAGCTCAGGCTGTTGCACCGTCCAGTCTCGCACAGAGACTGAGCCCTAGGCGGTGCCACTACCGACCCAGGCGGTGCCACCTTTGGCCATCAGATCTTGGTCCGAATGGGTTGATCCATTCAGCCCAATTTGGTTCTTTCAAGGGCCCAATTGCCCCTAGATTAAGTTAATGTGATCACCTTCCATTTCTAACTTAATCTCCGTGCTAACTATGACAATTCTTAAGACTTTTATTACAGCTTGCTCCGGTGCATCAATCGCTTCTTCCGGTGAGCTTCCGGTGAACTTTCGGCGAACATCCGACGGACCTCAAGCGATGCTCCTGCGGACTTCCGGCAAACTCTTGGACTTGCGACGATCCACTTGGCGAGTTCCGACGAGCTACTTTTGGCAAGCTCCTGGACTTCTCGGATTTGTTCCCGTAGAACCTTCGATGACCATCCGGACTTCCGTCGAGCTCTCGAACTCCCAACGTGATCATAGTCTTGACTCCAGCGCAACTCCTGCTGCATGTCTTACTTTTATCGTAGTTAATCCTGCTCACTTAAAATAAAACTTCGATCGAGACAATTAATCATAAGCAATTAACCAAGTTGTCCGGCATGTCATTGGTCCCTCGACGCTTCGTCTGATTCTTCGGCGCATCATCCTCTCCTGCGGCCTATTGCCCAATCGGTCAATTGACTCTGCAACTCCGATATCCTTGGCACAATACCGGTTCTTCTTGGCCCAATGCCCGAGTCCACGGCCCGAAGCCTTCTGTCGATACGTCAACCGATCTACCGGCCTGACGTCCAATCTTCTGACATGTTTCTCCGACACAACATGATTTTTCCTGCTTTAATTGTCTCATCCTGATCGAAGCATCCTGCATCACTCAAAATGCAGATTAAAACATAAGCACATATCAAGTGGTTTCATCATCAAAATACGAGATTCAACATGTTTAAGATATATAGTCTACACAAATTGATTTGAGTTCCTAAAGGATCTGGAAAAAACTCCATGCAAGATAAAAAGTTAGGTAAATATATTTATGAGAAACCTAAGGTAAAATAAGTACCTAAAAGAAAACCCTCCTTCTTGTAGATATGTCTACAATCACAAGTTAGGAGCAAAAATAATATTTTGATAGTGGATGCTCAAGACTTATGACCAAATATCCAAAATACCTCATAAAGCTCTCTAGCTAAAAAATAAATGAAAGTTCACTAGAATTAAAACTATCGATTACAAAATAATTTTAATTGAAGATGCTTTATATTCAATGAAATCATGCTTGATGACTTAATGATATTAATTGAAATCTTATATGTTGGAATTATGTGATAAACATTTAATCTTGATAAATCTTGTTTTTAAATGATGATGCATAAAAGGAATACTTGCATAAAATAAATCACATAAATTGAAATACAAAGGGGAATGCATTATTCTTGAAAATGTCTATATCCCTAAAATCTTATCAAAATTTCAATGAATCTATTTATGTCATTTTGAATCTCTTAAAAGTAATTTTGATGATTTGACCATTTAAATTTAAATAAATTTTTATCCTAATCATGATCTTGATTTTTTGATATTTGATACTTGAGTCTTTGATAAATCCTTCAATTAAAGATGGTTAATGTAGTGTCTTTTGGTTTTAAATAATGATGTATGATTTGTTTTATTACTAGAGCATACTTAGCTTTTCTTAATCTTATAAGAAACTATCGACATTGCTTCCATTGGGTTTCTCAAAATGTGATGATGACTTTGGATTTGTTGAATGATATGTCACTATTTACAACTTGAGATATACCATACATGAAACAATCTTCTTATTTCTTAAAGATATTTTTCAATACAAATCTTGATTCTTTTACCTCAATTCTTTTTAAGCTCTTCTCCCATGATACTGCCTTGCATTAACTAAGTAAAGGAGTTATATGAATAAACTATTTCTTGATATATGTGATTTGAATTTTCTTATATTTTTTACTTGTATGATTGAATCATTAATGCACATCGATAGAAAAGTATTGGCCTACAAAATATTGAGAAACTTGCACTTTTATTAAGCATAAAGTGATGACTTGAATGTTAAATATAGTATTAGTATCATCTACTTAATCATCTTTGAATATTGACTTAAATATTTAATAGCACTATTGTAATACTAAATATAGCTGCTAGGTTGAAAGGTAAAACTTAATTAGTTAAAAGATAGAATTACAGCTAGAAAATGGGCTGAAGGTAATGCACTAGCGGTGGCACTGCTAGACTAGTGGTGGCACCACTAGAGCACATTGCCCATAGGCGGTAGCACCGTCCAATTGGAAGTACCACCATCCGAAATCTACCCTATAACAGGGCTTTTAGGGCCAATAGTAGAACCGCCCTTAAACCCTCCTCTACATCTCCTCCACACCTCTAAACCCTTCTCGACTTCTCATTCTACTTTCTCTTCCTCTAGAAACCCAAGAAAATTATTCTCTTTCACAAATCTAAGGATCAATCTCAACACTTCAAGAAATCACTATAAGGGTAATCCTCAAAACTTTTCTCTTAATTCATTGATAGATCTTGCTTATTATAGTTTTCTCATTGATAGCATATGTAGTCTCATGACATTTAGAAGATTCTCAAGGGACAAAGGAAAGGGGAGAGTAGATGAAATCGATGATTCCATACTCTTTGATTCCCCTCAACATGCCTTTAAATTCCCAACCTTTGAGTCTAGAAGTGTTCATAAGGGGAAATACATAGATCTAGAAGAATTGAGTAATTTAGAACTAATTCAATAGTTTGCCAACTTAGATGTCCTTCCAATCTTTCAAATAAGTGAACCCATTTATCCTAGATGTGTTCGTTTGTTTTACAATAACTTGCATGTGGATGAAAATGATAGGGTGTCCACTTATCTTTTAAGGCATCACATACCCATCACAAATTGTGTAATTTGCAACCTTATAGGAATTCCTGAAAAAAAAAAGAGATTGCTACTTTAAAGGACAATGAGATATTGAATCAGTTGGGGTTACATATTCTGATGCATTAGGCACTATCTTTGATAACCCAAATCTGTCCATCGTTCCAAAAAGTTATAAACATTTACTAACCTTCAGCATAAAATTGCTTAATTACATAATTGATAAGTATCCTACTTCAAAAACAACACCATCATGATGAAGTTAGTCAAATAAAATTAGGAACAATGTATTGGATTATGATGGAACACGACAACTATTTTGGATATCTAATAATGCAAAATATGATTGAACTCTCAACAAAAGATATGATGCTTCCATATAGTGGTTTAATTACTAGACTAATCTATGCCCATGACATAATTATTCCACCTGATAAAGAAACCTTAAAACTAGATCGAGTCAATGTCATCAATAGAAATCTATTAAGGAGATTAAGATATATAGTAAAAAACAGAATTTGGAATAGATTATCTAGGAGGACTGAAGCTCTCCCACCAGAACTAGAAACACCTATATATAGGGAAAGTTATTTTTCTCCTGCCAATCCCTTCGAGACAACACCTCCAACATAGCAAGCACCCTCCTCATCTATCAATCTAGTAGTGACTCAACTAGATCGAATTGAACTATGTCAAGATCATATCTTAACCGAGATGCAGCAATTTCATCAACAACTAAATAATTTGTTTAGATATTTTGATTTACCACCACCAGAATAGGTTGTAGGAAACTAAAAAGTACCATGATGAATTGTACTCTTTATACTATTCTTCTTATATTCTATAATGTATCTTTTGATATTATGTGCTTTTCAATATTATGATACGCTTCTTGATGATGGTATAATGCATGCAACACTCTAAGAATTTGGCATGATAAATCTTTTGAATGCATAAATTCCTTGATACATTCTTCGAACTTCTCGATTTTTCTTAACTTGAGTTTTCATAATCGAGGTAACTTTTTCTTGATATTTACAAAAGAAAAGATTCAACTCATGGACTTTTGGTATTTACAACTTGATGTCTTATTTTTCTTGTGATGATCATGAGTCCTTCCTCCTTCTATTTTAAAAGAAAGAGCCATGATTCATGGATTTTTGGATTAATGACTTGATCTTTTGTCAATTCCTATGAATCATTTTTCCTTCTATTTACAAGAAAAGGTTTTTTTTTTTTGGTATAGACATCTTGGTCTTTTTTAATGAATCCTTTTTCTTTTCTATAATAGAAGCTTGATTCAATGAAACTGATTTATTCTGGATCTGACTTAGTTCAAATCCTTTCATGAATTTGGTTCTTGATTTTTTGATGAAGAATGAATTCTTTCCTTACTCTTCTTTCTCTTCTTCTTATTTTTAAGACAAAGGAAGAAAAAAACTCGCACATCTCAAGAAGAACCAAAAATCTTTTGCATATCTAAAGCAAAAATGTTAGCTTGTCCATTTCAAAAAAAAAAAAACAAAAACAAAAGTAGTTATCATGCAAGGTTCTTTTGCTTAACTTCTCATTTTTTCTATCATGGATAAATTGGGTAGAATTCACTTGAATATTTTTTTAAAAAATACTTGCATTGTTGAATGGTTCTCCTTTTTGTTGGTGACAAAGGGGGAGAAATGTGACAAATTGATGACAACATGACATTATGAATGTTTCAAATAATGTGTAAAATATATCATATCAAAATGCTTGAATGTATTGCGAATACTTGAAATATGATTAGTATCTTCAAATACATCACAAATACTTAAAAACTATATTGCATATGCATCGTATGTATTGTAGATACTTGAAAATGTTTCATTCTTAAAATCATGCTTGATTTCATATCAAAATGATAAATTTCTATCATTATAATGAGATATCGAACTTATCATGCTTAATTTCCTACTTCCAATTAGTATCATGCCTCGGATTGGTGAAATTATCATCTTTTATCAAACTTAAAATTTGAATCTTGCTAAATCTCATATTTGAAATTTGTATCATACTTGAAAATGATGATTGTCTATAATCATTCAGTATTGGACTTGAAAATGGATGTCATGCCTTGACTTTATTGTTATTATGATAAATACATGGTATTATATTTTGAGATGGTAAATTATGATTAGTATCATGATGTGCATGTCAATCATGATTAAATGCATATAGCTTATTAGTTTGATACTTGAATTCAAAGGCCTTGAATTCAAGAGTGTCTTTTCTCAGGTATGACATATAGGTAAGGGGAGTTAAGGTTAACTCCATCATCAATTGATTGTCATCATAAAAAAGAGAAGATTGTTAAATCTTAGATTTTGATAATGAAATCAATTGGTAAATTATTTGATCTAATCTATAGGTTGAGAAAAGTGTATATGATTAACTATGATAGCGATCAAGGCATAAAACAAAATAAAGTGCTAGAGTCAAGATCAAGAGTTTGTTGGGAGTCTAGAGGTTCGATAGGAGTCTGGAGGTTCTGTTGGGAAATCAGGGGGGCGACATCATATGTGCAGTGGAAGAACAAGAAAACAAAAATCCCCGATTCCCAAAAAGATGTTCGTCGTCGTGCGAAGATTGGTGTGCAAAAATCTGCAAAACATAAAACTGCGTATAGAGATTGTGTTACCTAGGGAGATCGTATATCCCTGTTTCCTTGCAGATCCTTAGGAGAGGGTGAAGGAGGTCAAGCGTCCTCCTCTCTAGCGGTGATCCACACAGTAGGGTTGCGACGACGCTCCTCAAAACTCCAGGCCTACTCTGAGGTGGAGAGGGAGAGGAGAATAGGAAAGGCAAGCAAAGACTCTAGCCTATGAGGCTGTGAATCCCTCCTATTTATAGAGATCCCGTGTCAAACCCTAATGGGTCCTTCCCTAGTGGGTATTGGATCTGCATCCAATAAGACAAGGGCTCCGTCGGATATCTCATATCCGAACCTCTACTCATCGCAATGCCTACCATATGTGTGTGACCCTCTAGGCCCAATATCGAGCTGGCCGTGAGTCATACCTGTCAGAACTCCTTCTAACTCAGTGAATTATTATCTCTGTAATAATTCACTCGACTCATCGACTACGGACGTACTAGGCCACTACGCCGTAGTCCCCAGACGATACAGGGGAATCCAATCCATTGGACCTGTCTGTCCTCAGTTACCATGTACCTATAGTCCCTCATCCATCTAATATCCCAAAGACTGTATATCGAGCATGGTGCTGTCAGACCCATACGGTTTTTGCTCAAGTCTCGCTCTAATCGGATTCTCCCGGAGAACTCTTTCTCTCTCAACCCGAATGACCTTGGCCAGGGATTTGTCTGAGCAAGAACACATGGGATATTCCTCTCGTGACGCCGAGAGTGGATGATCCTCTGTCGACACTCAATAGCCCTCGTAAGGTCGACTACCACTCCCAATGACCAACTGTACTAGATCTGGGATAGCCAAACCTATAAGTCTGGTATCAAAGAGTGGAGCACTCATACAGGACATCCTTGGTGTCTCAAGTCTAAGGACCAGATACACCACTAGGACTACGGAATCGCTGTCTGACAATAAGGCATCATCAACCATCCAGCATTTCATAAGCGGATCAATCAGTGAACTCATTCTCCAATGAGCACCTGTATTGTATCCCTAGTGTCCCTACACGAGCAGCTATGAGACCAGCTGCATCCATCATATGGACGGGTATACAGCACACCAGTCTATCCGGTTATCACGATGTCCCTCTCGAGTAACCTATGACCGGGATTATTTAGGATATGTGTTTAAAGGTGAATCGATCTCATTATCGTGATCTCATCACGATCCGATTCCCATTGCACAAATCCAAGGACATCATAATATATATATGCATTTATGCAATAGTTATAAAGTGATATACACCAAAATATAATAAGCAAAAAGATTCTGTATCAAGTCACACGTGCCATCACTCACGTGATTGGCTTGCTGGGCACCTATAACTAGCAGGTTCGTCGGAAGTGCCACCGAAATTGGCTAAGAAGTCTAAGAACTTGCCAAAGAAGCTCGTCGGAACTCACCAAGATGATCATCGTGAAGTCTAGGAGCTTGCTGAGAGTCCACTAGAAGATTGTTGAGAAATCCTCGGAAGATCGCCGGAAGCCCACTAGAAGAAACCTAGACTTATTGGACTTGTTTTGTTTAATGTATGCCTTAAAAATCGAAGTTAGTATATAACTAGGGTTAGGATTCGAAGGTAGTCCCAGTAACTTAGTTAAGAGCAAATTGGACCCAAAACAGGACTGAGTTATGCCGAATAGAAGGCTCACTCGGCCACTTGGAACCTTGGCAGGCGGTGGAACCGCTTGATGCTCAGTCTCCTAGGTGGTTTGGGCGGTGGTACCACATAGACTGGATGGTGATACCATCGATAGTTAATGCTGCCAAGTAGTGGTACCATCGATAGTTAATGCTACCAGGCAATGGTACTAACAAAGCCCAGTCTCCAAGGCTCTATCAAGCGGTAGTACCATCAAACTGTGCGGTGGTACCACTCAGTGGTAGAATGTTAGGCGGTAGTACTATCCAATAATGGTGGTGGTACCGTCAGTATCTCAAAAATTAGAGATGTGACACTTTTTGGCTCTAATTCTGAAGCCAATTGAGGGCTATAAGTACCCCTTACTTCTTAGTTGGTAGAATATAGAGAATGATAAGAATTGAACCAAAACCATAGTCAAATAGCTTACAAAAGTTGAGAGTTCACCTCTATCATTTCTAAGTGTGAAAGTTTTGTAAAAGGAGAGTGAACCATTTGTGAAAGTTCTGTAAAGGGGTGACTAATCTTTGCCTTTCAAGAAAGATCAATAGTGGAAATTGGTAACCTCATTCGAGGAGGTGTTGGTAGTGGACGTAGGTCGGACAACCAAACCACTATAAAATTGGTGTGTTCTCTACTTGGTACGTTCTTTACTTTTGTTACATTCTACTTTACTTCATTGCAAACTACCTAATCTCCTTCTCTCTACTCAATTACAAACTTATTTGAGTCAAACGTTTTTTCAAAATGGTTTACGTCGAACTAAGAGTTTCATCATGCGAAGTTTTTCGAAATTATTTAAATTATTTTTTTTATCTACTACACTAATTCAAACCCCCCCCCCCCCCCTCCCCATATGGTTGGTCGAGTCCCTCTAGGCCATGGTGGTTTGGAGGCCAAAAAGGATGGGAATCACAAAGAGTTATAATCCATAAGAATTGTTAAATCTCGGATTTTGATGATGAAACCAATTAATAGTGTTTATCTAATTTACGTTTGAGTGATGTAGAACTAGCTTCGATCAGAAGAGGTAAATCAATTAAAGTAAGAGGAATCAGACAATGGGCCGAATCAAACATGTCAGAGGATATGTCAGAGGATTAGATGTCGAGCCAAAGGATCGGTCGATGTATCGGCAAAAGGCTTCGATCTGTGAATTCGGGCATCGGGCTAAGAAGATCGGACATTGCACCAAGGAGATCAAATGTTACAAGAAGACAACATATTGATTAGGCAATATGCCAAAGGAGAGGATGATGCAACGAAGGATCGGATGAAGCGTTGGAAGAACCAATAACATGCCGGACAACAAAGGATTTGCTTGTAATCGATTTTGTCTAGATCAAGTTAGTTTAGAGTCTAACTGAATTGGTTTAGAATGTAATTAGACCAGCTTAATTAGGGCCAACTAAGCCCAAGTTTGGGCTATGCTGGGCCAAGTGAAAGACCTAAATAGTGACCCAACACATGGAACCATCATGGCATAGTCTTCGAGACTGTGTCAGGTGGTGGTACCACCCAAACTCAGTCTCCGAGACTGTTAGGAGGTGGTACTGCTAGTCTGGGTAGTGGTACCACCCAGACACAGTCTCCTAGGTGGTAGTATCGCTAGATTGGGCGGTGGCACCACCCAATGTCAGGCTGCAAGCAGTGGTATTGCTAAGTGCAGGCGATGGTACTGCCCGTACCCCGAAATCTCGAGGATTTGAATTTTGCCTCCAAGTTTTGAAGCTATTTGGGGTCTATAAATACTCTAACCATTCTTGCATAGAGTAGCAAGAAAGATTGAGCAAAACTCTATTGTAAACCCTATTAGAAAGTTGAGTTCCCTCTTTCTAAAGCTTAGAGAGAGTTCTAAGGGAGGTGTGTGCGGGATACTTATAAAAGAGGGTTGTAAAAGGTTGTCTCCTAAACCTATGAAAAGGAGAAGAGGGGTGTAAAAGGGTAGTTGGTCTTCGCCTATTGAAGGAAGACTGTTAGTGAATGCCGATGGTCTCGACGAAGGAGGAATCGAGAGTGGATGTAGGTCATAATGACCAAACCACTATAAAATGGTTTGCATTTCTGTTTTACTGTTTATCTTTATTGCAAACAACTTTACTTCTTCGTTACTTTTGCTGCACACCCTTCTAAACATATTTCAAGTTAACATCTTTCTGAAATTGGTTTTAATTGAAACAAAGATTTATAAAATCGATATTTTTACCACTGCACTAATTAACCCCCCCCTCCTTGGTGCCGACTCGATCATAATAGTTGGTATTAGAGTCACGTTTTTCTTATTTGGTTTAACACCCAAAGAGAAATGGCTCTTTTCGGCTTTCAAGAGGGTCACTCTCTTATTCATCCTCCTATGTTCAGTGGGACGGATTATATATATTGGAAAACTCGAATGATAGTTTTTTTTGCTTCCATTAAATCTTGATTTATAGAATATAATCGAATTTGATTTTCAAAAGTCTTCTCTTTCAATGAATAATTAGAATGAGTTAGAGAAGAAGACTTTCTCTTTAAATACAAAGGCTAAGAATGCCTTATTTTGTGCCTTGGACAAAAATGAATTCAATCGGGTTTTTACGTGCGAAACAACTTTCGATATTTGGCACACTCTCCAAATCACATATGAAGGCACAAGTAGGGTTAGAGATTCTAAAGTTAATATTTTGATTTGTGATTTTGAGTTGTTTCGAATGGAACCAAGTGAGACTATTGGAGACATGTACACCTGTTTTACGGATGTCATCAATAGTCTAAAAGCTCTTGGTAAAAGTTTTTCGAACATTGAACGTGTGAACAAAATTTTATGATCTCTTTCTAAAAATTGGGATTCAAAAGTAATGGCAATACAAGAGGCTAAAAACCTAAACAACGTAGCCCTCGAAAAACTTATCGGGTCATTAATGACCTATGAAATGAGTTGTATGACACAAAACAAATATGAGAATAACTTTTAAAAGAATAGGAGGGATTTGACACTTAGAATATATGAAGATCACTCGAGCGAAAGCTCAAGTGATGGTAAACTTAAACTTCTCACTATAAAATTTAAAAGGTTCATTAAACAAGAATCAAAGAACAAAAATAAACTTAAAAAGAATATAACTACTTGCTATAAACGCAAGAATAAGGAAGCACTCTAGGATGAATTGATCTCATCCAAAGATGAGGGGCAAACCAATAAAGGCGAGGTGGCAAACAACACCTTAACAGCTTTCGACAATAAGGAAATCAAAATCCCCTTAGCTTATTTTGAAATTACTTATGCTTTTCATGAGTTATTTTTAATTTAGTTAAAAAAATTATATATAATTTTTTCTTTAAAATTGCATGTTTAATGATGTAATGAAAATGTTAAAAATTGGGATCATGCTAGTAATTTTGAAAATGATAATAAAAATTACATGTTTTATGAAAATATAATAAAATGTTACATTTAAATCTAATGATTAATCCTATGTATGTTTTTAAGAAAAAATAACGTGTATCTAAATTGATGATTTCCGACTTTGAATGAAAATACTCAATGAAATCATGCTTGATGTTATAATGACATAATGATGTAAGATGTATGGAAATATTAAAGTTTTGATACCAAGCTTGATAATTTTATACTATGAATGAGCATATTTATATGAAATCAATAACATAAAATGAAACACATAAAAAGAAAAATGAATTATCATTATAATTAAAATGATGAATCAAATCTCTTGTTTGAAGAAGCGTTATGTTTAATGTGTTATATTTTTTGTCATGAAGATTTTTGTGATGAATCTTGTCTTTGTCTTTTGGTTTTAAAAGATGATGCACATTTTGATTTGGCGTAAAAACTTGAGCATGCTTGTAAGAAATCAAATCACTTAAATTGAAGCAACTAAAAATAGGAAAATATGTTTCTTAAGAATTTCTCAATCCCTATCTTATCAAGTTTTCAAAAAGGAGATTGATGAATCTATTTGCATGAATCTCTTGGACTATGAAAAAGATTTTGATGATTTGAATCTAAATAAGAATTTTCTAATCGAATCATGAACTTTCTCTTGAGATATCTTCTATCTTATGTGAATCAATATCTCTTCCTTGTTCTTCTATAGTTCTTCTTACCATTTACTAAAGAGGAGATTTTCTATATGAATCATAAGATTTCTTATGTATGAATTGAAATCTTTTTCTCCTATGTTTCTTTTTATGATTTACTAAAGAGAATATCTTTTTTGGAATTCATGACTTAAAATTTCTTTTGAATATCTTTTATTATTTGATCTCCTAAGATTTTCTTTTAATTATTTATGAGGAAATTTGTCTATATGAATCATGTCTTTTGGTATTCACATGATCTTACCTTTCATAATATGATTTTTATAATCCCTTGTATTCATGAAGTATATCTAATCACCAAAATTTTCTTGATATCTTCTATATGATGACTTGAATATTCACACCTTTGTGCTATTCCCCTCTTGTTGCCTATGTTAAAAGGGGAGAAAATAAATGATGAATGTTTGGTACCAACAATCATGAAGTGATAAATGCTTAAAAATATTGATTTGATGTTTGGTTTCATGAATGCTTTAGTATCATGCATGAAAGAAATTATGAATGTTTGGTATCATGATAAAAATGTTGATAAGTGGTTAAAAATTTTAATGTCTTAGCATCAAGAATGTTATGCCGAAAATGATGTATTATGAATACTTGAGTATCATGTATGATATACCTATAGTGATGATTAATTTTTGGGTATCATACATGAAAGATGAAACGTAAGGTTTTCAAATTATGCATGTTTAAATGATGCAGAAACATATTGAATTAAGAATTATACTTTACCTTTGTTATGATTTAAAAATTGATGTAAAGGAAAAAGAATTATAACATTATATTCTTCCATTCTTTTTTACAATGATAAAGGGGGAAAAAAATTGCTAGCTCAAGATGCAAAATTTAGAAACCTAGACTTTACAAAGGAAGCAAAAATTGCTAGCTTGAACATTACAAAGGAAGCAAAAATTTGCTAGATTGCAAATTGTATCGAGAAAGAATTGCTATCTTGCCTATCTCAAGAAGCAAAACATGCTAACTTGCACAACTACCCAAATTTAGAAACTTGCAAAGCTCAAAATTATTGTTAGCTTGCATGTAAAATTTTGTTAGCTTGCGCTTTGCCAAGGAAGCAAAAAAAATTACACTTCTCAAAAGAGAAGAAAGAAAATTACTTGCTTGTATGATGATAAAACTTGAGATTCTATTTATAATATAATGATTTGAAACTTGCTAAATGCACTTCTCCTTTTTGTTGATGACAAAGGGGGAGAAGTTATGATGATAATCATATATGGAATAATATATTGAAAATTTTATTATGCATGATTTTATGATCACATGATTGATTTTACTTAAATTCAATTTGAATTTAAGGTTTATCTCAAATATGCCATATTGATAGGGGGAGTTAAGGTTAATTCCGTCATCAATTGGTTGTCATCATCAAAAAGGGGGAGATTGTTGAATTTTGGATTTTGATAATAAAACCAATTGATAGTATTTATCTAATGTGCGTTTGAGTGATAGAGGACTAGCTTCGATCAGAAGAGGCACATCGATTAAAGCAGGAAGAATTAGACGTTGGGCTGGAGCAAATATGTTTGAAGATTAGACGTCGAGCTAGAGGATCGGTCGACATGTCGGTAAAAGGCTTCGGTCCGTGAATTCAGGTATCGGGCTAAAAAGATCAAACATTGCACCAAGGAAATCAAATGTTACGAGAAGACAACATGTTGGTTGGGCAATACATCAAAGGAGAGGATGATGCGACGAAGAATCGGATGAATCACCGAAAGAACCAATGACATGCCGGATAATCGATTTTATATATATTGAGTTAGTTTAGAGTCTAATTGAGTCGATTTAGAATGTAATTAGACTAACTCAATTAGGGGCCGATTGGGCCCAAGTTTGGGTTGTATTGGGCGAAGTAAAAGGCCCAAACAATTACCTAACAAATTGAACCGTCATGACATAATCTCCGAGACTATTGTGTCAGGTGATGGTACTATTGGTCAGGGTAGTGGTACTGCCTAGATTAGTCTCCAAGATTGTCAAGCGGTGGTACCGCCAGTCTGGGTAGTGGTACCGTCCAAACACAGTCTTCTAGGCGATAGTACCACCTAGTGTCAGGCTACAAGTGGTGGTACCGCCTAGTATAGGTGGTGGTACCACCCGTACCCTTAAATCTTGGGGATTTAAATTTTAGCTCTAAGTTTTGAAGCCATTTGGGGTCTATAAATACCCTAGCTATTCTTACATAATATAGTTGTAGAATCTCATATTTTGATAATGAAACCAATTGATAAGTGTTTATGATTTGATCTGTATTTTGAGTGACGTAGGAAGATTCAATCAGGGAGAGATAATTGAAGTAGGAAGAATCATGTTGGGTCAGAGAAAAATATATCAGAAGATTGGACGTCGAGCCGAAGGATTGGTCGACATATTGGTAGAAGGCTTCGGTCAATGGGTTTGGGCATCGGGCCAAGAAGAGCAAAAATTGCACTAAGTAAATCGAAGTTGTGGAGGTCAACTGACTGATTAGGCTATAGGTCGTAAGAGAGGACGATGTGCCAAAACTTTGGTCGAAGCACCGATAAACCAATGACATGCCAAACAATACTTGATTTACTTTGTAATAATTATCTAGATCGAAGTAGGTCTTATGTGTGTAGGATTAACTACGATAGAAAGGCATAAAGCAAAATGAAGTCCCGGAGTCAAAAACATGATTTCGTTAGGAGTTCGAGAGTTCGTCGGAAGTCTAGACGTTTGTCAGAAGTTCTATCGGAATTGATCGAGAAGTCCAAGAGTTTGCCAAAGAAGCTTGTCAGAACTAGCCAAGAAGATCATCATGAAGTCCAGTAGCTTGCTAGGAGTTCATTGGAACATTGCCAGAAGATCACCGGAAGAAACCTAGACTAACCGGACTGGATTTGCTTAAGTATACATTAGAATTCATAGTTAGCACATAATTGAGATTGAAATTAGGCCAACCCAATTATGGGCCAGTTGCGCCCATATATGGATTGTGTTGGGCCCAATAAAAGGCCCAAATAGTGACCCAACAGGTAGCATCGTTGTGGTATAATCTCCGAGATTATGTCAAGCGGTGGTACTGCTAGTCTAGGTGGTGGTACCACCCAGTGTCAGTATCAGGTGGTGGTACCATCCAGACACAATCTCCCAAGTGGTGGTGCCACTAGATTGGGTAGTAGTACCACCTAGTTTTAGTGCTGCAGATGGTGGTACCACCCAGCATAGGCGGTGGTACCGTTAGGACCCGAAAAACCTAGGATGAGACTCTTTTAGGCTCCAAGTTTGAATCCATTTGAAGCCTATAAATACCCTTCTTATCCCAGGTTAAAATACACATAAGAATTGAGAGTGAAATAGAAAGAAACGCTGTTATAATCTTGTGTAAACTCCTCTAAAAAATCTAAGTGTTAAAATAGTTTGAGAGAGGAGTAAGTGGAGGTGTAAGGGATATCTCGTAAACCCGGTAAAAGGAGAAAGAGCTGTAAAAGGTGATTGGTCTTTGCCTATTGAAGGAAGACTGATAGTGGATGCCAGTGGCCTCGACGGAAAAGGAATTGGTAGAGTGGATGTAGGTCACGATGACCAATCCACTATATGAGTTTGGTTTGCATTTATTTTGAGTAATTTACTTTCATAGCAAACTTCCTTCTTATTTGCTCATTACATTCTTGCAAACATTTTAAAGTTAAACACTTTCCGAGATCGATTTTTGATGAAATTTTTTTTTATAAAATCGATATTTTTTACCTATGCACTAATTCACCCCCCTTCTTAGTGCCAACTCATTCCTAATAGTAGCAAGAAAGATTGAGTTCCCTCCTCCTAAAACTTAAAGAGAGTTCTAAGGGAGGTATGTGAGGGATACATTGTAAAAAAGGGTTGTAAAAGATTATCTCCTAAACCTATGAAAAGGAGAAGAGGGGTGTAAAAGCATAGTTGGTCTTTGCCCATTGAAGGACGATCGTTAGTGGATGCCGGTGGCCTCGACGGAGGAGGAATCGGGAATGGATGTAGGTTACGATGACTGAACCACTATAAAATAGTTTGTATTTCTATTTTATTATTTATCTTTATTGCAAACCACTTTACTTCCTCATTACTTTTGCTGCACACCCTTCCGAACGTATTTCAAGTTAACATCTTTCCGAAATTTATTTTAATCAAAATAAAGATTTATGAAATCAACGTTTTTACTACTACCCTAATTCACAACCCCCCCCCCCCTCCCCTTTTAGTGCTGACTCGTTCCTAACAAGAATTACCTACCTTTTCGGGCTTAGCTTGGTTGAGTCCCTCAAGGTTATATTAAGATACTAATTGGATCCCAATCCCCACTAAAGATCCGCTTGGAGGGTCTCTGATTCATATACTTGAGGGAGTTATATGTTTCGTGAAAAAATAGTAGGAGTAAACTAAGATAGAAAACTATATCTTAATTATTTTACTTTTTCAAAAATCTGCATATATTTATTTCTACTACATATTTATGTTTAGAAAATGTTACTTTCAAATCCCTTACAAGGCATATTTAATGTCAACCATCTCATTGGTCTAAATTACATGGATTGATTGTTAGGATCGGAGCGATACTAAGAGGGGGGGGGGGTGAATTAGTACAGCAGATTAAAACTTCGGTTTTGGAAAAATCTTTCGTACGATAAAATCCAATATCGATGAAAACCGATTTGGAAGCTTGATAACTTAGAAGTGTATGGAAGTGTAGTGACTAAGTAAAGAAGTTTATAGTATGTAAATGGCAAGAGTAGAATGCAAACCAGATAACACAGCGGTTTTAAAGTGGTTCGATCAAAATGACCTACATCCACTTGCGAAGCCTTCTTTGAAGAGGCTCCCAACTTCCACTAGCAAAATCTCTTTGTAGGGGAAGGATTAATACCCCTCTTACAACCTTTACAAGTGGTTCACACTCTTACAATTCTTTTCAATAAGATGGGAGGAGGTGAACACTCAAGCAATTTGAAAAACAAGACTTGCCAAGACTTTTCTAAGGCTCTTATCTCAAACTATTGCTTTGCCAAAGGTTGTAGTCTCAGCTGAGAATTGAGGGGTATTTATAGGCCCCAAGAGGATTCAAATTTGGGCTCCAAAATTTGAATTCTCTTGGGTTTCCGAGGCTGGCGGTGCCACCGCCGGATCTCTCGGGTGCTGGGCGGTGCCACCGCTCAGTCCAGCGGTGCCACCCCTCAGATCTCAAGTTTTAGGCGGTGCCACCGCCTACACTATTTCAGCTCACTAGTTGGGCTCCAAACTTGGCCCAAACCAATCCGAACTCGAGCCCAATTGGCCCCTACTTGGGTTATAGGATTAACACATAATCCTAACCCTAATTAACGTGCTAACTACGAATTTAAAGATATTTCCTAAGCTATTACAAAGTATGCAAGTCAAGACTTCTTTTGGCGAGCTTTCGGTGAACTTCTGGCGGTCTTCTTATAAACTCTCGGAAACCATTTTGCGGACTCCCGGCAAGCTCCTAGACTTCACGATTTGATCTTGGTGAGTTCCAATGAGCTTCTTCGGCAAGCTTTGATCTTTCTTGGCGAGCTCCGCGAACTTCCAACGAACATTTTGGCGAGTTTCCGAAAAACCCTTCGGCAAGCTCCCTACTCATTCTTGGCTAGTTCCGGCAGCATTCCCGACGATCCTTCCAACTTCCGTCAAACTCTCGAACTCCCAAAAAATCCTTCGCGCTTGACTCCAACACTTGTTTCGCTTTATGTCTTCATCATTATTGTAGTTATTCCTGCACATATAAACTAAAACTCTACTCCAATCTAGACAATTATTACAAAGCGAATTGACATTCTGCTGCCCGACATATCATTGGTTGGCGCTTCGTCCGATTCTTCAGTGCATCGTCCTCTCTTACGGCTTGTTGCCCAATCGGTGGTTGACCTCCGCATATCACAATCTCTCTGATAAGGTGGAACCTTCTCAGAACATGCTTAGATTTCTGATGAGACCTAGGTTCCTTTGCTTGAGCAATCGCCTCGTTGTTGTCGCAATATAGGGAGATCGGCTCTTCGCTACCCGGCACGACTCCCAAATCTGTGATGAACTTCTTCACCTAAACTCCCTCCTTTACTGCATTTGATGCAGTAATGTACTCCGCCTCTGTGGTCGAGTCAGCAGTGGTATCTTGCTTGGAACTCTTCTAGCACACTGCTCCTCCATTCAAGGTGTACACATACCTTGAATTCGACTTGCTATCATCGACATCAGACTGAAAACTTAAGTCAGTGTAGCCTTCAACCTTAAGGCTATTACCTCCATATACTAGTAAAAGATCCTTAGTCCTTCTCAAGTACTTAAGGATACACTTTATTGCTTTCCAGTGCTCCAAGCCTGGATCCGCCTGATACCTGCTCGTGACACTCAGAGCATGCGCTATATCAGGCCTAGTACATAGCATGGCATACATGATAGACCCTATTGCTGAGGCATAAGGTATTATATCCATGTTCGCTCTTTCTTCTGGAGTCTTTGGGGACATACTCGTAGAAAGCGATATCCCATGTCTCATCGGTATGAGACCTCTCTTGAAATTTTTCCATGCAAAACCTTTTGACAATGGTTTCTATGTACTTGGACTGGGACAAGCCAAGCATCCTCTTGGATCTATCTCTATAGATTCTAATCCCCAAAATATAGGATGCTTCCCCTAAGTCATTCATGGAGAAGTGTCGAGATAACCAAGCCTTTACTATGGATAGCATTCCTACGTCATTCCCAATGATCAGGATGTCATCCACATATAACACAAAAAAGGTGATAGCGCTCCCACTTACCTTTCTGTATACACAAGGCTCATCTTCGTTCTTAACGAAGTCATAATATCTGATTGCCTCATCAAATCATATGTTCCAACTTCGGGAAGCTTGCTTTAATCCATAAATGGATCTAAGCAACCTACACACCTTATCTGGACAGTTCTTGGACACATATCCCTCAGGTTGTATCGTATACACCTCCTCCTCGAGGTTCCCATTGAGGAATGAAGTTTTCACATCCATCTGCCAGATCTCATAATCATAGTGTGCTGCAATAGCAAATAGAATTCTGATGGATTTTAGCATTGCTACGGGTGAGAAGGTTTCGTCATAGTCAACACCTTGCCTTTGACGATACCCCTTAGCCACTAGCCTTGCTCTATAGGTCTCTACCTTTCCATCAACTCCGATCTTTTTCTTAAAGATCCACTTGCAACCGATGGGTACAATACCTTCGGGCGCATCAATTAGGTTCCAAACCTTATTGGATTACATAGAATCCATCTCAGAATTCATGGCTTCTTGCCACTTTCCGGAGTCTATACTCATAATAACCTCCTCGTAGGTCTGAGGATCAATATCCTCTGCATCCTCTCCTCTAATATGTCCCACATATCTCTTAGGAGGATGGGATACTCTATCAGATCTGCGTAAAGTTGAAACTTGTGTATTAGGTACCTGAACAAACTCGGGTTGTAGAGTGGTGCTTGAGCTTGGTTCTCCAACCTCGCTCAATTATATCATTCTCCCACTATCTCCGCCAAGAATGTGTTCCTTCTCAAGGAACTCTACTCTCTTAGCTACAAAGACCTTTTGATCCTCGAGATGATATAAATAATACCCACAAGTTTCCTTGGGGTATCCCACAAATTTGCATCGCTCTTACCTTGATTCTAACTTATCGGGGTTGTGTCTTTTAACATGTGCAGGGCAGCCCCAAATCTTAACAACCTTAAGATCAGGCTTCTTCCATTTCCATATCTCTTATGGTGTAGACACTACCGACTTAGTTGGAACTCTGTTCAGAAAGTAAGTTGCGGTTTCTAGGGCATATCCCCATAATGAGATGGGTAGGTCAGCGAAACTCATCATGGACCATACCATATCTAATAATGTACGATTTCTCCTTTCAAAGACACCATTGAGCTGAGGTGTAGAAGGAGGTGTCCATTGGGATAATATCCCATGGTCCTTGAGGAACTGAGTGAACTCTGTACTTAAGTACTCACCTCCTCGATCTGATCGAAGAGTTTTGATACTCTTTCCAGTCTGGTTTTGCACCTCATTCTTATACTCTCTGAATTTCTCAAAGGCCTCACTTCATTAAGTACACATATCCATACCTTGAGAAATCATTAGTAAATGTAATGAAGTAGGAGTAACTTCCAATGGCATGAGTTGATATGGGTCCACATACATCACTATGTATGAGTTCCAACAACTCAGTGGCTCTCTCTCTAGTTCCACTAAATGGAGAGTTGGTCAGTTTTTCACGAATGCAAGGCTCACAAGTTGCATATGACACATAGTCGAATGGATCTAGATATCCATCATTTAGCAACTTTTGAATCATTCTTTCATGGACGTGACCTAGCCTACAATGCCACAGGTATGCACTGTTCAACTCATCTCGTTTCCTTTTGGACACATTTAGATTCATGATATGTGGAGTGGTGTCTAATATAAATAAACCATTATGCAATGTTCCTTTCATGATGATCTTATCATCTAATAATATCGAACAACCATCGTTCTCAAAAATAAATTTATATCCACAAACTATTAAACATGAAATGGAGATAATGTTTTTGATAATAGAAGGAACAAAATAACATGCATCTAATGCAATAAAAGCTCAACTAGGTAGATATAGGGCGACCTCACCAACAGTTACTACAGCAACTTTTGCTCCATTACCCATCTTGAGGTCCATCTCGCCTCTCTCTAGTCTCCTAGGCCTTGCCAGAACCTGCAACGAATTGCATATATGATAAGCACTACCGGTATCTAATACCCATATATTATCATAAGAGTCTGACAAATGGAGACTGATCATGAATGTACTTGAAACTTCATCAAGCTTTTGTTTCGCCCTTTCTACAAGGTATTCTTTACAGTTTCTCTTCCAGTGCCCATCTTTACCACAGTGGAAGCACTGGCCTTTGTCCTTTGTTGGGTTTTTCTTAGCAACCTTTGCTTTACCTGGTTTCACCTTGCCCTTTCCCTTCTTAAGGGACCTTTCTGCTTTCCTTTTCCTTTTGGTCTCACTAGTGTAGAGAACTGACTTCTCTTTCTTGATAGTACTCTTTGCCTCCCTCAACATATTGAGAAGCTTTGGGAGAGTCACTTCAAGCTTGTTCATATTAAAATTCATTATGACCTGTGAAAAGGAATCTGGTATGGACTGAAGCACAATGTCCACACACAAGTTATCCTCTAGGACCATTCCTAGACCTGTGAGTTTCTCTATCCATTGAATCATCTTTAGGACATGGTTTTGAACCGGTGTCCCCTCAGTCATCCTAGCGCGGAAGAGGCTCTTAGATATCTCATATCGCTGAGTCCTTCCCTGTTCCTCAAAAATTTGCTAACATGTAGGAGAATGGTTCTGGCATCCATCTTTTCATGTTATTTCTGTAACTCATGAGTCATAGAGCCCAACATATAGCACTGAGCAAGAGTGGAGTCATCAATGTACTTCACGTAGCGAGCGATCTCATCCTTGTTTGCCCCTTCTTCGGGCACAGGCATCATTGTATCAAGGACGTACATGATTTTCTCCGCTGTGAGAACAATTCTCAAGTTACGGAGCCAATCCGTATAATTTGGACCAGTGAGGCAGTTGACATCAAGTATGCCACGTAAGGGATTTGAAAGTGACATTTTTTGTAAATAAAGATGCAGCAGAAATGAATAACATGCAGATTTTGCAAGAAATAAACTATCAAGATATGGACTTCTATCTTAATGTGCTCCCACTATTTTACTAACGAGTCACGCGATACCATCAGCACGTGAAACGGAAGTCTCCGGCAGACTTCTAATGGGGATCAGGATCCAATCAGCGTCTTAGTATAACCTCGAGAGACTCGACCAATCACACTAAGCCTAACAAGGTAGGCAACTCTTGTTGATCACAACTCCTTATGATTCCCGTCCTGTTCGGCCTCCGAATCACCATGGCCTCGAGGGACTCGACCAACCATGATGCTCGGTTAAGTCAACACCTTCGTTACAAGATGAGTCTGATTTGATGATATACCCTCGAGGGACTCGACCAAGTATACCATGCCCTTAGGTCACCAGTGACATCTCTATGTCATAAGCAAGATAGCGAATTGCGATATAGGTGAGTCTCGAGGGACTCGACTAACTCAACCTACACCGGGAATCGGTTCCTACTTATAACGATGGAATGCCACGTGGGTCGATCTAATTGCCTCACGTTTACCGACTTAATATTATCGAGAGATGTTTCTATGATTTGGTCTCCTAATATAACATGTCACACATATACATATTTAATATATATCTACATCGCATGCAAATATATATACATATCTAGTATGTGTATAAGCAATTACACCAGATGATCATGGACCATAACCTAATATGATTAGGCCCAAGCTAGTAGGCCTAATCACTCACATCAAGATCTATGTGTGTAACGGTGCATCTTCATGCCCTGTGATCGTCCATTTCGTCCTTGTTTGTTCCGTCGACATCTTGATGCATCTTCATGCATCACGATCGTCCGTCTCATGGGTCCCGTTATCGCATCCACGCTCCCGCTGTGCCTCCTGATGTGATTACAACTTAATCATAGGCACGCAGGCCCGACAATAAACGAAAAATATAATGGAGGTTCGCAGACCTCAATAATAATAATCACAAGCACACACATCACACGGTCCATGATCATCCGTCCACACATCATACATCACATGTATAAATAATCATCATCATGTAGGACTACTAGATAATAATAATAATAAAATAATAATCAACTAAACCTTTTAAATAATTAATATTTTCTGAAATCAGGGACATTATAGGGAATTTTTGAATTTATAGGGGTATTTTTTTAATTTAGACAAAAGACAGAAATTGGAATTTCTCAAATTTCGAGGGGCAAAACTATCTTTTGCCCAGAAAATCCTAATGCCCTTTCCCCATTTCGCTGCTTCCGCTGCCGCCACCCTGATGGCGGCGGCCTGTGAGGCGGGGCGAGGGCACTGCCCTCGCCTATAGGCGGCACGCCCGCTGGCAGCGCCGCCACTGCAGGTGGGCGCCCCTTTCGGGCGCCGCCGACTCCGTAGGCGGTGCTGTCCCGCCGGGCGACCGCCCCTGTAGGGGGTTTTGCCCGCGGGAGCAGCGGCGGCGGGCGCCGTTGTCTTGCAACGACTCTGCCCGTGGGCTGCCTGCCTACGGCTGCGCTGCACGCACGCAGATCGAGGGCAGTAACTGTTACTAACCTTCCTTGTTTTTGCGTCAACAATTTTGACGTCAAAATTCTTCCTAAACACAACACACGCAGTTCAAAACCAATCATTCGCACGAGCAACCTGGCTCTGATACCACTGTTGGGAAATCCTTGGGGGCAACATCATATGCGCAGCGGAAGAACAAGAAAAACAAAATCCCTGATTCCCAAAGAGATGTTCGTCGTTGTGCGAAGATTGGTACGAAAAATCTGCGAAACATGAAACTGCGTATAAAGTAGATTGTGTTACATAGGGAGATCGTATATCCCTGTTTCCTTGCAGATCCTTAGGAGAGGGTGAAGGAGGTCAAGCGTCCTCCTCTCTTATGGTGATCCACACAACAGGGTTGCGACGACGCTCCTCAAAACTCCAAACCAACTCTGAGGTGGAGATGGAGAGGAGAATAGGAAAAGGTAAACAAAAGCTCTTTAGCCCATGGGGCTTTAAATCCCTCCTATTTATAGAGGTCCCCTGTAAAACCCTAATGGGTCCTCCCCTAATAGGTATTGGATCTGCATCCAATAAGACAAGGGCTCCGTCGGATATCTCATATCCGAACCTCTATTCATCGCAATACCTACCATATGTGTGTGACCCTCTAGGCCCAATATCGAGCTGGCCGTGAGTCATACCTGTCAGAACTCCTTCTAACTCAGTGAATTATTATCTCTGTAATAATTCACTCGACTCATCGACTACGGACGTACTAGGCCACTACGCCATAGTCCCCAGACGATACAAGGGAATCCAATCCATTGGACCTGTCTGTCCTCAATTACCGTGTACCTATAGTCCCTCATCCATCTAATATACCAAAGACCGTATATCGAGCATGGTGTTGTCAGACCCACACGGTTTCTTCTCGTGTCTCGCTCTAATCGGATTCTCCCGGAGAACTCTTTCTCTCTCAACCCAAATGACCCTGGCCAGGGATTTGTTTGAGCAAGAACACAAGGGATATTCCTCTCATGACGCCGAGACGGCATGATCCTCTATCGACACTCAATAGCCCTCGTAAGGTCGACTATCACTCCCAATGACTAGCTGTACTAGATCTGGGACAGCCAAACCTATAAGTTTGGTATCAAAGAGTGGAGCACTCATACAGGACATCCTTGGTGTCTCAAGTCTAAGGACCAGATACACCACTAGGACTACGGAATCGCTGTTTGACAATAAGGCATCATCAACCATCCAGCATTACGTAAGCGGATCAATCAGTGAACTCATTCTCCAATGAGCACCTGTACTATATCCCTAGTGTCCCTACACAAGCAGCTATGAGACCAGCTGCATCCATCATATAGACGGGTATACAGCACACCAGTCGGTCCGGTTATCATGATATCCCTCTCGAGTAACCTATGACCGGGATTATTTAGGATATGTGTTTAAAGGTGAATCGATCTCACTATCGTGATCTCATCACGATCCAATTCTCATTGCACAAATCCAAGGACATCACAATATATGTATGCATTTATGCAATAGTTATAAAGTGATATATGTCAAAATATAATAAGCAAAAAGATTCTATATTAAGTCACACGTGCCATCACTCACGTGATTGGCTTGCTGGGCTCCTATGACTAGCAATCTCCACTTGACCTAAAGTCAATCACCTATGTGTCTGATCCCCATCAGACCCCTGCGACGCTCAAAACAAATCTGAGACAACGGCTTTGTTAGTGGATCTGCAATGTTATCGTCGGATGGAACTCTTTCCACTACTACATCTCCTCGGGTCACGATCTCTTTGATAAGGTGGAACCTCCTCAGAACATTCTTAGATTTCTGATGAGACCTAGGTTCCTTTGCTTGAGCAATCACCCCGTTGTTGTCGCAATATAGGGAGATCTGCTCTTCGCTACCCTGCACGACTCCCAAATCTATGATGAACTTCTTCACCCAAACTCCCTCCTTTGCTGCATCTGATGTAGCAATGTACTCCACCTCTGTGGTCGAGTTAACAGTGGTATCTTGCTTGGAACTCTTCCAACACACTGCTCCTCCATTCAGGGTGTATATATACCTTGAATTTGACTTGCTATCGTCGACATCAGACTGAAAACTTGAGTCAGTGTAGCCTTCAACCTTAAGGCTATTGCCTCCATATACTAGTAAAAGATCCTTACTCCTTCTCAAGTACTTAAGGATACACTTTACTGCTTTCCAGTGCTCCAAACCTGGATCCGCCTGATACCTGCTCGTGACACTCAGAGCATGCGCTATATCAGGCCTAGTACATAGCATGGCATACATGATAGACCCTATTGTTGAGGCATAAGGTATCATATCCATGTTCGCCCTTTCTTCTGGAGTCTTTGGGGACATACTCGTAGAAAGCGATATCCCATGTCTCATCGGTATGAGACCTCTCTTGGAATTTTCTATGCCAAACATTTTGACAATGGTTTCTATGTACCTAGACTGGGACAAGCCTAGCATCCTCTTGGATCTATCTCTATAGATTCTAATCCCCAAAATATAGGATGCTTCCCCTAAGTCCTTCATGGAGAAGTGTCTAGATAACCAAGCCTTTAATATGGATAGCATTCCAATGTCATTCCCAATGATCAGGATGTCATCCACATACAACACTAAAAAGGTGATACCGCTCCCACTTACCTTTCTGTATACACAAGGCTCATCTTCGTTCTTAACAAAGTCATAAGATCTAATTGCCTCATCAAATCTTATGTTCCAACTTCGGGAAGCTTGCTTTAATCCATAAATGGATCTAAGCAACCTACACACCTTATTTGGACAGTTCTTGGACACGTATCCCTCAGGATGCATCATATACAACTCCTCCTCGAGGTTCCCATTGAGGAATGCGGTTTTCACATCCATCTGCCAGATCTCATAATCATAGTGTGCTGCAATAGCCAATAGAATTCCGATGGATTTTAGCATTGCTACGGGTGAGAATGTTTCGTCATAGTCAACACATTGCCTTTGACGATACCCCTTAGCCACTAGCCTTGCTTTATAGGTCTCTACCTTTCCATCTACTCCGATCTTTTTCTGAAAGATCCACTTGCAACAGATGGGTACAATACCTTTGGGCACATCAACTAGGTTCCAAACCTTATTGGAGTACATAGAATCCATCTCAGAATTCATGTCTTCTTGCCACTTCCTGGAGTCTATACTCATAATAGCCTCCTCGTAGGTCTGAAGATTAATATCCTCTACATCCTCTCCTCTAATATGTCTCACATATCTCTCAGGAGGATGGGATACTCTATCAGACCTGCGTAAAGTTGAAACTTGTGTATTCGGTACCTGAACAGACTCGGGCTGTAGAGTGGTGCTTAAGCTTGGTTCTCCAATCTCGCTCAATTATATCATTCTCCCACTATCTCCGCCAAGAATGTGTTCCTTCTCAAGGAACACTGCTCTCTTAACTATAAAGACATTTTGGCCCTCGAGATGATAGAAATAATACCCACAAGTTTCCTTGGGGTATCCCACAAATTTGCATCGCTTTGTCCTTGATTCTAACTTATCGGGGTTGTGTCTTTTAACATGTGCAGGGCAGCCCCAAATCTTAACAACCTTAAGATCAGGCTTCTTCCCTTTCCATATATCATATGGTGTAGACACTACCGACTTAGTTGGAACTCTGTTTAGAAGGTAAGCTACGGTTTCTAGGGCATATCCCCAGAATGAGATGGGTAGGTCAGCGAAACTCATCATGGACCATACCATATCTAATAATGTACGATTTCTCCTTTCAGAGACACCATTGAGCTGAGGTGTATAAGGAGGTATCCATTGGGATAATATCCCATGGTCCTTAAGGAACTGAGTGAACTCTGCACTTAAGTACTCACCTCCTCGATCGGATCGAAGAGTTTTGATACTCTTTCCAGTCTGGTTTTCCACCTCATTCTTATACTCTCTGAATTTCTCAAAGGCCTCGGACTTGTACTTCATTAAGTACATATATCCATACCTTAAGAAATCATCAGTAAATGTAATGAAGTAGGAGTAACCTCAAATGGCATGAGTTGACATGGGTCCACATACATCACTTTGTATGAGTTCCAACAACTCAGTGGCTCTCTCTCTAGTTGCACTAAATGGAGAGTTGGTTAGTTTTCCACGAATGCAAGGCTCACAAGTTGCATATGACACATAGTCGAATGGATATAGATATCCATCATTTAGGAACTTTAGAATCCTTCTTTCAAGGATGTTCCCTAGCCTACAATGCCACAGGTATGCACTGTTCAACTCATCTCGTTTCCTTTTGGACACATTTACATTCATGATATGTGGAGTAGTGTCTAATATAAATAAACCATTATGCAATGTTCCTTTCATGATGATCTTATCATCTAATAATATCGAACAACTATTGATTTCAAAAACAAATTTATATCCACTAACTATTAAACATGAAATGGAGATAATGTATTTGATAATAGAAGGAACAAAATAACATGCATCTAATGCAATAAAAGCTCCACTAGGCAGATGTAGGGCGACCTCACCAATAGCTACTATAGTAACTTTTGCTCCATTACCCATCTTGAGGTCCATCTCGCCTCTCTCTAGTCTCCTAGGCCTTGCTAGAACCTGCAACGAATTGCATATATGATAAGCACTACCGGTATCCAATACCCATATGTTATCATAAGAGTCTGACAAATGGAGACTGATCATGAATGTACCTGAAGCTTCATCAAGCTTTTGTTTCGCCCTTTCTACAAGGTACTCTTTGCAGTTTCTCTTCCAGTGCCTATCTTTACCATAGTGGAAGCACTGGCCTTTGTCCTTTGCTGGGTCTTTCTTAGCAACCTTTGCTTTACTTGGTTTGACCTTGCCCTTTCTCTTCTTAAGGGACCTTTCTGCTTTCCTTTTCCTTTTGGTCTCACTAGTGCAGAGAACTGACTTCTCTTTCTTGATAGTACTCTCTACCTCCCTCAACATATTGAGAAGCTCTGGGAGAGTCACTTCAAGCTTGTTCATATTAAAATTCATTATGACCTGTGAAAAGGAATCTAGTAGAGACTGACGCACAATGTCCACACATAAGTTATCCTCTAGGACCATTCCTAGACCTGTGAGTTTCTCTATCCACTCAATCATCTTTAGGATATGGTTATGAACCGATATCCCCTTAGCCATCCTAGCGCGGAAGAGGCTCTTAGATATCTCATATCGCTGAGTCATTCCCTATTCCTCAAACAATTTACGGACATGTAGGAGAATGGATATGGCATCCATCTTTTCATGTTGTCTCTATAACTCAGGAGTCATATAGCCCAACATATAGCACTGAGCAAGAGTGGAGTCATCAATGTACTTCACGTAGCGAGCGATCTCATCATCGTTTGCCCTTTCTTCGGGTGTAGGCATCACTGTATCAAGGACGTACATGATTTTCACCGCTGTGAGAACAATTCTCAAGTTACGGAGCCAATTCGTATAATTTGGACCAGTGAGGCGGTTGACATCAAGTATGCCACGTAAGGGATTTGAAAGCGATATTTTTTGAAAATAAAGATGCAGTAGAAATTAATAACATGCAGATTTTGCAAGAAATAGACTATCAAGATATGGACTTCTATCTTAATATGCTCCCACTATTTTACTAATGAGTCACGCGACACTCTCAACACGTGAAACGGAAGTCTCCGGCAAACTTCTAGTTGGGATCAGGATCCAATCAGCGTCTTAGTGTAACCTTGAGGGACTCGACCAATCACACTAAGCCTAAAAGGTAGGCAACTCTTGTCGATCACAACTCTTTGTAATTCCCGTCCTATTCGGCCTCCGAATCACCATAGCCTCGAGGGACTCGACCAACCATGATGCTCGGTTAAGTCAACACCTTCGTTACAAGATGAGTCTGATTTGATGATATACTCTCGAGGGACTCGACCAAGTATACCATGCCCTCAGGTCATCGGTGACATCTCTATGTCGTAAGCAAGATAGCGAATCGCGATTTAGGTGAGTCTTGAGGGACTCGACAAACTTAACCTACACCAGGAATCGGTTCCTACTTATAACGATGGAAGGCCATGTGGGTCAATCTAATTGCCTCACGTTTACCGACTTAATATTATCGAGAGATGTTTCTATGATTTGGTCTCCTAATATGACATGTCACACATATACATATTTATTATATATCTACATCACATGCAAATATATATACATATCTAGTATGTGTATAAGCAATTACACCAGATGATCATGGACCACAACCTAATATGATTAGGCCCGAGCCAGTAGGCCTAATCACTCACATCAAGATCTATGTGTGCAACGGTGCATCTCCATGCCCTGTGATCGTCCATTTCGTCCTTGTCGGTTCCGTCGATATCTTGATGCATCTTCATGCATCATGATCGTCCGTCTCGTGGGTCCCGCTATTACATCCACGCTCCCGCTGTGCCTCCTCATGTGATTATAACTTAATCATAGGCACGTAGGCCCGACAATAAACGAGAAATATAATGGAGGTTCGCAGACCTCAATAATAATAATGATAGGTACACACATCACATGGTCCATGATCATCCGTCCACACATCATACATCACATGTATAAATAATCATCATCATGTAGGACTACTAGATAATAATAATCAACTAAACATTTTAATTAATTAATATTTTCTGAAATCATGGACATTATAGGGAATTTCTGAAGTTATAGGGGTATTTTCATAATTTAGACAAAAGACAGAAATTGATGGATGCACCGCCGCCGCCCTAAGATCGATTCACCTTTAAACAGATATCCTAAATAATCCCGGTCATAGGTTACTCGAGAGGGATATCATGATAACCGGACAGACTAGTGTGCTATATACCCATCCATATGATGGATGCAGCTGGTCTCATAGCTGCTTGTGTAGGAACACTAGGGATACAGTACAGGTGCTCATTGGAGAATGAGTTCATTGATTGATCCGCTTACGGAATGCTGGATGGTTGATGATGCCTTATTGTCAGACAGCGATTCCGTAGTCCTAGTGGTGTATCTTGTTCTTAGACTTGAGACACCAAGGATGTCCTGTATGAGTGCTCCACTCTTTGATACCAGACTTATAGGTTTGGTTATCCCAGATCTAGTACAGCTGGTCATTGGGAGTGGTAGCCGACCTTACGAGGGCTATTGAGTGTCGATAGAGGATCATCCACTCTCAGTGTCATGAGAAAAATATCTCATGTGTTCTTGCTTAGACAAATCCCTGGCTAGGGTCATTCGAGTTGAGAGAGAAAGAGTTCTCCGGGAGAATCCGATTAGAGCGAGACTCGAGAAGAAACCGTGTGGGTCTGACAACACCATGCTCGATATACGATCTGTGGTATATTAGATGGATGAGGGACTATAGGTACACGGTAACTGAGGACAGACAGGTCCAATGGATTGGATTCCCCTGTATCGTCTGGGGACTACGGTGTAGTGGCCTAGTACGTCCGTAGTCGATGAGTCAAGTGAATTATTATAAAGATAATAATTCACTGAGTTAGAAGGAGTTCTGACAGGTATGCCTCATGGCCAGCTCGATATTGGGCCTAGAGGGTCACACACATATGGTAGCCATTGCGATGAATAGAGGTTCGGATATGAGATATCTGACGGAGCCCTTGTCTTATTGGATGCAGATCCAATACCCATTAGGGTTTGACAGGGGACCTCTATAAATAGGAGGGATTCAGAGCCCCATGGGCTAGAGAGCTTTTGTTTGCCTTTTCCTATTCTCCTCTCCATCTCCACCTCAAAGTAGGTCTAGAGTTTTGAGGAGCGTCGTCGCAACCCTGCTGTGTGGATCACCGCTAGAGAGGAGGACGCTTGACCTCCTTCACCCTCTCCTAAGGATCTATAAGGAAACAGGGATATATGATCTCCCTAGGTAACACAATCTACTCTATACGCAGTTTCATGTTTCATGGATTTTTGCGTACCAATCTTCGCATGATGACGAACATCTCTTTGGGAATCGGGGATTTTGTTTTTCTTGTTCTTCCACTGCGCATATGATGTCACCCCCAAGGATTTCCCAACATCTTCGAGACTGTGTCAGGCGGTGGTACCGCCAATTTGGGCGATTGTACCGCCCCTGGCAAGGTACCAGGCGGTGGTACAGCCAGTTTGAACGGTGGTACCACCCAGCACTGCCCCCCAAGCAGTGGCACCGCCAGACCTAGGCGATGGTACTACCCAGGATAGTGTTAGCGTTAAACTGACATTGGGCGATGGTACCGCCCAACGTAAGCAGTGATACCGCCCATGCCCGGGGAACCCAGGATGGGAAAGTTTTAGGCTCCAAGTTTGAATCAACTTGAAGCCTATAAATACTCCTCTCATCCCTGGTTAAAGCATACAAGTATTGAGAGTAAAAAAAGTATAGAAACGTTGCTGCAATCTTGTGTGAGCTCCTCTCAAAGTTCTAAGTGTTAGAATAGATTAAGAGAGGAGTGAGTGGGGGTATAAGGGTTATCTTTTAAACCTGGTAAAAGGCGAATTGAGTTGTAAAAAGGCGATTGGCCTTCGCCTATTGAAGGAAGGCCTCTAGTGAATGCCGGTGATCTCATCGGAGGAGGAAGCCGAAAGTGGATGTAGGTCATGATTGATCGAACCATTCTAAAATCTCGGTTTACATTTACTTATTATTATTTACCTTACTACAAACCTCTATATGTGCTTTACTTCCTCATTACTTCTATTGCACACCTTTACAAACACGCTTTCAAGTTAAGTTTCCGAAATCAATTTTTCGTCGGAAACGATTTTATCGCAACAAAGTTTCTGAAGATGTGATTTTTATCTACTGCACTAATTCACCCCCCCTTTTAGTGCCAACCCTGATCCTAACAATTGGTATCAGAGCCATGGTTTTCTAATTTGGTTTAACACCCAAATAGAAATGACTCTTTTCGGCTTTCAAGAGAGTCACTCTCTCATTCGTCCTCCCTTTTTCAATACAATGGATTACACATATTGAAAAACTCGATGAGAGTTTTCTTGCTTTCGATTGATTTAGATTTATGGCACATAATCGAAAATGGATTTGAAATATCTTCTCTTCCAATGAACAATTGGAATGATTTGGAGAAGAAGACATTTTCTTTAAATGCTAGAGCTATGAATGCTCTATTTTACGCCTTAGATAAATCAAAGTTTAATCAGGTTTCTTTGTATGAAACGACCATCGATATTTGGCATATTCTTAAAATCACACACGATGGCACAAGTAGTGTAAAAGATTCTAAAGTAAATTTTTTGATACACGATTTTGAGATGTTTTATATGGAACAAAGAGAGACTATTAGAGACATGTACACCGGTTTTACGGATGTTGTCAATAGTCTAAAAGCTCTTGCTAAAAGCTTTTCGAATTTTGAACTCGTCAACAAAATTTTGTGCTCACTTTCTAAAACTTGGGATTCAAAAGAACTAATAGAGTCTTTGATGACCTATGAAATGACGTACAATGTACGTGAAGAACATTTTGAATAGGAAGGATTTTGAACCACCTTCCAAAGAATAGGAAGGATTTTGAACTTAGAACATTTGAAGACACTAAGAAATTTAAAAAGTTCATAAAACAAAAATTAAAGAACAAAAAGAATATAACTACTTGCTTTAAACGCAAGAAGAAAAATAAAAATTAGGATGAATCGAGCTTCTTCAAATACAAGGAGAAAATCAAGAAAGGCGAGGTGACAAACTATGTCTTAATGACTTTCGACGATGAGATAATCGAAACCTCTTTAATTTACTTCAAAATTACATGATGCTTTGCATAATGTATTTTTTTTAATTTAGTTTAGAATTAATTTTTCTTAAAAATTATATGTTTAAAAATAAAAATGTAAAAATTATGATCATGCTACTAATTTCAAAAATGATAATAAAAATTATATGTTTAATAAAAAATTCATTTTGATTAAAAATACCTTATGAAATCATGCTATATATGGTTAAGAAGTAATAATGTGTATCATGTTGATTTCCATTGTTGTTTCTCGATTTTGATTAAATGAAATCATGTTTGATTTGAAGTAATACATAATGATGTAATGAAAATATTAAATATTTTGATAACATGATTGACGATTTTATGCATAAGATTTTAAAGTTATACATGATAATTTATGGTTGATTAATCTTGATGGTTTTTATGATGAAATTTATTTTTCGATCCTAAACGATTGATGATATATATTTTTTTGGCATAAAAAAGATAAAGGCATGCTTGTATGAAACAAACTAAAAAGAGGAAAGCTTTCTCTTAGAAAATTTTCTCTACTTTATCAATTTTTCCAAAAAGGAGATTAATGAATCTATTTGCATCACTTTTGTGAATCTTTTGAAAATGATTTTGAAAATATTTTTGATGATTTGGACGATTTGAATTTGAATGAGTTTTATCAAAATCATTATCTTGATTTCTTGGAATTACTTGAGTTTTTTTTCAAGATCTCTTCTTTGTACTCCTACTATTTTTTCTTAGTATTTTATTTAAAGAAGAGATTTACTATATGAATCATATCTTTTGGTATTTAATTGGTCTTATCCTTCATGACATGATTTCTTTGTATTTATGGCTTGTATGGCTTGAAATGTTTTAGAATGATGCATGCAACTCTATGATTTTTGAAATAATGTGAAAATCAATAATTATCATTTTCTGAAATAATACTCAAGAATGATGATTTGGAATCATGCATGTAATGATGATTTTATATTTTATATACATGATGATTTGGTGTTATGCATGCAATACTTTCACTTATGATAATAATGCATACAATGATGAAATATTCATGATAAAATAATTATTTTAAAATTCATGACTTGAATTTTCATCTATGCTATTTATCTTTGTCATAATTTGAAAATTGATGTAAAGGGTCTTCCCTTCTTTTTGACAATGACAAAGGGGGAGCAAAACGTGCTAGAAAGCAAATTTGCTAGCTTGCACAATTTAAGAAGAAAGTAAAAATTGTACTTCCCAAAAGAGAATAAATTGCTATCTTGAACATCACCAAGAATTGCTAGCTTGAAATCTCAAGAAGATACAAAAATATGCTATCTTGCACATCGTAAAGAAAAGCAAATATGCCAACTTGCATATCTTTAAATTTGCTAGCTTGTATGTTGTAAAGCTTGCATATTTCACGAAGAAGTGTTGCTTTCTTGAACATCTCTAATTTGCTAGCTTACATGACGTAGAACTTGCTATCTTGAACACTACAAAGAAATGCTATCTTGCCTATCTCAAGATGCAAAACATGCTAACTTACACTTTGCAATGGAAGCAAACACTTGGTAGCTTGAACATTGCAAAACAAACATGCTGAACTTGCATATCTAGCAAAATTTACAAACTTACAAAACTCTAAATTTTTGCTAGGTTGCATGATGATAAAAATGGATATTATGTTTCTTTATGCAATGTATTGAACTTAGATATCTCAAACACCTAGAAAGTGAAACTTCTCCTTTTTGTTGATGACAAAGGGGGAGAAGTATGTTGATGCCATGCATGATTTGATCATGACATGTTGCTTGAATTTTTGAATCCAAGAGTTTCTATCAATACGGCATATTGATAGGGAGAGTTTGGTTAAACTCTGGGAGTTAAGGTTAACTCCGTCATCGGTTGGTTGTCATCATCAAAAAGGGGGAGATTATTGAATCTCGAATTTTGATGATGAAACCAATTGATATATGTTTATATTTTAATCTACATTTTGAGTGACATAGGATGCTTCGATCAAGATGAGACAATTAAAGTAGGAAAAATCATGTTGGGCTGGAGGAATATGTCAGAAGATTGGACATCAAACCGGTGGATTGGTCGATGTATCAACAGAAGGCTTCGGGTCATAGATTCGGGCATCGGGCCAAGAAGAACGAAAATTGCACCAAGTATATTGGAGTTGCAGAGTCAATTGACCGATTGGGCAATAGGCCGCAAGAGAGGACAATGCGCCGAAGAATCGAATGAAGCATCGAGGGACCAATGACATGCCAGACAACTTGATTAATACTTAATATTAATTGTCTAGATTGAAGTATGTTTTACATATGCATGATTAACTATGATGGCAAGGCATGGAGCAAAATGAAGTCCCGGAGTCAAGGACGTGATCACATTGGGAGTTGAAAAGTTCGTTAGAAGTCCGGACGTTCATCAGAAGTTCTGGAGGAACCAACCGAGAAGTCTCAAAGCTTGCTAGAGAAGCTCATCGAAACTCGCCAAGAAGATCATCATAAAGTCCATGAGCTTGCTAGGAGTCCATCGGAGGTTCACCAGAAGCTTATCGGAAGAATAGACATAGGGACTTATTTTACTTAGCAAATATCTTAGGATTTCGTAGTTAGTATGTAATTAGGCGTGGATTTAGGCCAACCCAATTATGGGCTAGCTAGGCCCATATAAGAACTATGTTGGGCCCAATAAGAAGCCTAAACAATGCCCATAGAAGTATTATCATCATGACACAATCTTCGAGACTATGTCAGGTGGTGGTATCACTAGTCTAGGCAGTTATACCACCCTTGGCAGGGTGCCAAGCTGTCACGACCTTAGCTGGTTTTGCTTAAGGCGTGCGGCACCCTCGCGCGTCCGTCCGCAAAGGTCAGCCTCCCCGAAGCCTCCTATTGTCCCTTAGGACCAACAAAAGAGAGAACGGGTTAAAGAGAACGCCTCAATCGGGATCCACAAGCAAACATGTCCGAAAAACACTTCATAGACAATGCAAATTACAAACAGACTTTACAAGCTCTGAACAGTGGCACAACAAAGGGTAAAATGGTCCATTACATACCGAAAAGCTCTCGCACGTGTCCACATGACACAACCTTTATTTACAAGCCTAAAGAGGCCACCAACCCAACTAACATGGGACTATTTAGCCTTTGGCCGCCCCTCTACCTGTTGTACAAGGTATAAACATGCCAAAAGACAACGGACAGACATAAGCATTACATCCAACATCTTGTTCTAGAAGTTTGTCCGTTACATTCTCCCCCACTTATCCCTTCGACATCCTCGTCGAAGCCTTTGTGAACACTGCAACTCTTCACCTTTGCTGAGTCTTCAATCTTCCGCTCCAACTGCAATGCGCCTCCTGGCTCCCAACTGCTCTCCGCTGCTGTTTTTGAGTAGTCGAATCTTTGATCTGCCATGCTACTTCAACTCACCAATGACTCTGACTCTGGTGTGGGGTTGGCTGAGTTGTGTTGCTCCTTGTCGATTCTTGCGGATCCACCAAATGAAGGAAAAGACCATCTTTACTGCGCCAGTCTCTCAAAATTTCCACATGCTGCTTGAACTGGGTGGATGCTTGTTGGAGCTTTAACGAGCATCGCCTCGCAAACTTCTGAAGTTTTGGGTCCTTCCTCCACAAAATCTGCTCATTGACTCTTCTTTCAGTTAGTTGTCACATCCAAGTAGGTTCGCATCACTTCCGCTTTCGATTGGCATTTCGTTGGGAAATGAAGCGGACAATCTACTCTCAGTAGCACTGATCACCGTTGGTGAGGATTTGACAACTATTGTCTTCCATTATCTTCGAAGGGTCTTTGAACTTGTGCAGAGCTCCTCTGCTGGATAGATAAGAGAACTGGGGTACTCGGTTTCGCCCATTCTCTTAAGAGTTGAGAAGGCAAAGGTTACTTTGACTTCGCCCGCCTCCTCGAGGTTGTACTTCATGCATCGAGTTGGTTACTGGTCTTCGCCTGCTCTTTGCTCACACTTTTGAAGCAGTTGAAGTGTTTGCACTCCTTGCGTTGAGTTAGCTACTGTGATTCACCTTCTCAATGCCATTGAACTTCTGGAATGCAGGAAGTTTTCACCCCAACTTGGAGTAATTCTCTGATAGATGAGGTCGCCTCTAGGATTGTACCGTCTTCTCCATCAACCCTGCCGCCTACTCCACTGAGTAGCAAAGGTACAACACCGCGTACTGCCTGCTTCGTTCCTTGGTCGTGCACTCTTGCATGACCCGAAGTCCTTCACTTATGGCTATCTTGATGAGAAACTTATTGACACTAGTCTTACGAAGTTTCTTGGCCTTTGCCCTTTAGCCTTGTCTCGATACTTGGAGATTGCCTCTGCATACTCCACCTCCTCGACCCCTTTCATGACCAAGTGCTCTCCCTCCGTGAGAGCAAGGGATCAATGACTTGCACGGAAGTCCCACCTCTGCGGTACCATGGCGCTGCCATGCCCATGGCCCTACTATCCGTCGCCTCGCCTCTGTATCTCTTTTCTTCACAATCAGTAGAGATGTCTCCGTGGCACTCCTCTGAGTCCACCTCCATTCTAACTGATGCTTGATTTTGGGTAGCTAAGTCCCTCTGGACTCGTCGTCGCTTCCTCGCCCCTTTCGACCCCCTGCTTCAACACCTCTGTGTTCTCCAAGCAGTCCGTTTGGTCGATGGAAAGACAGACTGCAACTCCCATGCATGGCCTCTGCCATCATGTTGTAGAGTTTGCATCGATTATGTTCTCCTTAGCTTCCTTGGTAGCAACATTCGCTTACTCGACCTTGTCCTCTGACTTGTCGGGCTCCCTTAGCGAATATGAGCTTTGGAGCAGTCCAACTCTCCAGTTGCTTCGATCATACCTCTGCATGATAAAGTCCCTCCCATGGAACTCACTGGTACTTGCATTCGAACTTTTCCCTTGGTGGAACCCAGCCCCCATATGCTGATGACCAAGGTTTTCATCCGATGCAAAATTCGGTGCATGCCCGGAAGACCCGCCTCTGCGGTACCATGGCCTTCACTCCTTGAATCCATAGCCCTTCCTGTCGTCGTGTTGTTCACCAAAGTGGAGCTCCCAGTAGCTCCCGATCATACCTCCATATGATCTCATCCCTCACGGGACTGATTGTGTGTATCGCATTGCCACGAACTGTTCCACCACGATCCGCTGCACCATGTCGCCTCCTGGTGACATCTCCATTGCATTATGATCCTTGTGGAATAAACTCGAATTGTGAACCCTCCATGTGTGGCCTCTGCCAATACATCGAGGTTGTACTTCCACCTTCGATTTTGTTCGCTCCTCTGGCAATCGACCTTCATCCACCCACTCCTAGGTCACACCTAGATGAAGCACCGCTCTAGGACAGTCCGTCGCCTAGTAGCTCTCGAAGTCCACCGACTTCACTATAATCTGTGCACCATTGTTTGGATCCTGGGCCTCTGCCCCTACCAGCACAATCTCCGCTACGCACTGCTTCCTTCATAGCAACTCAAATGGCAACACTGTGGCATATTCTTCAAGAGTACCCGCCTCTGCGTCCTCTTGCCCCATGCTAAGGCCCTTCTGAACCCAACTTCGCCTCCGCAAATTGAGTCTCCTTAGTTCCTCCATCAAATGCTTCTCCGAGTTAAGGTGCATGTGCCACGAAGCTCCCTTCGTCTTTGGCACCATGCAAGATGAGTCCGCTCCATCAAAAAGAAGGACCCATGGAACAACATGATCCTACTCTTGCCTCTGCAAGAGTTCATGTCCTTGACCTCTATCTAAGGAAAGCACTGTGCCTCTACTCCATGTTCCAACTTCTATGCTGGCTCCCTTCATGCGGCTTGGGTACTTCGCCAAGTTACACCCAAGTTGCTCCGCTCCTCGTTTTTGCATTGAGTCGATGGTGGCCCTCGCGCCTACCATTCCACGGGTCAACCCTCCCTTGAGTTCGATCTTCACATCGACTCCAAGTGTGCCTTCATTTAAGTTGTTTTTAGGTCGCTCCCACTTGATCTCGCAATGCATCCACCAATGCATTCTCTCGACGAGATCATACGACAACTCCTCGCCGCTTGCTCAGTCCACCGAGCTTCATGGAGTTGTTGTTTGTTGAGGTACTCCTCAACATGTGAGGTCCGTCTCACATGATTCTCCCTCTGGAGAGCCGGGACTTATCCCTCCTGGATAACTACCCCATTGGAGCAACATCTCTCTTCGTTTCGGAGACCACCATCCCCTTGGACTACTCCGATCTGCAGAACAAACTATGCATTGTTCTGCCTCCTGCAAACGCACTTGCTAGATTGCGACTCCACGTCCATACAGCCCCCGCTGCACCCCTCAAGGCCTAGCAACATGCTGAACTCATTGCACACTTCAGCCTCCTACGGATGTATCCTTCATATGCCGAAGAGAAAGTTTCAATGCTCCATGGCGCCGAGTCTCGGTCGCCTTGCGATGGCCACGAACATTCCATCGTCCGCATACCAGCCCATGCATGAGTACCAAATTCTTCGAGTTAACAATTCCCCTCACCTCTGTGAGCTTTGCATAACTCTTTTGGTCGTTGAGCAACTCATTCCACCTTGGATGGTCTCATTCTTGCCAAGCGCCTCGCTTGCCTAGAGCACCATCAAGTATAGTTGTCAACGTTGAGCCGTAGCTCAAACTCAGCCATCCCAACCTTTGTGCGCTCCAAATTCTTCCAAGCTTTCCTGTTCTCGTGGTGCCTCTTGTGCGAAGGGTTGGCCATTCCTTTGAATGCCAATCTCAGATGCTCGCTCCGCTGAGCGACTCTTTTCCATACATCTCCATGCCCGTTTTCCCTCAAACGGTCGCGCGTGTACTGACTGCCCTTAACGCAGCCCCGCTAGGTCCCCCACGTTTGCATGTCAAGTTTTTCTATGAGTGCTTGTCCCGCTCTGATACCATAATGTCACGACCTTAGCTGGTTTTGTCTAAGGCGTGCGGCACCCTCGCGTGTCCGTCCGCAAAGGTCAGCCTCCCCGAAGCCTCCCATTGTCCCTTAGGACCAACAAAAGAGAGAACGGGTTAAAGAGAACGCCTCAATCGGGATCCACAAGCAAACATGTCCGAAAAAAACTTCATAGACAATGCAAATTACAAACAGACTTTACAAGCTCTGAACAGTGGCACAATAAAGGGTAAAATGGTCCATTACAGACCGAAAAGCTCTCGCACGTGTCCACATGACACAACCTTTATTTACAAGCCTAAAGAGGCCACCAACCCAACTAACATGGGACTATTTAGCCTTCGGCCGCCCCTCTACCTCCTGTACAAGGTATAAACATGCCAAAAGACAACGGACAGACATAAGCATTACATCCAACATCTTGTTCTAGAAGTTTGTCCGTTACAAAGCGATGGTACCGCCCAGCACTGCCCCTCAGGCGGTGGTACAGCCCAGGGTAGTGTCAGCATCAGACTAACACTGGGTGGTGGTATCACCCAGCACAAGCGGTGGTATTGCCCGTGCCCAGGGAACCCAAGATGGGAAAGTTTTAGGCTCTAAGTTTGAATCAACTTGAAGCCTATAAATACCCCTCTCATCCCTGGTTAAAGCATACAAGTATTGAGAGTAAAAAAAGTATAGAAACATTGTTGCAATCTTGTGTGAGCTCCTCTCAAAGTTCTAAGTGTTAGAATAGATTGAGAGAGGAGTGAGTGGGGATATAAGGGTTATCTCCTAAACCCGATAAAAGAAGAATTGAGTTATAAAAAGGTGATTGGCCTTCTCCTATTGAAGGAAGGCCTCTAGTGGACGCTAGTGACTTCATCGGAGGAGAAAGCCGAAAGTAGATGTAGGTCACGATTGACCGAACCACTCTAAAATCTCGGTTTGAATTTACTTATTGTTATTTACCTTATTGCAAATCTCTATATGTGCTTTACTTTCTCATTACTTTTGCTGCACCTTTACGAACACGGTTTCAAGTTAAGTTTCCAAAATTGATTTTTTGTCGGAAACGGTTTTATCGCAACGAAGTTTTTTAAGACATGATTTTTATCCGCTGTACTAATTCACCCTCCCTCTTAGTGTCGACCCCGATCCTAACACTATAAGCTACATCAGTTCAATCAGTTTAGCTTTCTTATGATCTTCTAAAGCACTTGATTAAAGCTTTTATTTTACACCTGATTTCTCACCGTTAGGCTTTTATTTCAAACTCGTGTTATACTATGGTACGAGTTTCAAAAAAGAAAAGCCCACCTTGCTTGTGCATTAGTGTGCAAAAAGCCGAATAAGGGTAACAACTCCATGAGAGTTCATATTAGCTTATGTATAAAATAATCAAAATATATAATAATATCAAAATTTTAAATCATTCTTTCCTTTCTATCCAAAAATTTGTTACTCCTTAAATCTCAAAAATTAAGAAGTAATCAAGCAAACCATAACTAACAGTTATTCACATGCTAAAACAATAATCATAAATAAATATTCCATCTAATTTTTTTATAAATTCAATGCATGCTTTCAAAATATGCATGAATATCAAATCTTCCTTTATTCTTATATTTTTTAAACAAAATTAAATTTCATATGTATTTCAAATCATAATTTGCTAACACATTTACTAAAGCAAAATGCTTAAGATAATATATATATATATATATATATATATTCATAATAAAAGCATAAGTATAACTAATGAGATATATCAAATCATAAATTATTTTCATGTGAAAGACTATAATTAACTATTCACATATAAATAGCTAGAGGTTCATAAGCATATGTATAACTAAAATGTGTGTATTCATGATTACGACCATGTTATATTCTATGATAAGATCTCAAATCCTGTTTAACACTATAATTGATAACACATATATCTGTGTTTGGAACAAAAAAAATTAGTTTCTAAATATATGACCAATGTATAATTCTCATTGATAGAGTCCAAATCATAATAATAATGACCAAACATCTATCATGTCACATAGATTAAAATAAATAATACTTTAATAAGATAAGAGTTTGAACATCTTTTTTGTATATTATTTTAATAGCATTTGCTATTTCTCATCAACTTGTTGTTCAGAAGAAGATCTCCAAATCAGTAACTTACTGTGAAATGAAAAAGATGCAAAGAACATCAAGTGGAAATAATAATGAACAAGAATACATAAAGTTATGAGAAATCTTATGGTTTAATAAAAAATATATCATAGACTTGCTTGTGGATAAAACGTTGGAGGCGTATGAGAGTCTTATCATTTCTACTATACAATGTGATAGGAAGAACATTATTGAATAATAGGGAAAAGGAGTCAAATTTTTCCATATCTCTACATCTATCTCATCCACATAACGGATTATGAAGGATTCTTATAGGATAACAATTGCACAACTCTTATTTGGATTTAAAAAATATGTAAATAGTATATTAGGAAATGATGAAACTTATAGGTACAACTTATGTACTCATGTGTAAAATAAAATGATACTTATTATACAATTATATTTTTTTTTAAATGACACAAATAATAATCTTCAATTGAATCCTTGTATAACCATTATTTAGAGAGGATGGAATTCATATGAGGAGATGATCCAAAGTGACCTATCAATTTTTTGTCCCTACTATTTCATATACAATAAAATATTATATTTTCTTAAAAAAATTAGAGAGGATCCCAAATCATGTGTTTAATGTTTCGCAGTATCAAAGTGATGGCTTAGGACATCACATGCACATCAAACTTACCGTTCTTCTTTTCTAACTCAAATTTCTGTCATTGAGTGAGCATCAAATTTGTTTTATATTTTATTGTTCTAGACTCATGCAAACCATCAATAGATGAGATCATGTGTCAACACTATCAAATGCAATTATAGAGTTTGTTGAGATTGATCCATGTGATTTGAATAGCAATTGCTATTTCTCCTCAACTCGTTGTTTGGAAGAACTCCTAATCTACCACTTATAGAAAGTTACAATGAAGTGAAAACGATTCAAAAAAATGAAGTGGAAATAATAACAAATAAAAATACATAAATTTATGAGAAATCACATCATTTAACAAAAGATATATCACAGATGGATTAGAGGTATACCAGAGTTTATCATTTGTACTGTACAATGTGGTCGGAAGGACATCATTATTGAGTAACAATGAAAATGGGTCCACTTATTCCATATCTCTACATCTATCTGAACCTCATAAATCAGATTCAGGCTCCTTTAAATCGGATCAGAAAAGAATTCGAGTCGGATAACAATTGCACAACCCTGATTTGGATTTGAGAAATTTGTAAATTGTATATTAGGAAGTGATGAAACTTATAGGTACAACTTATGTACACATGTGTGAAATAAAATGGTACAGCTAATGTACTCATTGTACAATTATATTTATTTAAAAATGATACAAATAGTAATTTTAAATAAATAGTTGTTAATTATTTATTACACTCCCTCAAACTTTATATGTATATTTTAAATAAATGACTCCTACAAAGAGTTATGGTTTGGTGGGTTGTTGGGCTGCATTAAATGGCTCCATAGGCCAACGGGGTATGATCTTTATGTGCCCTTTAGGATGATTTACAGCAAATGACTTCTTCAATGTTATTTAATTTCTATTTATCTTGAACCGAGAGAACTTTTAAGTAGTTTAAATTGAAGATATTTGAAAGAAATTAAAATTAAAACTTCTAATTAATAATTATTACTCAAAATTAGTATATATCATATTTGACCCAAACTCAATAGAAAGTCGAAAGTGATATATTGTTATGCATAAAATTTGGAACAAATAAATTTTAAGTAACATTTATCAAATATTTTAATTCATAATCAATCTACTCATAATAAATTCATAATAGAATAGTATAGGCATAAAACAATCTTTCAAAATAATGTTTAATTCTCTAGCTTCACATTTAGTCATTTATTTATCTAAGTCTATCAACGAAGTATTTTCTAAGTCACCGATCTCAATAGTACGTTAGTTCATCAAACTCATTAAGTGATTTAATTATCAAAATTCAAGATTCAAAAATGTTTGTTTTTTCGATAATGAAAACTAATTAATGTCGAGGACTTAACAAAACTCTCCTTGTCTATGCCATCATAAAAAATATGAGATTTACTTTATTGAGATCATGAGTCTCCAATTGTATCAAAAATATCTAAATTTAGCTTAAGTTATGATTTATTTGGATAAATATCATATCACTTTCAACCTTAGAAGTTGAATATATTACAATTTCTAAGAAAATTGAAGTACGATCAAAGAAAACCAATTATAATTTTTTGTAACAATCAATCTACGATTGGTATGGGGAATAACCCAGTCCACCATAGTTGAACAAAGAATATTGAGTTACAACATCATTTTATTTGAGAATAAATCAATACAATATCAAGTTGGACTATTGAACACAATGAGCTTGTAGATGTTTTAAATTTCTGATCTTTGAAAATGCTTTTAATTTATCAAAAAAAATTAGACATATTAGTATTATGAGGGAGTGTTAAGATGATGCTAATAATCTAAGTATTTTGGAATAGTTTAATTTATTTGTTATATCTAGTTTAGATATGGTAATGATAAATCTTAATCTATCCAAACATATATGTTGATATATATCTTTTAAAAAATATTATTATATAATATTTAAATATTATTTATATATTATTTAGTCAGGATCGAGTTATGCTCTCTCTCTCCAAAGGATATATATATATATATATATATATATATATATATATATATATATATATATATATATATATATCCTTTGGAGAGAGAGAGCACAACTCGATCCCGACTAAATAATATTTAAATAATATATATATATATATATATATATATATATATATATATGTATGTATGTATGTATGTATGTATGTATGTATGTATGTATGCATGCATGCATGCTTAATTTCATGTGGTAGTATCTAAAAGAAACATATAAATAGGCTGAAATGCTGAGATCTCATTTTCCCTCTGAATAATTCACCTTGTATCTGCTTACATACATTAGGACAGAATCCTGAGTTTTACAAACCATCAAAGCATAAACAGAGTCGATGTCAAAAGTAAATTACAGAGGGATGACACACACAAAACAAAAGAAGTAAAGAAGTTGCTTTTTGCCTGGTATCCTGCCTAGGTTGGAAACACTAGAAAAAGGAGGAAAATTATGTGTTAGCTATAACAATTAGCATCAGCATTGTCACAAAATTACTGGAAGCTGGGATGATAATCTTTTAATCAAGGACCTGTTGGGCTGACAACCCATGGTTCAGCCCATAGTGGGCTTGAACAGCTGACAGCCTACCTCCTCTTTTAATCTAACCATAAATCATATTAGACGATGTGGGTAGCTACATTTTAAAGACAGAAAAAAATATAAATAGGACAATAATGAGGGCAGTAGAGGAGCTCTTTGCAACGTACGAATGTAGTTAAGATAGAAATCAGAATGTAAGAGCAAACTGAAATATGATGTTCGTACGATAAAACTGATTTCCGTCTTAACGCCGATTCGAAAAATACCTAACTATGAAACACATTCGTAAATGAGCAGAAGGCAGTAAGCTATTGGGAAGGTTTGCAGTAAAGATAAGATGCTCAAAGTAAATGAAAATCGAGATTTAGAGTGGTTCGGTCAATCTTGACCTACATCCACTAGAGGCTTTCCTTTAATAGGCGAAGGCCAACCACCCTTTTACAGTTTCACTCCTTTTGACGGGCTTAGGAGACAGCCCTCACAAACTTTTCTCTCCTCTCTTGAAAGATCAAAACTTCGAAAAAGAGGGAGGAGAACTTCTAGCCTTTATAACACTTTTGAGCTCTAAAAATCATAGAGTAAGATTGGATTTTCGGTGCTCTTTCATGCAGGAAAGGGCGGGGTATATATAGGCCCCAAACTAGTTGGAATTTGGAGCTAAAAAATGTCTTTTCTCAAATTTTTGGGGTCCTAACGGTACCACCTCCTGACTAGGGCAATACAACCGCCTAGTAGCTCGGAGACTAAGCCTCTAAGCAGTGCCACCGCTTGACAGGGGAGATTGCACCGCCTAGTCTCGCTAGTAGACTGAGCCCTGGTGGTGCCACCGCTTGACTGGGGCGATTGCACTGCCTGGCAAAGCTCAGAGACCGAGCTCAAACGGTTCCACCGCTTGTTAGGGGCGATTGCATTGCCCAATCTCGCTCGGAGATTGAGCTCAAGCGGTGCCACCGCCTGCCTAGGGCGGTTGCACCACCCAGCTTTCCTGGGAGACCCTCTCCTGGGCTGTGCCACCGCCAACCCTGGCGGTGCCACCGCTTGGCAGGAATTCTGGTCCGAATGGGTTGATCCATTCGGCCCAATTTGGGTCTGTCAAGGGCCCAATTGCCCCCAGATTAAGTTAATGGGATCACCTCCTAGTTCTAACTTAATCTACATGCCAACTACAATATTTCTTAAGACATTTACTACAACTTGCTCCGGTGCGTCAATCGCTTCTTCCGGCGAACTTCCGGTGAACATTGACGAACCTTCGACGATGCTCCGACGGACTTCCGGCAAACTCCTAGACTTGCGATGATCCACTTGGTGAGTTCTGACGAGCTTCTTTTGGCAAGCTCCTAGACATCTCAGATTTGTTCCCGTAGAACCTCCGACGATCATCCGGATTTCCGTCGAAATCTCGAACTCCCAACGTGATCATAGTCTTAACTCCGGCGTAACCTGCTGCATGTCTTACTTTCATCATAGTTAATCCTACACACTTATCTCAACATATGGATTAGATAACAAATGATAATTGACTTCATCATCAAAATTCGAGATTCAACAATCTCCCCCTTTTTGATGATGACAATCAATTGATAACGGAGTTAACCTTAACTCCCCCTATCTATATGTCATACTTGAGATAAGTCATTCTTGAATTCAAGGCCTTTGAATTCAATAGACTTATTGTCACATCCTGGATTTTTTTTTTTTTTATCTTTCCACACATTTAGGCCAAATAGATAAACATCACTTTATTCATCATTCATAGACATTTATTACGATTCATTTATTACAATCCATTTATTCATCGAATCATAAATAGAAAAATAAACATGGTGATGTTAACTTCAAGAATCATCCAAGTAGCTCTACCGAGCGGTAGAGGAAGGTCCGCTCTCCACTGGAATCCGATTTAGTACTAGAGAGAGGCTGCTCTGAAAATCAAAAACAAAGAAAATTCAGCAACGCTGAGTAGGAACCCCAAAAGTCAACTCAAAATGTGTATATGATCAAAATTCAATCAATCATCCCATTGGCGTATATCAAATACCCGAAGGAGCACTCCCCCAACAGCGGATGGAGAGGCTTTACCCTACTGTCATGGACAAACTTCGAAACAGGATGTTTGACGTAATGCTTATGTATGTCCGTGTCTTTCGGCATGTTCATGCCTTGTACAGCATGTAGAGGGGCAGCCAAAGGCTTAATAGTCCCATTTTAGTTGGGTTGGTGGCCTCTTTAGGCTTATAAATAAAGGTTGTGTCATGTGGACACGTGCGAGAGATTTTCGGTCTATAATGGACCATTTTACCCTTTGTTGTGCAACTGTTTAGAGCTTGTAAAGTCTGTTTATAATTTGCATTGTCTATAAAGTGTTTTTCGGAGATGATTGCTTGTGGATCCCGAGTGAGGCTTTTTCTCTGTCCTGTTCTCTCTTTTGTGGGACCTAAGGGACTATGGGAGGCTTCGGGGAGGCTGACCTTTGCGGACGGACACGCAAGGGTGCCGCACGACTTAGGCAAAACCAGCTAAGGTCGTGACATTATGGTATCAGAGCAGGACAAGCACTCATAGAAACACTTAGCATGCAAACGTGGGGGACCTAGTGGGGCTGCGTTGAGGGCAGTCAGCACACGCGCGACCGTTTGGGGGAAAACGGGCATGGAGATGTAGGGAAAAGGAGTCGCTCGGAGGAGTGGACATCTGAGATTGGCATTCAAAGGAATGGCCAACCCTTCGAGCAAGAGGCACCACGAGAATAGACGAGCTTGGAAGAATGTGAAGCGCACAAAGGTTGGGATGGCTGAGTTTGAGCTACGACTCAATGTTGACAACAATACTTGATGGTGCTCAAGGCAAGCGAGGCGCTTGGTAAAGAACGAGACCATACAAGGTGCAATGAGTTGCTCAACGACCAAAAGAGTTATGCAAAGCTCACAGAGGTGAGGGGAATTGCTAGCTCGAAGAATTTGGTACTCATACATGGGCTTGTATGCGAACAACGGAATGTTCGTGGCCATCCCAAGGCGGTTGAAACTCGGCGCCATGGAGTATTGAAACTTTCTCTTCGGCATGTGAAGGATACGTCCATAGGAGGCTGAAGGGTGCAACTAGTTCAGCATGTTGCTAGGCCTTGAGGGGCGCAGCGGGGGCTGTATTGACGTGGAGTCGCAATCTAGCAAGTGTGTTTGTAGGAGGCAGAACAATGCACAGTTTGTTCAGCAGATCGGAGTAGTCCAAGGGGATGGTGGTCTCCGAAACGAAGAGAGATGTTGCTCCAATGGGATAGTTATCCAGGAGGGATAAGTCCCGGCTCTCCAGAGGGAGAATCATGTGGGACGGATCTCACAAGTTGAGGAGGAGTACCTCAATAAACAACAACTCCACGAAGCTCAATGGACTGAGCAAGCGGTCAGGAGTCATCGCATGATCTCGCTTGAGAGAATGCATTGGTGGATGCATTGCGAGATCAAGTGGGGGAGCGACCCAAAGCAACACAAATGAAGGCACACTTGGAGTCGATATGGAGATCAGACTCAAGGGAGGGCTGACCTGTGGAATGGTGGGCGAGAGGGCCACCATCAACTCAATGCAAAACGAGGAGTGGAGCAACTTAGGGGTAACTTGGCGAAGTACTCAAGCCGCTTGAAGGGAGGCAGCATAGAAGTTGGAACATGGAGCAGAGGCACAGTGCTTTCCTTAGACAGAGGTCAAGGACATGAACTCTTGTAGAAGCAAGAGTAAGATCATGTTGTTCCATGGGTCCTTCATTCTGACAGAGCGGACTCATCTTACATGGTGCCAAAGACGAAGGGAGCTTCGGGGCACATGCACCTTATCTCGGAGGAGCATTTGATGGAGGAACTAAGGCGACTCAATTTGCGGAGGCAAAGTTGAGTTCAGAAGGCCTTAGCATGGGGCAAGAGGACGTAGAGGCGGGTACTCTTGAAGAATATGCCACAGCATTGTCATTCAAGTTGCTATAAAGGAGACGGTGCGCAGCGAAGATTGTGCTGGTAGGAGCAGAGGCCCAAGATCCAGACAATGGTACACAAATTACAGTTAAGTCGGTGGACTTTGGGAGCTACTAGGCGACGGACTGTCCTAGAGCGGTGCTTCATCTAGGTGTGACCCAAGAGTGGGTGGATGAAGGTCGATTGCCAAAGGAGCGAACAAAATCGAAGGTAGAGGAGACCCTGCGATGTATTGGCAGAGGCCACACATGAAGGGTTCACAATTCGAGTTTTTCCAAAAGGATCAGAATGCAATGAAGGTGTCACCAGGAGGCGACATGGTGCAGCGGATCGTGGTGGAACGGTTCGTGGCAATGCGATTCACACAACCTTGCCCCGTGAGGGACAAGATCATACGGAGGTATGATCGGGAGCTACTGGAAGCTCCACTTCAGTGAACAACACGACGGCAAGAAGGGCTATGGATTCAAGGAGTGAAGGCCATGGTGTTGAATCTCGTATTTTGATGATGAAACTACTTGATATATGTTTATGATTTAATCTGCGTTTTGAGTGACGCAGGATGCTTCGATCAGGATGAGACAATTAAAGCAGGAAAATCATGTTGTGCCGAAGGAACATGTCAGAAGATTGGACGTCGGGCCGGTGGATCGGTCGACGTATCGATAGAAGGCTTCGGGCCGTGGACTCGGGCATCGGGCCAAGAAGAGCGGGTATTGTGCCAAGGATATCGGAGTTGCGGAGTCAACTGGCCGATTGGGCAATAGGCTGCAGAAGAGGACGATGCGCCGAAGAATCGGACGAAGCGTCGAGGGACCAATGACATGTCGGACAACTTGGTTAATTGCTTAGGATTAATTGTCTCGATCGAAGTTTTGATTTGGTGTGCAGGATTAACTACGATGAGAGTAAGACAAGCAGCAAGTGTTGCGCCGGAGTCAAGATCATGATCACGTTGGGAGTTCGAGAGTTCGACGGAAGTTCGGACAGTCGTCGGAGGTTCAGCGAGAACCGATCCGAGAAGTCCAGAAGCTTGCCAAGTGAAGCTCGTCGGAACTCGCCAAGTGGATCGTCGCAAAGTCCAGGAGTATGCCGGATGTCCGTAGAAGGATCACCGAGGGTTTATCGGATGATCGACGGAAGTTCACCGGAAACTCGCCGGAAGAAGCGATTGACGCATCGGAGCAAAGCTGCAGAAGTCGTCTTAGAGTTAATCGTAGTTAGCACGATGATTAAGCTTGAAAATGGGAGGTGATCCCATTAGCTTAATCTTGGGGCAATTGGGCCCCTGAAAAGATTCAAATTGGGCCGAATGGAGCGAACCATTCGGACCCTGATTGCACCAGGCGGTGCAACCGCCCAGGCCAGGAGGTGCAATCGCCAGGGCTGCGTCTCCCAGCTAGACTGGGCGGTGCAACCGCCCCAGCCAGGAGGTGCAACCGCCCAGAGCTCAGTCTTCGAGCTAGACTGGGCGGTGCAACCTCCTCTGTCAAGAGGTAGCACCGCCAGAGCTAAAGTTTCGAGCTCTGCCAGGCGGTGCAACCACCGAGCTCAGTCTTCGAGCTCTGACAGAGAGGTGCATCAGCCTGAGCTCAGTCTCGAGCTCTGCCAGGTGATGCAACCACCGAGCTCAGTCTTCGAGCTCTGGCAGAGAGGTGCATCAGCCTGAGCTCAGTTTCGAGCTCTGCTAGGTGATGCAACCACCGAGCTCAGACTTCGAGCTCTGCTAGGCGGTGCAACCACCGAGCTCAGTCTTCGAGCTCTGCCAGGCGGTGCAACCATCGAGCTCAGTCTTCGAGCTCTGGCAGAGAGGTGTAATCGCCTGAGCTCAGTCGTCGAGCTCTGCCAGGCGGTGCCACCTCTCCAGTCAAGAGGTGCAACCGCTTGATCCCAGAATTCTAGGATTTGATCGATTTGATCGTTTTGAGCTCCAAATTTGAACTGGGTTGGGGCCTATAAATACCCCACCCATTCAGCACTGAAAAGAAACAGATCCACACCGAATTCTTGATCTTTTCAGTGATTCTAAGAGCTCAAATTTGTGTAAAGTCCTAAAGTTCTCCTCCTTCTGTTCTTCAAGTCTTGAGTTGTAAAGAGAGGAGAGAAAGGATCTGTAAAGGTTGTCTCCTGAGCCTGTCAAAAGGAGAGAAACTGTAAAAGGGCAGTTAGCCTTCACCCATTGAAGGAAGGCAGCTAGTTGACGTCGGTGACCTCGTCGGAGGAGGAAGCCAAAAGTGGAGTAGGTCAAGACTGACCGAACCACTCTAAATCTCTGGTTTGCTTTTACCTTGAGCACTTTATCATTACTGCAAACCTCCTACATTGCTACTGCCCTCTGCGCCTTTACGAAAGAGTTCCTAAGCTCTGATCTTTCAGAATCTGCATTCAAATGTAAATCTTGTTTTCGTACGATCTTCACACTGCAGTTTTCGCTTACATTCGGATTCCATTTATAACTGCAAATTGCTTTCTACGTAAAACGCTTTTCAAGGTTCAAAACTGCTTTTAGACGCAAAACTACATTTAGACGTAAAATTACGTTTAGACGTAAAACTGCGTTTAGACGCAAAACTGCGTTTAGACGTAAAACTGCGTTTAGACGTAAAACTGCGTTTAGACGCAAAACTGCGTTTAGACGTAAAACTGCGTTTAGACGTAAAACTGCGTTTAGACGTAAAACTGCGTTTGAACGTAAAACTGAGTTTAGACGCAAACTGCGCTTAGACGCAAACTGCGCTTAGACGCAAACTGTGTTTAGACGCAAACTGCGCTTAGACGCAAACTGCACTGTGATTCTGCTTTTATATCGAAATCGGTTTTTATCGGACGAACGCAGCTTTCTTTTTTAAATCGCTGTAAGATTTCCGCTGCACTAATTCACCCCCCCCCCCCCCCCCTCTTAGTGCTCTCGATCCTAACAATTGGTATCAGAGCGAGATATTTCTCATTTCGGATTTACACCCGAGAGAAATGACTCTTCAAGAGGGCTTTTCGGTCTTTCGTCCACCGTTGTTTAACGGATTGGACTACACTTATTGGAAAACTCGAATGAGAGTTTTCTTGATTTCTACGAATTTAGACTTATGGAGTATAATTGAAAACGGTTTTCAACTTCCCTCCAAACCGATGAACGAATGGTCGGTTTTGGAGAAGAAGAATTTTTCTTTAAACGCAAAGGCTATGAATGCCTTATTTTGCGCATTGGACAAAAATGAGTTCAATCGGATTTCTACGTGTGAAACGGCTTTTGACATTTGGCGAATTCTTGAAATCACGCACGAGGGAACTAGTAGAGTCAAAAACTCGAAAGTTAACTTTTTATTGCATGATTTTGAGTTTTTTCAAATGCAACCAAGCGAGACTATAGGCGACATGTACACCCGTTTCACGGATGTCGTCAATAGTTTAAGAGCTCTTGGAAAATGTTTTTCGGATTTTGAACTCGTAAACAAGATTTTGCGTTCTCTTTCTAAAAAGTGGGATTCAAAAGTAACTGCAATACAAGAAGCTAAAAATCTAAACAACTTACCACTTGAAGAACTAATTGGTTCATTGATGACATATGAAATGGTGCACAATGCACATGATGAACATATTGAACTCAATCACCTTCCAAAGAACAGGAAGGATTTGGAACTCTGGACAAATGAATGCCACTTGAGCGATGACTCAAGTGATGAGGACAATGATGAACAAACCAACCTTCCAAAGAACAGGAAGGATTTGGGACATAGAACATTTGAAGACCACTCGAGCATAAGCTCAAGTGATGGTGAACTTAAACTACAAATGAAACGAAAATTAAAAAGCAAAAAGAATGGAACTACTTGCTTTAAACGCAAGAAGAAGAACAAAGATTGGGATGAATCGAGCTCCTCCGAAGAAGAGAAAGTTAACAAAAGCAAGGTGGCAAACTACGCCTTAACAGCCTACAATGATGAGGTAATCGAAATCCCCCTAATTTATTTTGAAATTACTTGATGCTTTCATGATGTATTTTTCTCTTTTAGTTTAGAATTAATTTTCTTGAAAATTACATGTTTAAAAATAAAAATACAAAAATTATGATCATGCTGATAATTTCGAAAATGATAATATTGCATGATAAACAAACAAAATGATTTTGATCATGGTTAAGAAGTAATAATGTGTATCACGTTTAATCAACATTGTTGAATGAAATCACGTCTGATTTAAAGTAATGCATAAAGATGTAATATTAAATGGTTATTAACAGTTTTATGCATGAGATTTTAAGTTATCCATGATCATGAGCTTGTTTGATCTTCCTGATTTAATTTTAAGATCTATAGCAAAAATCATGTTTGAATATATGAAAGTGTTAATTTCATTTTCGGATTCACTTAACAATTGGTATCCTAACAATCAGATTTTCTCATACACTTATGAAAAATATTTTTCTAAAATGGATTTGATGAAATGATTCCTGCTTATAAATTCCATCTTGAAATATGAATGATAGTGTTTTTGCTTGCAAAGATTTGTTTCACATTCATATCTCCTATGATTCATGTGCAGAAAAAGAATTTATAAATCATAATACAATGAGATTTCTTATGCAAAAATAAAGTACTTTTGTGATTCTTTGCTAAAGAGAATAATCATAATCATGATCTTGATAATTATAACATGAAGCTCCTTATAAATCAAGATCGTTCATTATGCTCCCTACATTTATCAAAAAGGAGTTCTTCAAATGAAATGCAATTCAATGAAATGTCATATTGATATCTCGAAACTTGGAATATTTTAAAATGTGATCTTGATCTTGCAAAATTGAAGTCACAAATAATATCTTGTGGTATTCATGAATTGATACTCACAATATGAAAGCATTGATATTCATGACTTGAATTGGATTGAAACATTGTATGCTTAAATTAATCATTCTCCTATGTTTCAAAAAAAATTTCTTAAAATTCTTATGTGATGAATGAAAACTAACTTGCTTTATGATGAATCACGAATCATGACTTGATCTATGATGTAAATGCCTTGAAATGATTGAAATATTTAACACTTTTATGCTTGTTTTCAATGATAAAATGGGGAGAAGTTTTGATCATGCATGGTAGGATATAATTTGACAAAATTGATACCATCATGATATGAAACATTTATGATGTACAATTATGCATGCAATACTTGTGCTTTCTAATTATGATGTGATGTATTGCATATGATGTAAATCATGATTTAAAATGCTATGAGTGCCAAGTTACACATTTTGAGAAGAAATTGTTATATTGAAATATTAATGTAATTATGAATGGTGATATGATATCATGCATGTAATACTTCAATTTATGATAATGATGCATGCAATGATAAAATATTCATGATGAAAAATTGTCTTGACATTCATAACTTGATTATTCATCATTTGTCATGATTTTGAAATCGTTGTAAAAGGAAAAGAGAACTACTAAATTGTATTCTCTCTTTCTTTTTTACAATGACAAAAGGGGAGATAGCTAGCTTGTACAAGTCAAGAAGATGCAAAAACTTGATTGCTAGCTTGCCTATTTTAAGTAGCAAATATTGCTTACTTGCTTATTTCAAAGAAGAAAAATTGTCTTCTTGAACATCACTATCTTGAATATCTCAAGAAGCAAAACTGGCAATTTGCACATTGCAATAGGAAGCAAGAATCATGAGCTTGCACAAGAAAGCTATCTTGCATTTGCTTTCGAAACTTTTGCTAGCTTATATATTGTGAAACTTGTATATCGTAAAAATTGCTAGCTTATTGGTCTAAAGAGTAGCAAAAAGTTGCTATCTCAAAAGAAGCAAATGTGCTATCTTGCCTATCTCAAGAGGCAAAAATGCTAACTTGCGCATCTAGCAAAGTGAGCAAAATTTTCAAGAAGCAAGAGTTGCCTTCTTGAACATCTCTAATTTGCTAGCTTGCATGATGTAGAACTTGCTATCTTGAACATTACCAAAAGTGCTATCTTATATGCTATAAAACTTGCATATCTAAAACTTGATAGCATGAATGTGCTAAGCATGATGTAACACTTGCTAAATCTTCTAGCTACAAGATTGCATGATGATAAAACTTGATATTATGATTTTCATACAACGAGTTGAACCAATATCACACACAAACGATTAATTGTGATACTTCTCCTTTTTGTTGATGACAAAGGGGGAGAAGTATGTTGATGAAAGTATGTTGATGACATGACATGTGATGCATAAGTTTATGCATATGTTCATGTTGACGTGTTGCAAGTATTCATGATGAATATTGCAATGACTTGAATTCAGTTTGAATTCAAGGTTCTATCAATATGGCATATTGATAGGGGGAGTTTGTTTAAACTCCGGGAGTTAAGTTTAACTCCGTCATCAAGTGGTTGTCATCATCAAAAAGGGGGAGATTGTTGAATCTCGTATTTTGATGATGAAACTACTTGATATATGTTTATGATTTAATCTGCATTTTGAGTGACGCAGGATGCTTCGATCAGGATGAGACAATTAAAGCAGGAAAATCATGTTGTGCCGAAGGAACATGTCAGAAGATTGGACGTCGGGCCGGTGGATCAGTCGACGTATCGATAGAAGGCTTCGGGCCGTGGACTCGGGCATCGGGCCAAGAAGAGCGGGTATTGTGCCAAGGATATCGGAGTTGCGGAGTCAACTGGCCGATTGGGCAATAGGCTGCAGAAGAGGACGATGCGCCGAAGAATCGGACGAAGCGTCGAGGGACCAATGACATGTCGGACAACTTGGTTAATTGCTTAGGATTAATTGTCTCGATCGAAGTTTTGATTTGGTGTGCAGGATTAACTACGATGAGAGTAAGACAAGCAGCAGGTGTTGCGCCGGAGTCAAGATCATGATCACGTTGGGAGTTCGAGAGTTCGACGGAAGTTCGGACGGTCGTCGGAGGTTCAACGAGAACAGATCCGAGAAGTCCAGAAGCTTGCCAAGCGAAGCTCGTCGGAACTCGCCAAGTGGATCGTCGCAAAGTCTAGGAGTATGCCGGATGTCCGCAGAAGGATCACCGAGGGTTTATCGGATGATCGACGGAAGTTCGCCGGAAACTCGCCGGAAGAAGTGATTGACGCATCGGAGCAAAGCTGCAGAAGTTGTCTTAGAGTTAATCGTAGTTAGCACGATGATTAAGCTTGAAAATGGGAGGTGATCTCATTAGCTTAATCTTGGGGCAATTGGGCCCCTGAAAAGATTCAAATTGGGCCGAATGGAGCGAACCATTCGGACCCTGATTGCACCAGGCGGTGCAACCGCCCAGGCCAGGAGGTGCAACCGCCAGGGCTGCGTCTCCCAGCTAGACTGGGCGATGCAACCGCCACAGCCAGGAGGTGCAACCGCCCAGAGCTCAGTCTTCGAGCTAGACTGGGCGGTGCAACCTCCTCTGTCAAGAGGTAGTACCGCCAGAGCTAAAGTTTCGAGCTCTGCCAGGCGGTGCAACCACCGAGCTCAGTCTTCGAGCTCTGGCAGAGAGGTGCATCAGCCTGAGCTCAGTCTCGAGCTCTGCCAAGTGATGCAACCACCGAGCTCAGTCTTCGAGCTCTGGCAGAGAGGTGCATCAGCCTGAGCTCAGTTTCGAGCTCTGCCAGGTGATGCAACCACCGAGCTCAGACTTCGAGCTCTGCCAGGCGGTGCAACCATCGAGCTCAGTCTTCGAGCTCTGGCAGAGAGGTGCAATCGCCTGAGCTCAGTCGTCGAGCTCTGCCAGGCGGTGCCACCTCTCCAGTCAAGAGGTGCAACCGCCTGATCCCAGAATTCTGGGATTTGATCGATTTGATCGTTTTGAGCTCCAAATTTGAACTGGGTTGGGGCCTATAAATACCCCACCCATTCAGCACTGAAAAGATACAGATTCACACCGAATTCTTGATCTTTTCAGTGATTCTAAGAGCTCAAATTTGTGTAAAGTCCTAAAGTTCTCCTCCTTCTGTTCTTCAAGTCTTGAGTTGTAAAGAGAGGAGAGAAAGGATCTATAAAGGTTGTCTCCTGAGCCTGTCAAAAGGAGAGAAACTGTAAAAGGGCAGTTAGCCTTCGCCCATTGAAGGAAGGCAGCTAGTTGACGTCGGTGACCTCGTCGGAGGAGGAAGCCAAAAGTGGAGTAGGTCAAGACTGACCGAACCACTCTAAATCTCTGGTTTGCTTTTACCTTGAGCACTTTATCATTACTGCAAACCTCCTACATTGCTACTGCCCTCTGCGCCTTTACGAAAGAGTTCCTAAGCTCTGATATTTCAGAATCTGCATTCAAACGTAAATCTTGTTTTCGTACGATCTTCACACTGCAGTTTTCGCTTACATTCGGATTCCATTTATAACTGCAAATTGCTTTCTACGTAAAACGCTTTTCAAGGTTCAAAACTGCTTTTAGACGCAAAACTACATTTAGACGTAAAATTACGTTTAGACGTAAAACTGCGTTTAGACGCAAAACTGCGTTTAGACGTAAAACTGCGTTTAGACGCAAAACTGCGTTTAGACGCAAAACTGCGTTTAGACGTAAAACTGCGTTTAGACGTAAAACTGCATTTGAACGTAAAACTGAGTTTAGACGCAAACTGTGCTTAGACGCAAACTGCGCTTAGACGCAAACTGCGCTTAGACGCAAACTGTGTTTAGACGCAAACTGCACTTAGACGCAAACTGCACTGTGATTCTGCTTTTATATCGAAATCGGTTTTTATCGGACGAACGCAGCTTTCTTTTTTAAATCGCTGTAAGATTTCCGCTGCACTAATTCACCCCCCCCCCCTCTTAGTGCTCTCGATCCTAACACATGGTACTGTAGAGGCGGGTCTTCCGTGCGTGCATCGAATTTTGCATCGGATGAAAGCCTTGGTCATTAGCATATGGGGGCTGTGTTCCACCAAGGGAAAAGTTTGAATGCAAGTACCAGTGAGTCCCATGGGAGGGACTTGATCATACAGCGGTATGATCGAAGTAGCTGGAGAGTTGGACTACTCCAGAGCTTATATTCGCTTAAGGGAGCCCGACAAGTCAGAGGACAAGGTCGAGTAAGTGAACGTTGCTGCCAAGGAAGCTGTTAGGACCCTTTTTCTAAGTTTTTGAATAATGTTTGTTGAGTCTGTTTAGTCCAATTGTTTATTGAGTCAGTTTGGTTCAGTTAGAGTCAAGTAGAGGTCTATTTAATATTTATTTATTATTAGAGTTCAAGTCCTGATGGACTCTGGGTGGAACTCTATAAATAGGAATGTAACTGCTTCTTTTCAGTAATCTATGAAAAATACTATTGTCTTTGGACAAACCCTAGGAGGCCGATCCCCTCGAAGTGATCAAGGAGGGCCGATCCTCTCAAAGCGATCAAGGAGGGCCGATCCCCTCGAAGCGATCAAGGAGGCCGATCCCCTCGAAGCGATCATTATCATCCCCATTTCTCCCCTTTCTTCCACGATAAGACTTTAGGGTCTTATCATTTGGTATCAGAGCCTACGATAAGACTTTAGGATCTCATCATTTGGTATCAGAGCCTACGATAAGACTTTAGGGTCTTATCATTTGGTATCAGAGCAACGATTCTTGGCACAACCCGCCGCAACCTTGCTTCCCTTCTTCCCCACCACCACTACAAGGCAACTCTTTCTTCACCGTCATCGTTGTTTCCCCGGCCAGCGACCTTCGACCACCGCTCAACCTTCTGGCTGCCTCATCTCGCTCAAAAAAAAAAAAAAAAAAAAAACAAAGGTAAAAGAAAAGAAGAAACACGAGAGGAAGAAGAAGCCGTAGCCACCCCTGCGTCCCCTGCTTCAGGCCAGCCCACCCGCCGCTGCTGCTCTCCGGCCAGCGCCCACCATCGCCCCGCTTCCCGGCCGGCGACCACCACCGCCGCTGTTCCCCGGCCAGGAGACGACGCTGCCAGCGTCCATCCCAGCCCTACTGCCGCCGCCCGCCTCCCCTTCCGTCGCAGCGCAGCCGCTCGACTCTTCTCCTCGGCGATCGTTGGTGACGCTGCTCCCAGCCGCGCCACCACCGCTGCCTCTCTACCGCAACCCTAGCCGTGCCCCCCCCTTGGGTCGCAGCCGCAGCCGCCTGTTGCCGCAGCCCCTCGTTGCAGCGGTTGCAGAAACAGAGTTCCTCTGTTGCCGCAGCCGCGCCTCAAGCGCCGTCGCCTTCCAGCCGACCCACCACCACTGCCAGACACCGTGCGGCGACCGCTGCTCGCCTCCCAGCCGCCGCTTCCCCTGGCTCGGGCGAGAACGACCGCCGCCACTCCCCCTTGCTCTGCCCCCTTGTGACCGAGAAACAGGGCAATCCTCTTGCTGCTGCTGCGAACGCCGGTTGCCACCACCGTCGCCACTGCTGCCCAGCCAGCGACGACGCCGCTCGCCGCCCAGCCTGCCACGACTGCTGCTGCCAGCCACCTCAGCCTTCACCTCAACCCCCTCGATCTGCACCGTTGCTGCAGCCCCCTTGCTCTGCATCTTTGCTGCAGCCGCCGGTTGCCACCGCTGCAGCCTCAACCCCGGCCGCTTCAACGCCACCTCCCTCTTGTTCTGCCTCCGCTGCTGCAGTTGTTGGTTGGCATCACCGCAGCCTCAACCTGGCTGCTCGGCGATTGCTTCCTTAGGTCACAGCAGTCACAACCGTCGCCTTTCAGCCTCGGCGCTCTCATCTCACACAGTGACAAAAACACAGGGCAGCAACTCTTCCTCCATCGCAGCTATCGCAGCGGCGAGTCCTTGTCGGCGCTGCCCCCAACCACATCACCATCGCTGCTTCCCAGCCCTCAGCAGCAGCGATCCCTCCATGCAGCGACTGCAACAAGCATTGTTGCCTCTCACTAGCGCCTCCTTCCGTAGTGTGATAGAAACAGAGCAACACTGCCTTCCATCCGCGCTGTCACAGCCATCGCAGCGGTAAGCCCATGGCGATGCTGCCCTAGTCGCACCGCCATCGCTACCTCCAAGCCCTCAGCAATAGTGATCCCTCTACGCAGCGACCGCAACAAGCATCGCTGCCTCCCACGCGACAACCACAGCTACATCCCCGCATCCTCGTAGCAACCCTTCATTCCCATAGTGTTGCCACCAATTGCATCACAACAACAGCACCGAATAGGACAGTGATTGATGCCCTTGACCAACACCAAAAATAGGACTTGAGATTATAGATTTGCAGTATTACGAAATGGCCATTGATAACTCAGTGAAAGCACAAATGGAAGCATTGGAAATTAGAATTGAGAACCGGTTACAAGAAGTACTTAATAATTTCAAAAAGGACTTACTGGGGAGCCTTAGTAAATTTCAACAAGGTGGGAGCTCAAGTTCTACATTGCATAGATCTGGAAATACTAGAAAAGGGCCCCAAGATTATGACACAATCTACTCATACATGAAGGTGGATGGACAGCTCTCAAAAATTTGTCAGACTTCTACAGTGTTGGAATATCAGAGTAGGTTTGAAAGATTATCAAATCAAGCTAGAGATTGGTCGGAACGACAACTTCTGGATACATTTATTGAAGGTCTTATTCCAGAGATCCGGTGTGAAGTTAAGGCTCGTCAACCTCGCACTATGATAGCTGCGATCTCATTCGCACATCTACATGAGAAAAAAATCAATAGGGAAAATCATGGAAACAGAAGTGATAACCACCAGATGATCAATATGCCACCCACCATATCTATTCCCAACCAAAGCCTTGACACCCGAGGACTAAACCAAGAAGAACTCAAGAAAAATTCAACAAAGGGTTTGTACTATGATGAAAAGTGGAGTATGGAGCACCAATGTAAACAAGGGTAGCATATGATGATTGAGCCAATTGGAGAGGAACCAAAAGCAGAAGAGTTGGACTCCGATCATGAAGGTATAAATTCTAATAAAGACGTTGAACCTACCGTACATACAATGCATATATTAGCCGACTATTCTAACCCGCAAACTAAGGAAGTTGCCGAAACTCTGGAACATCAGCCTGTTATAGTTTTGATTGATACTGGTAGCACTAACTATTCTATGGACAGTGAGACTGTTGACCGATTGGCCCAACACATTGAAGACTGTGACAGATTCAAAGTAAAGATCATTGATGGACGGATTTTCACTTGTGATAGCAAAGGTTCAAAGATAAATTTGATTATACAGGGTCAGAAGTTTCATGCAACGATTACTACACTGAAAAATCAACCTGTTGCTTACACTCTCAAAAAGTGGAGACCATACTTACTTGATCAACGGGTTGTGATGCGTTGCAGATAGTCTATGGCTAAAGTGCCGAAGAGAAGCTCCCTGAGATTGATGCTGCTCAGCCTTGAGGACAAGGCTGATTTGAAGAGGGAGGAACTATTAGGACCCTTTTTCTAAGCTTTTGAATAATGTTTGTTGAGCCTGTTTAGTCCAATTGTTTATTGAGTCGGTTTGGTTCAGTTATAGTCAAGTAGAGATCTATTTAATATTTATTTATTATTAGAGTTCAAGTCCTGATGGACTCTGGGTGGAACTCTATAAATAGGGATGTAACTGCTTCTTTTCAGTAATCTATGAAAAATACTATTGTCTTTGGACAAACCCTAGGAGGTCGATCCCCTCGAAGTGATCAAAGAGGGCCGATCCCCTCGAAGCGATCAAGGAGGGCCGATCCCCTCGAAGCGATCAAGGAGGCCGATCCCCTCGAAGCGATCATTATCATCCCCATTTCTCCCCTTTCTTCCACGATAAGACTTTAGGGTCTTATCATTTGGTATCAGAGCCTACGATAAGACTTTAGGGACTTATCAGAAGCTAAGGAGAATAGAATCGGTGCAAACTCTACAACGGGATGGCAGAGGCCATGCATGGGAGTTGTAGTCTATCTCTCCATCGACCAGACGGACTGCTTGGAGAACACAGAGGTGTTGAAGCAGGGGTTCGAAAGGGGCGAGGAAGCGACAACGAGTCCAGAGGGACTTAGCTACCCAAAATCAAGCATCAGTTAGAATGGAGGTGGACTCAGAAGAGTGCCATAGAGACATTTCTACTGATCGTGAAGAAAAGGGATGCAGATGCGAGGCGACGGATAGTAGGGCCATGGGCATGACAGCGCCATGGTACCACAGAGGCGGGACTTTCGTGAAAGTCATTGATCCCTTGCTCTCATGGAGGGAGAGCGCTTGGTCGTGAAAGGGGCCGAGGAGATGGAGAACGCAGAGGCAATCTCTAAGTACCGTGACAAGGCTAAAGGGCAGAGGCCGAAGAACTTCGTAAGACCAGTGTCAATGTGCTTCTCATCAAGATAGCCGAAAGTGAAGGACTTCGGGTCATGCAAGAGTGCATAACCAAGGAACGAAGTAGGCAGTACGCGGTGCTGTACCTTCGCTACTCAGGGGAGTAGGCGGCAGGGTTGATGGAGAAGACGGTACAATCCCAGAAGCGACCAAACCTATAAGAGAACTACTCCAAGTTGGGGTGAAAACTTCCTGCATTCCAGAAGTTCAATGGCATTGAGAAGGTGAATCACAGTAGCTAACTCAACGCAAAGAGTGCAAACACTTCAAGTGCTTCAGAAGTGTGAGCAAAGAGCAGGCGAAGGCCAGTAACCAGCTCAATGCATGGAGTACAATCTCGAGGAGGCGGGCGAAGTTAAGTAACCTTTGCCTTCTCAACTCTTAAGAGAATGGGCGAAATCGAGTACCCCAATTCTCTTATCTATCCAGTAGAGAAGCTTTGCAGATGTTTAAAGACCCTTCAAAGATAATGGAAGACAATAGTTGTCAAATCCTCACCAATGGTGATCAGTGCTACTGAGAGTAGATTGTCCGCTTCATTTCCCAATGAAATGCCAATCGAAAGCGGAAGTGATGCGAACCTACTTGGATGTGACAACTAAGTGAAAGAAGAGTCAATGAGAAAATTTTATGGAGGAAGGACCCAAAACTTCAGAAGTTTGCGAGACGATGCTCGTTCAAGCTCCAACAAGCATCCACCCAATTCAAGCAGCATGAGGCATTTTAAGAGACTGGCGCAGTAAGGATGGTCTTTTTCCTTCATCTAGGGGATCCATAGGAATCAACAAGGATCAACACAACTCAGCCAACCCCACACTAGAGTCAGAGTCATTGGTGAGTTGAAGCAGCATGGCGGATCAAAGATTCGACTACTCAAAAACAGCAGCGGAGAGCAGCTGGGAGTCAAGAGGCGCATTGTAGCTGGAGCAAAAGATTGAAGACTCAGCAAAGGTGAGGAGTTGCAGTGTCGACAAAGGCTTCAACGAGGACGTCGAAGGGATAAGTGGGGGAGAATGTCACGGACAAACTTCGAAACAGGATGTTTGACGTAATGCTTATGTATGTCCGTGTCTTTCGGCATGTTCATGCCTTGTACAGCATGTAGAGGGGCGGCCAAAGGCTTAATAGTCCCATTTTAGTTGGGTTGGTGGCCTCTTTAGGCTTGTAAATAAAGGTTGTGTCATGTGGACACGTGCGAGAGATTTTCGATCTGTAATGGACCATTTTACCCTTTGTTGTGCAAATGTTCAGAACTTGTAAAGTCTGTTTGTAATTTGCATTGTCTATAAAGTGTTTTTCGGAGATGATTGCTTGTGGATCCCGAGTGAGGCCTTTTCTCTGTCCTGTTCTCTCTTTTGTGGGACCTAAGGGACTATGGGAGGCTTCGGGGAGGCTGACCTTTGCGGATGGACACGCAAGGGTGCCGCACGACTTAGGCAAAACTAGCTAAGGTCGTGACACTACGAGATGAGTTTGTGTTCTCCCAACAGCGGATGGAGGCAAACTCATATCACACTCCCAATAGCGGATGGAGTGGTGTCCCACACCCGCTAAAGTGGGGACATGTTCCTCCCAACAGCAGATGGAGGAACCGTCTAGCAGCTACGTCTAACGGCCCGCTAATCCCCGAAGGGAATCGCCGTACCTGCTCTCGGTAGGAAAATAATATAATCTCATACTGGTCATGTCCATTTCGGGATGAAATAACATATTTAAAATATCTCTTTCAAATATCATCAATATCAAGTAATATAAATTAGCCATAAATTGACTTGAACTCTAGTTTAATCGATTCAATTGAACTCGATTTACTAGAGCATAACTAAACTGATCTCTAATCCTTATTTAACTAGTTTGGAACCACCGTAGACTAGTATAATTTAGACTAGATTAAGTTCAATTTAGTTTAAACTAACTTGAATAAGTCAATCAATTCGGAATCACCCTGAATTGATCTAGACTAATCAAGTCTAGTTTAGTTCAATCAACATTTGGGCTCAAGTTCAACAATAAAATTGGGCTAGATTGAGCTAGTCCATCTACTGGTCATGTGCATTATATATGATTGAGCATGCATTACACAAAACTAGCCCAGCCCTGGCCCATGGACTAGTCATGTGTGTCGCATATGACCGCCCATAATAGTTGGGCTAGGGTAGCCTACGGGCCAAGGTTTGACCCTTGGGTTGGGCCTGACCTATGAACAATTTCATTCCAATTAATATCCAATTTCATATCATAGCATATACGCATTAACAATATAAATAAAAACATAATAATGCATTAAAAGATAGATAAGGAGAAAGACTTTAATACAAAGAAATAACGTTCTAAATTTGACTAGAAATCATAAGACTTTAAAAGAGGGATTGGGAGATAAGTTTTAATACAAAGAAATAGCCTTCTAAATTCAAATAAAAAAAATGTTTTCAACACATAATATTTCAACATATTCTAGTTGTTAGGATCGAGAGCACTAAGAGGGGGGGGGGGGGGGGGGGGTGAATTAGTGCAGCGGAAATCTTACAGCGATTTTAAAAACGAAAGCTGCGTTCTTCCGATAAAAACCGATTTCGATATAAAAGCATAATCACAGTGCAGTTTGCGTCTAAGCGCAGTTTTGCGTCTAAGCACAGTTTGCGTCTAAACACAGTTTGCGTCTAAGCGCAGTTTGCGTCTAAACTCAGTTTTACGTCCAAACGCAGTTTTACGTCTAAACGCAGTTTTACGTCTAAACGCAGTTTTACGTCTAAACGCAGTTTTGCGTCTAAACGCAGTTTTACGTCTAAACGCAGTTTTGCGTCTAAACGCAGTTTTATGTCTAAACGTAATTTTACGTCTAAATGTAGTTTTGCGTCTAAAAGCAGTTTTGAACCTTGAAAAGCGTTTTACGTAGAAAGCAATTTGCAGTTATAAATGGAATCCGAATGTAAGCGTAAACTGCAGTGTGAAGATCGTACGAAAACACGATTTACGTTTGAATGCAGATTCTGAAAGATCAGAGCTTAGAAACTCGTTCGTTAAGGCGCAGAGGGCAGTAGCAATGTAGGAGGTTTGCAGTAATGATAAAGTGCTCAAGGTAAAAGCAAACCAGAGATTTAGAGTGGTTCGGTCAGTCTTGACCTACTCCACTTTTGGCTTCCTCCTCCGACGAGGTCACCGATGTCAACTAGCTGCCTTCCTTCAATGGGCGAAGGCTAACTGCCCTTTTACAGTTTCTCTCCTTTTGACAGGCTCAGGAGACAACCTTTACAGATCCTTTCTCTCCTCTCTTTACAACTCAAGACTTGAAGAACAGAAGGAGGAGAACTTTAGGACTTTACACAAATTTGAGCTCTTAGAATCACTGAAAAGATCAAGAATTCGGTGTGGATCTGTATCCTTTCAGTGTTGAATGGGTGGGGTATTTATAGGCCCCAACCCAATTCAAATTTGGAGCTCAAAACGATCAAATCCCAGAATTCCGGGATCAGGCGGTTGCACCTCTTGACTGGAGAGGTGGCACCGCCTGGCAGAGCTCGAAGATTGAGCTCAGGCGATTGCACCTCTCTGCCAAAGCTCGAAGACTGAGCTCGGTGGTTGCACCGCCTGGCAGAGCTCGAAGACTGAGCTCGGTGGTTGCATCACCTGGCAGAGCTCGAAACTGAGCTCAGGCTGATGCACCTCTCTGCCAGAGCTCGAAACTTGAGCTCTGGCGGTGCTACCTATTGACAGAGGAGGTTGCACCACCTAGTCTCGCTTGGAGACTGAGCCCTGGGCGGTTGCACCTCTTGGCTGGGGCGGTTGCACCGCCTAGTCTCGCTGGGAGACATTGTTAGGATCGAGAGCACTAAGCGGGGGGGGTGAATTAGTGCAGCGGAAATCTTATAGTAATTTATAAACGAAAGCTGCGTTCGTCCGATAAAAAACGATTTTGATATAAAAGCAGAATCACAGTGCAATTTGCGTCTAAGCGCAGTTTTGCGTCTAAGCGCAGTTTGCGTCTAAACACAGTTTGCGTCTAAGCGCAGTTTGCGTCTAAACTCAATTTTACGTCCAAACGCAGTTTTACGTCTAAACGCAGTTTTACGTCTAAACGCAGTTTTGCGTCGAAACGTAGTTTTACGTCTAAACGCAGTTTTATGTCTAAACGCAGTTTTACGTCTAAACGCAATTTTACGTCTAAACGCAGTTTTGCGTCTAAACGCAGTTTTACGTCTAAACGTAATTTTACGTCTAAATATAGTTTTGCGTCTAAAAGCAGTTTTGAACCTTGAAAAGCGTTTTACGTAGAAAGCAATTTGCAGTTATAAATGGAATCCGAATGTAAGCGTAAACTGCAGTGTGAAGATCGTACGAAAACACGATTTACGTTTGAATGCAGATTCTGAAAGATCAGAGCTTAGAAACTTGTTCGTGAAGGCGCAGAGGGCAGTAGCAATGTAGGAGGTTTGCAGTAATGATAAAGTGCTCAAGGTAAAAGCAAACCAGAGATTTAGAGTGGTTCGGTCAGTCTTGACCTACTCCACTTTTGGCTTCCTCCTCCGACGAGGTCACCGACGTCAACTAGCTGCCTTCCTTCAATGGGCGAAGGCTAACTGCCCTTTTACAGTTTCTCTCCTTTTGACAGGCTCAGGAGACAACCTTTACAGATCCTTTCTCTCCTCTCTTTACAACTCAAGACTTGAAGAACAAAAGGAGGAGAACTTTAGGACTTTACACAAATTTGAGCTCTTAGAATCACTGAAAAGATCAAGAATTCGGTGTGGATCTGTATCTTTTCAGTGCTGAATGGGTGGGGTATTTATAGGCCCCAACCCAATTCAAATTTGGAGCTCAAAACGATCAAATCGATCAAATCCCAGAATTCTGGGATCATGCGGTTGCACCTCTTGACTGGAGAGGTGGCACCGCTTGGCAGAGCTCGAAGACTGAGCTCAGGCGATTGCACCACTCTGCCAGAGCTCGAAGACTGAGCTCGGTGGTTGCACCGCCTGGCAGAGCTCGAAACTTGAGCTCGGTGGTTGCATCACCTGGCAGAGCTCGAAACTGAGCTCAGGCTGATGCACCTCTCTGCCAGAGGTGGTTGCACCTCTCTGCCAGAGCTCGAAGACCGAGCTCAGGCGATGCATCTCCTGTCCAAAGAGGTTGCACCTCTCTGCCAGAGCTCGAAGACTGAGCTCGGTGGTTGCACCTCTTGGCAGAGCTCGAAACTTGAGCTCTGGCGGTGCTACCTCTTGACAGAGGAGGTTGCACCGCCCAGTCTCGCTTGGAGACTGAGCCCTGGGCGGTTGCACCTCTTGGCTGGGGCGGTTGCACCGCCCAGTCCCGCAGCCCAGGCGGTTGCACCTCCTGGCCTAGGCGGTTGCACCGCCTGGTGCAATCAGGGTCCGAATGGTTCGCTCCATTCGGCCCAATTTGAATATTTTCAGGGGCCCAATTGCCCCAAGATTAAGCTAATGGGATCACCTCCCATTTTCAAGCTTAATCATTGTGCTAACTACGATTAACTCTAAGACAACTTCTACAGCTATGCTCCGATGCGTCAATCGCTTCTTCCGGTGAGTTTCCGGCGAACTTCCGTCGATCATCCGATAAACCCTCGGTGATCCTTCTGCGGACATCCGGCATACTCCTGGACTTTGCGACGATCCACTTGGCGAGTTCCGACGAGCTTCGCTTGGCAAGGTTCTGGACTTCTCGGATCTGTTCTCGCTGAACCTCCGACGACCGTCCGAACTTCCGTCGAACTCTCGAACTCCCAACGTGATCATGATCTTGACTCCGGCGCAACACCTGCTGCTTGTCTTACTCTCATCGTAGTTAATCCTGCACAACAAATCAAAACTTCGATCGAGACAATTAATCCTAAGCAATTAACCAAGTTGTCCGACATGTCATTGGTCCCTCGACGCTTCGTCCGATTCTTCGGCGCATCGTCCTCTTCTGCAGCCTATTGCCCAATCGGCCAGTTGACTCCGCAACTCCGATATCCTTGGCACAATACCCGCTCTTCTTGGCCCGATGCCCGAGTCCACGGCCCGAAGCCTTCTGTCGATACGTCGACCGATCCACCGGCCTGACGTCCAATCTTCTGACATGTTCCTTCGGCACAACATGATTTTCCTGCTTTAATTGTCTCATCCTGATCGAAGCATCCTGCGTCACTCAAAACGCAGATTAAATCATAAACATATATCAAGTAGTTTCATCATCAAAATACGAGATTCAACAATCTCCCCCTTTTTGATGATGACAACCACTTGATGACGGAGTTAAACTTAATTCAAACTCCCCCTACCAATATGCCATATTGATAGAACCTTGAATTCAAACTGAATTCAAGTCATTGCAATATTCATCATGAATACTTGCAACACGTCAACATGAGCATATGCATAAACTTATGCATCACATGTCATGTCATCAACATACTTCTCCCCCTTTGTCATCAACAAAAAGGAGAAGTATCACAATCAAGTGTTTGTGATATTGATTCAACTCATTGCATGAAAAACATAGTATCAAGTTTTATCATCATGCAATCTTGTAGCTAGAAGATTTAGCAAGTGTTATATCATGCTTAGAACATTCATGCTATCAAGTTTTAGATATTCAAGTTTTGTAACATATAAGATAGCACTTTTGGTAATGTTCAAGATAGCAAGTTCTATATTATGCAAGCTAGCAAATTAGAGATGTTCAAGAAGGCAACTCTTGCTTCTTGAAAATTTTGCTCACTTTGCTAGATGCGCAAGTTAGCACTTTTGCCTCTTGAGATAGGCAAGATAGCACATTTTCTTCTTTTGAGATAGCAACTTTTTGCTTCTCTTTAGACCAACAAGCTAGCAATTTTTATGATATACAAGTTTCACAATATATAAGCTAGCAAAAATTTCGAAAGCAAATGCAAGATAAATTTCTTGTGTAAGCTCATGATTCTTGCTTCCTATTGCAGTGTGCAAATTGCAAGTTTTGCTTCTTGAGATATTCAAGATAGTGATGTTCAAGAAGACAATTTTTCTTCTTGAAATAAGCAAGTTAGCAACCTTTGCTTCTTAAAATAGGCAAGCTAGCAATCAAGTTTTTGCATCTTCTTGACTTGTACAAGCTAGCTATCTCCCCCTTTGTCATTGTAAAAAAGAAAGAGAGAATACAGTTTTGTAGTTCTCTTTTCCTTTTAGAACGATTTCAAAATCATGACAAATGATGAATAATCAAGTTATGAATGTCAAGACAATTTTTCATCATGAATATTTTATCATTGCATGCATCATTATCATAAGTTGAAGTATTACATGCATGATATCATATCATAATTACATTAATGTTTCATATCATGATGGTATCAATTTTGTCAAATTATATCCTACCATGCATGATCAAAACTTCTCCCCATTTTATCATTGAAAACAAGAAGAAGGTAGGGGGTAGAGCATAAAGGTGTTAAATATTTCAATCATTTCAAGGCATTTACATCATAGATCAAGTCATGATTTTTGATTCATCACAAAGCAAGTTAGTTTTCAATCATCACATAAGGCATTTAAGGAATTTTTGAAACATAGGAGAATGATTAATTTAAGCATACAATGTTTCAATCCAATTCAAGTCATGAATATCAATGCTTTCATATTGTGAGTATCAATTCATGAATACCACAAGATATTATTTGTGACTTTAATTTTGCAAGATGAAGATTATGATTTAGATAAAACTTATTCAAATCAAATCATTAACTTGAAATTCATAATCAAGTCATTAATTTCGAGATTCACAAAATATCATGAAATCATTAATCTCGATCAGATGGGAAAAGCATTTTTTAAGAGATTCTTTTTCATCTAAGCATGCCTTAGTCTTTATATGCCAAATTAAGATAAGCATTAAAGTTCAAGACATAAGGCAAAGAAATCTTGTATTATGAAATATATGATATCAAGGCTCATGATTCATTCGAAAAGATATAGTACAAAGAGCAACTTGAAACATTCTTATCAAGATCACATTTTAAAATATTCCAAGTTTCAAGATATCAATATGACACTTCATTGAATTGCATTTCATTTGAAGAACTCCTTTTTGATAAATGTAGGGAGCATAATGAACGATCTTGATTTATAAAGAGCTTCATGTTATCAAGATCATGATTTTAATAATTATTCTCTTTAGCAAAGAATCACAAAAGCACTTTATTTTTACATAAGAAATCACATTGTGTTATGATTTATAAATTCTTTTTCTGCACACGAATCATAGGAGATATGAATGTGAAACAAATCTTTGCAAGCAAAAACACTATCATTCATATTTCAAGATGGAGTTTATAAGCATGAATCATTTCATCAAATCCATTTTAGAAAAATATTTTTCATAAGTGTATGAGAAAATCCGATTGTTAGGATACCAATTGTTAAGTGAATCCGAAAATGAAATTAACACTTTCATATATTCAGACATGATTTTTGTTATAGATCTTGAAATTAAATAAAGAAGATCAAACAAGCTCATGATCATGGATAACTTAAAGTCTCATGCATAAAATTGTTAATAACCATTTAATATTACATCTTTATGCATTACTTTAAATCAGACGTGATTTCATTCAACAATGTTGATCAAACGTGATACACATTATTACTTCTTAACCATGATCAAAATCATTTTGTTTGTTTATCATGCAATATTATCATTTTCGAAATTATCAGCATGATCATAATTTTTGTATTTTTATTTTTAAACATGTAATTTTCAAGAAAATTAATTCTAAACTAAAAAAGAAAATATATCATGAAAGCATCAAGTAATTTCAAAATAAACCAAAGGCATTTTAATTACCTCAACGTCGTAGGCTGGAAAGACGTAGTTTGCCGCCTCGCTTTTGTTGACTTTCTCGTCTTCTGATGAGCTCGATTCATCCCAATTTTTGTTCTTCTTCTTGCGTTTAAAGCAAGTAGTTCCATTCTTTTTGCTTTTTAATTTTCGTTTCATTTGTAGTTTAAGTTCACCATCACTTGAGCTTATGCTCGAGTGGTCTTCAAATGTTCTATGTCCCAAATCCTTCCTGTTCTTTGGAAGGTGGTTCTCAAGTTCTTTACGTGCATTGCACGTCATTTCATATGTGATCAATGAACCAATTAGTTCTTCAAGTGAAAATTGGTTCAAATTTTTCGATTCTTGAATAGCAGTTACTTTTGAATCCCAAGTTTTAGAAAGTGAGCGCAAAACTTTGTTAACGAGTTCAAAATCCGAAAAGCTTTTACCAAGTGATTTTAAACCATTGACGACATCCGTAAAACGGGTGTACATGTCAACAACGGTTTCGCTTGGTTTCATATGAAAAAGCTCGAAATCATGCAGTAAAATATTAACTTTCGAGTCTTTGACTCTACTAGTTCCCTCGTGCGTGATTTCAAGAGTGCGCCAAATATCGAAAGCCGTTTCGCACAAAGAAACCCGATTGAACTCATTTTTGTCCAAAGCGCAAAATAAGGCATTCATAGCCTTTGCGTTTAAAGAAAAATACTTTTTCTCCAAATCCGACCATTCGTTCATCGGTTTGGAGGGAAGTTGAAAACCATTTTCAATGATACTCTATAAATCCATATTTAGAGAAATCAAGAAAACTCTCATTCGAGTTTTCCAATAAGTGTAGTCCAATCCGTTAAAGAACGGTGGACGAAAGACCGACAAGCCCTCTTGAAGAGCCATTTCTCTCGGGTGTAAGTCCGAAATGAGAAATACCCCGCTCTGATACCAATTGTTAGGATCGAGAGCACTAAGAGGGGGGGGGGGTGAATTAGTGCAGCGGAAATCTTACAGCGATTTTAAAAACGAAAGCTGCGTTCGTCCGATAAAAACCTATTTCGATATAAAAGCAGAATCACAGTGCAGTTTGTGTCTAAGCGTAGTTTTGCGTCTAAGCGCAGTTTGCGTCTAAACACAGTTTGCGTCTAAGCACAGTTTGCGTCTAAGCACAGTTTGTGTCTAAGCGCAGTTTGCGTCTAAACTCAGTTTTACGTCCAAACGTAGTTTTACGTCTAAACGCAGTTTTACGTCTAAACGCAGTTTTACGTCTAAACGTAGTTTTGCGTCTAAACGCAGTTTTATGTCTAAACGTAGTTTTACGTCTAAATGCAGTTTTATGTCTAAACGTAGTTTTGCGTCTAAACGCAGTTTAACGTCTAAACGTAATTTTACGTCTAAATGTAGTTTTGCGTCTAAAAGCAGTTTTGAACCTTGAAAAGCATTTTACGTAGAAAGCAATTTGCAGTTATAAATGGAATCCGAATGTAAGCGTAAACTGCAGTGTGAAGATCGTACGAAAACACGATTTACGTTTGAATGCAGATTCTGAAATATCAGAGCTTAGAAACTCGTTCGTTAAGGCGCAGAGGGCAGTAGCAATGTAGGAGGTTTGCAGTAATGATAAAGTGCTCAAGATAAAAGCAAACCAGAGATTTAGAGTGGTTCGGTCAGTCTTGACCTACTCCACTTTTGGCTTCCTCCTCCGACGAGGTCACCGACGTCAACTAGCTGCCTTCCTTCAATGGGCGAAGGCTAACTGCCCTTTTACAGTTTCTCTCCTTTTGACAGGCTCAGGAGACAACCTTTACAGATCCTTTCTCTCCTCTCTTTACAACTCAAGACTTGAAGAACAGAAGGAGGAGAACTTTAGGACTTTACACAAATTTGAGCTCTTAGAATCACTGAAAAGATCAAGAATTCGGTGTGGATCTGTATCCTTTCAGTGTTGAATGGGTGGGGTATTTATAGGCCCCAACCCAATTCAAATTTGGAGCTCAAAACGATCAAATCCCGGAATTCCGGGATCAGGCGATTGCACCTCTTGACTGGAGAGGTGGCACCGCCAGGCAGAGCTCGAAGACTGAGCTCAGGCGATTGCACCTCTCTGCTAGAGCTCGAAGACTGAGCTCGGTGGTTGCACCGCCTGGCAAAGCTCGAAGACTGAGCTCGGTGGTTGCATCACCTGGCAGAGCTCGAAACTGAGCTCAGGCTGATGCACCTCTCTGCCAGAGCTCGAAACTTGAGCTCTGGCGGTGCTACCTCTTGACAGAGGAGGTTGCACCGCCCAGTCTCGCTGGGAGACATAGCCTGGGCGGTTGCACCTCTTGGCTGGGGCGGTTGCACCGCCCAGCCTCGCAGCCCTGGCGGTTGCACCTCCTGGCCTAGGCGGTTGCACCGCCTGGTGCAATCAGGGTCCGAATGGTTCACTCCATTCGGCCCAATTTGAATCTTTTCAGGGGCCCAATTGCCCCAAGATTAAGCTAATGGGATCACCTCCCATTTTCAAGCTTAATCATCGTGCTAACTACGATTAACTCTAAGACAACTTCTGCAGCTATGCTCCGATGCGTCAATCGCTTCTTCCGGCGAGTTTCCGGCGAACTTCCGTCGATCATCCGATAAACCCTCGGTGATCCTTCTGCGGACATCCGGCATACTCCTGGACTTTGCGACGATCCACTTGGCGAGTTCCGACGAGCTTCGCTTGGCAAGCTTCTGGACTTCTCGAATCTGTTCTCGCTGAACCTCCGACGACCGTCCGAACTTCCGTCAAACTCTCAAACTCCCAACGTGATCATGATCTTGACTCCGGCGCAACACCTGCTGCTTGTCTTACTCTCATCGTAGTTAATCCTGCACACAAATCAAAACTTCGATCGAGACAATTAATCCTAAGCAATTAACCAAGTTGTCCGACATGTCATTGGTCCCTCGACGCTTCGTCCGATTCTTCGGCGCATCGTCCTCTTCTGCAGCCTATTACACAATCGGCCAGTTGACTCCGCAACTCCGATATCCTTGGCACAATACCCGCTCTTCTTGGCCCGATGCCCGAGTCCACGGCCCGAAGCCTTCTGTCGATACGTTGATCGATCCACCGGCCCGACGTCCAATCTTCTGACATGTTCCTTCGGCACAACATGATTTTCCTGCTTTAATTGTCTCATCCTAATCGAAGCATCCTGCGTCACTCAAAACGCAGATTAAATCATAAACATATATCAACTAGTTTCATCATCAGAATATGAGATTCAACACTAGTCATATTTTAAATCATTCAGAATAATATATTTTAAATTTCAGATCAAAGAATATCAAAAAAGATTTTAGATAACATATTCTAATCTAACAAGATTTTAATCTAGATAAGATTAAAGATAAACTGTAATACAAGAAATATCATATAAAACAAATATATTTTTAACATATTTGACTCTACAATAAAAACCTTAATCATGGGTCAAAGAATATTATGAAAACTTTAACTAATTACTTTAATATAAAAAGTTTGACATTTAAAGAATTGAATTTTTCAAACTATAAAACTTTCAACATTTAAAGAATCAAAATAAAAGCTAAAACTTTTAAATTTAAGAAAGGTAGGGAAACCTACCTCTTGTCAACAGGGTGTAACTCCTCGTTCCTCCCACGGCCAAGCTCGACTAGGTGAGGAATGAAGGAGAGAAATCCCTCCCTTTAAATAGGAGGAGATGAGCCTCTATTAAGGGAAATTCATTTTAATTTTTGTATTTATTTAATATAAATTATTTTTATTTAATATACTAACAAATTGTTGGGAAATCATGGGGGGCGACATCATATGCGCAGCGGAAGAACAAGAAAACAAAAATCCCCAATTCCCAAAAAGATGTTCGTCGTCGTGCGAAGATTGGTGCGCAAAAAATCCGCAAAACACAAAACTACGTATAGAGATTGTGTTACCTAGGGAGATCGTATATCCCTGTTTCCTTGCAGATCCTTAGGAGAGGGTGAAGGAGGTCAAGCGTCCTCCTCTCTAACGGTGATCCACACAGCAGGGTTGCGACGACCCTCCTCAAAACTCCAAGCGTACTCTGAGGTGGAGAGGGAGATGAGAATAGGAAAGGCAAGCAAAGACTCTAGCCTATGAGGCTGTGAATCCCTCCTATTTATAGAGATCCCGTGTCAAACCCTAATGGGTCCTTCCCTAGTGGGTATTGGATCTGCATCCAATAAGACAAGGGCTCCGTCGGATATCTCATATCCGAACCTCTACTCATCGCAATGCCTACCATATGTGTGTGACTCTCTAGGCCCAATATCGAGCTGGCCGTGAGTCATACTTGTTAGAACTCCTTCTAACTCAGTGAATTATTATCTCTGTAATAATTCACTTGACTCATCGACTACGGACGTACTAGGCCACTACGCCGTAGTCCCCAAACGATACAGGGGAATCCAATCCATTGGACCTGTCTGTCCTCAGTTACCATGTACCTATAGTCCCTCATCCATCTAATATCCCAGAGACCGTATATCGAGCATGGTGCTGTCAGACCCATACGGTTTCTACTCAAGTCTCGCTCTAATCGGATTCTTCCGGAGAACTCTTTCTCTCTCAACCCGAATGACCCTGGCCAGGGATTTGTCTGAGCAAGAACACATGGGATATTCCTCTCATGACGCCGAGAGTGGATGATCCTCTGTCGACACTCAATAGCCCTCGTAAGGTCGACTACCACTCCCAATGACCAGCTTTACTAGATCTGGGACAGCCAAACCTATAAGTCTGATATCAAAGAGTAGAGCACTCATACAGGACATCCTTGGTGTCTCAAGTGTAAGGACCAAATACACCACTAGGACTACGAAATCGCTGTCTGACAATAAGGCATCATCAACCATCCAGCATTCCGTAAGCGGATCAATTAGTGAACTCATTCTCCAATGAGCACCTGTACTGTATCCCTAGTGTCCCTACACGTGCAGCTATGAGACCAGCTGCATCCATCATATGGACGGGTATACAGCACACCAGTCTATCCGATTATCACGATGTCCCTCTCGAGTAACCTATGACCGGGATTATTTAGGATATGTGTTTAAAGGTGAATCGATCTCATTATCGTGATCTCATCACAATCCGATTCCCATTGCACAAATCCAAGGACATCACAATATATATATGCATTTATGCAATAGTTATAAAGTGATATACGCCAAAATATAATAAGCAAAAAGATTCTGTATCAAGTCACACGTGCCATCACTCACGTGATTGGCTTGTTGGGTACCTATGACTAGCAATCTCCCATTGACCTAAAGCCAATCACCTATGTGTTTGATCCCCATCAGACTCCTGTGACGCTCAAAGACAATCTGAGACAACGGCATTGTCAGTGGATCTGCAATGTTATCTTCGGATGGAACTCTTTCCACTGCTACATATCCTCGGGTTACGATCTCTCTGATAAGTTGGAACCACCTCAGAACACTTCTAATGAGACTCAGGTTCCCTTATTTGAGTAATCGCCCCGTTGTTGTCGCAATATAAGGAGATCGGCTCCTGGCTACCCGGAACGACTCCTAAATCTGTGATGAACTTCTTCACCCAGACTCCCTCCTTTGCTGCATCTGATGGAGCAATGTACTCCGCCTCTGTGGTCGAGTCAGCAGTGGTATCTTGTTTGGAACTCTTCCACCACACTGCTCCTCCATTCAAGGTATACGCATACCCTGAATTCGACTTGCTATCATCGACATCAGACTGAAAACTTGAGTCAGTGTAGCCTTCAACCTTAAGGCTATTACCTCCATATACTAGTAAAAGATCCTTAGTCCTTCTCAAGTACTTAAGGATACACTTTACTGCTTTCCAGTGCTCCAAGCCTGGATCCGCCTGATACCTGCTCGTGACACTCAGAGCATGCACTATATCAGGCCTAGTACATAGCATGACATACATGATAGACCCTATTGCTGAGGCATAAGGTATCATATCCATGTTCGCCCTTTCTTCTGAAGTCTTTGGGGACATACTCGTAGAAAGCAATATCCCATGTCTCATCGGTATGAGACCTCTCTTGGAATTTTTCATGCCAAACCTTTTGACAATGGTTTCTATGTACCTGGACTGGGACAAGCCAAGCATCCTCTTGGATCTATCTCTATAGATTCTAATCCCCAAAATATCGGATGCTTCCCCTAAGTCCTTCATTGAGAAGTGTCTAGATAACCAAGCCTTTACTATGGATAGCATTCCTATATCATTCCCAATGATGAGGATGTCATCCACATATAACACCAAAAAGGTAATAGCGCTCCCACTTACCTTTCTGTATACACAAGGCTCATCGTCGTTCTTAACGAAGTCATAAGATCTGATTGCCTCATCAAATCTTATGTTCCAACTTCGGGAAGCTTGCTTTAGTCCATAAATGGATCTAAGCAACCTACACACCTTATTTGGGCAGTTCTTGGACACGAATCCCTCGGGTTGAATCATATACACCTCCTCCTCGAGGTTCCCGTTGAGGAATGTGGTTTTCACATCCATCTGCCAAATCTCATAATCATAGTGTGCTGCAATAGCCAATAGAATTCTGATGGATTTTAGCATTGCTACGGGTGAGAAAGTTTCGTCGTAGTCAACACCTTGCCTTTGACGATACCCCTTAGCCATTAGCCTTGCTTTATAGGTCTCTACCTTTCCATCTACTCCGATCTTTTTCTTAAAGATCCACTTGCAACCGATGGGTACAATACCTTCGGGCGCATCAACTAGGTTCCAAACCTTATTGGAGTACATAGAATCCATCGCAGAATTCATGGCTTCTTTCCACTTCCCGGAGTCTATACTCATAATAGCCTCCTCGTAGGTCTGAGGATCAATATCCTCTACATCCTCTGCTCTAATATGTCCCACATATCTCTCAGGAGGATGGGATACTCTATCAGACCTGCGTAAAGTTGATACTTGTGTATTAGGTACCTAAACAGACTCGGGCTGTAGAGTGGTGCATGAGCTTGGTTCTCCAACCTCGCTCAACTCTATCATTCTCCCACTGTCTCCGCCAAGAATGTGTTCCTTCTCAAGGAACACTACTCTCTTAGCTACAAAGACCTTTTGGTCCTCGAGATGATAGAAATAATACCCACAAGTTTCCTTGGGGTATCCCACAAATTTGCATCGCTTTGTCCTTGATTATAAGTTATCGGGGTTGTGTCTTCTAACATGGGCAGGGCAGCCCCAAATCTTAACAACCTTAAGATCAGGCTTCTTCCATTTCCATATCTCATATGGTGTAGACACTACTGACTTAGTTGGAACTCTGTTCAGAAGGTAAGCTGCGGTTTCTAGGGCATATCCCCAGAATGAGATGGGTAGGTCAGCGAAACTCATCATGGATCGTACCATATCTAATAATGTATGATTTCTCCTTTCAGAGACACCATTGAGCTGAGGTGTATAAGGAGGTGTCCATTGGGATAATATCTCATGGTCCTTGAGGAACTGAGTAAACTCTGTACTTTAGTATTCACCTTCTCGATCTGATCGAAGAGTTTTGATACTCTTTCCAGTCTGGTTCTCCACCTCATTCTTATACTCTCTGAATTTCTCAAAGGCCTCGGACTTGTACTTCATTAAGTACACATATCCATACCTTGAGAAATCATCAGTAAATGTAATGAAGTAGGAGTAACCTCCAATGGCATGAGTTGACATGGGTCCACATACATCACTATGTATGAGTTCCAATAACTCATTGGCTCTCTCTCCAGTTCTACTAAATGGAGATTTGGTCAGTTTTCCACGAATGCAAGGCTCACAAGTGACATATGACAAATAGTCGAATGGACCTAGATATCCATCATTTAGCAACTTTTGAATCATTCTTTCATGGATGTGACCTAGCCTACAATGCCACAGGTATGCACTGTTCAACTCATCTCGTTTCCTTTTGGACACATTTACATTCATGATATGTGGAGTGGTGTCTAACATAAATAAACCATTATGCAATGTTCCTTTCGTGATGATCTTATCATCTAATAATATCGAACAACCATTGTTCTCAAAAACAAATTTATATCCACTAACTGTTAAACATGAAATGGAGATAATGTTTTTGATAATAGAAGGAACAAAATAACATGCATCTAATGCAATAAAAGCTCCACTAGGCAGATGAAGGGCGACCTCGCCAACAGCTAATACAGTAACTTTTGCTCCATTACCCATCTTGAGGTCCATCTCGCCTCTCTCTAGTCTCCTAGGTCTTGCCAGAACCTACAACGAATTGCATATATGATAAGCACTACCAGTATCCAATACCCATGTGTTATCATAAGAGTTTGACAAATGGAGACTGATCATGAATGTACCTGAAGCTTCATCAAGCTTTTATTTCGCCCTTTCTGCAAGGTACTCTTTGCAGTTTCTCTTCCAATGCCCATCTTTAGGACATGGTTCTGAACCGGTGTCCCCTTAGTCATCCTAGCGCGAAAAATGCTCTTGGATATCTCATATCGTTGAGTCCTTCCTTGTTCCTCAAACAATTTGCGGACATGTAAGAGAATGGATCTGGCATCCATCTTTTCATGTTGTCTCTGTAACTCTGGAGTCATAGAGCCCAACATATAGCACAAAGCAAGAGTGGAGTCATCAATGTACTTCACGTAGCGAGCGATCTCATCCTCGCTTGCCCCTTCTTCGGGCGTAGGCATCACTGTATCAAGGACGTACACGATTTTCTCCGCTGTAAGAACAATTCTCAAGTTACGGAGCCAATCTGTATAATTTGGACTAGTGAGGCGGTTGACATCAAGTATGCCACGTAAGGGATTTGAAAGCGACATTTTCTGAAAATAAAGATGTAGCAGAAATGAATAACATGCAGATTTTGCAAGAAATAAACTATCAAGATATGGACTTCTATCTTAATATGCTCCCACTATTTTACTAATGAGTCACGCGACACCCTCAGCACGTGAAACGGAAGTCTCCGGCAGACTTCTAGTGGGGATCAGGATCCAATCAGCGTCTTAGTGTAACCTCGAGGGACTCGACCAATCACACTAAGCCGAAAAGGTAGGTAACTCTTGCCGATCACAACTCCTTGTGATTCCCGTCCTGTTCGGCCTCCGAATCACCATGGCCTCGAGGGACTCGACCAACCATGATGCTCGGTTAAGTCAACACCTTCGTTACTAGATGAGTCTGATTTGATGATATACCCTCGAGGGACTCGACCAAGCATACCATGCCCTCAGGTCACCGGTGACATCTCTATGTCGTAAGCAAGATAGCGAATCGCGATATAGGTGAGTCTCGAGGGACTCGACCAACTCAACCTACACCGGGAATCGGTTCCTACTCATAACGATGGAAGGCCACGTGGGTCAATCTAATTGCCTCACGTTTACCGACTTAATATTATCGAGAGATGTTTCTATAATTTGGTCTCCTAATATGACATGTCACACATATACATATTTAATATATATCTACATCGCATGCAAATATATATACATATCTAGTATGTGTATAAGCAATCACATCAGATTATCATGGACCACAACCTAATATTATTAGGCCCGAGCCAGTAGGCCTAATCACTCACATCAAGATTTATGTGTGCAACGGTGCATCTCCATGCCCCGTGATCGTCCATCTCGTCCTCGTAGGTTCCGTCGACATCTTGATGCATCTCCATGCATCACGATCGTCCGTCTCGTGAGTCTCGCTATCGCATCCACGCTCCCGCTGCGCCTCCTCATGTGATTACAACTTAATCATAGGCACGCAGGCCCGACAATAAACGAGAAATATAATGGAAGTTCGCAGACCTCAATAATAATAATCACAAGTACACACATCACACGATCCATGATCATCCGTCCACACATCATACATCACATGTATAAATAATCATTATCATGTAGGACTACTAGATAATAATAAAAATAATAATCAACTAAACCTTTTAATTAATTAATATTTTTCTAAAATCAGGGACATGTAGGAAATTTCTCAATTCCTAAGGGTATTTTCATAATTTGGACAAAAGATAGAAATTGGAATTTCTCAAATTCTGAGGGGCAAAACTGTCTTTTGCCCAGAAAACCCTAATACCCTTTCCCCTTTTCGCTACTGCCGCCGCCGCCACCCTGCCGGCGGCGGCCTGTGCGGCGGGGCGAGGGCACTGCCCTCGCCTGCAAGCGGCACGCCCGCTGGCAGCGATGCCGCTGCGGGTGGGTGCCCCCTTCGGGCGTCATTGCCTCCGCAGACGGTTCTGTACCGCCGGGCGGCCGCCCCTGTGGGGGGGTTTCGCCTGCGGGAGCAGCGACGGCAGGCGCCGCTGCCCTACGCTTGCGCATGCGCCGGCGCTGTGCTGCCTGGCTGCGGCTGCGACTACCGCTGCAGGTGGTTGCAGGCATGCAGATCGAGGGCAGCAACTGTTGCTGCCCTTCCTCGCTTTTGCGTCAACGATTTTGACGTCAATATTCTTCCTAAACACAACACACGCAGTTCAAAACCAATCATTCGCACGAACAACCAGGCTCTGATACCACTGTTGGGAAATCATGGGGGGCGACATCATATGCGCAGCGGAAGAACAAGAAAACAAAAATCCCCGATTCCCAAAAAGATGTTCGTCGTCGTGCGAAGATTGGTGCGCAAAAAATCCGTAAAACACAAAACTACGTATAGAGATTGTGTTACCTAGGGAGATCGTATATCCCTGTTTCCTTGCAGATCCTTAGGAGAGGGTGAAGGAGGTCAAGCGTCCTCCTCTCTAGCGGTGATCCACACAGCAGGGTTGCAACGATGCTCCTCAAAACTCCAGGCCTACTCTGAGGTGGAGAGGGATAGGAGAATAGGAAGGGCAAGCAAAGACTCTAGCCTATGAGGCTGTGAATCCCTCCTATTTATAGAGATCCCGTGTCAAACCCTAATGGGTCCTTCCCTAGTGGGTATTGGATCTGCATCCAATAAGAGAAGGGCTCCGTCGGATATCTCATATCCGAACCTCTACTCATCGCAATGCCTACCATATGTGTGTGACCCTCTAGGCCCAATATCGAGCTGGCCGTGAGTCATACCTGTTAGAACTCCTTCTAACTCAGTGAATTATTATCTCTGTAATAATTCACTCGACTCATCGGCTACGGACGTACTAGGCCACTACGCCGTAGTCCCCAGACGATACAGGGGAATCCAATCCATTAGACCTGTCTGTCCTCAGTTACCATGTACCTATAGTCCCTCATCCATCTAATATCCCAGAGACCGTATATCGAGCATGGTGCTGTCAGACCCATACGGTTTCTACTCAAGTCTCGCTCTAATCGGATTCTCACGGAGAACTCTTTCTCTCTCAACCCGAATGACCCTGGCCAGGGATTTGTCTGAGCAAGAACACATGGGATATTCCTCTCATGACGTCGAGAGTGGATGATCCTCTGTCGACACTCAATAGCCCTCCTAAGGTCGACTACCACTCCCAATGACCAGCTGTACTAGATCTGGGACAACCAAACCTATAAGTCTGGTATCAAAGAGTGGAGCACTCATACAGGACATCCTTGGTATCTCAAGTCTAAGGATCAGATACACCACTAGGACTACGGAATCGCTGTCTGACAATAAGGCATCATCAACCATCCAGCATTCCGTAAGCGGATCAATCAGTGAACTCATTCTCCAATGAGCACCTGTACTGTATCCCTAGTGTCCCTACACGAGCAGCTATGAGACCAGCTGCATCCTTCATATGGACGGGTATACAGCACACCAGTCTATCCGGTTATCACGATGTCCCTCTCGAGTAACCTATGACCAGGATTATTTAGGATATGTGTTTAAAGATGAATCGATCTCATTATCGTGATCTCATCACGATCCGATTCCCATTGCACAAATCCAAGGACATCACAATATATATATGCATTTATGCAATAGTTATAAAGTGATATACACCAAAATATAATAAGCAAAAAGATTCTGTATCGAGTCACACGTGCCATCACTCACGTGATTGGCTTGTTGGGCACCTATGACTAGCACAAATATGATATCATTATATTTAGAATACTTAATAGTTATTTCCTTAATTCATATCAACAAACAAGGAAGTAGATTATGATTTCCTTAAATTATAATAACAAGGAAAGAAAATCAATTCATAACTTAAATATTTGATGTGATTACATTTCTCCCCTCCTATAGGAAATTTGGTCTCCAAATTTAGCTTACCTTAATAGAATAGATGAGGATACTGCTCTCGCATATCTTCTTCTCTCTCCCACGTTGCCTCTTGGTCTGAATGATGTGGCCAACAAATATTTACCAAAGGTATAATTTTGTTCCTTATTACATGTTCTTTTCTTTCCATGATCTGGGTTGGTTGTTCTCCAAAAGTAGCATCATCTCTTAGTTGTAGAGGTTGGTAAGATATGACATGTGATGGATCCCTGATATATCTTCGAAGCATAGACACATGAAATACATTATGGATGCCAGCCAAAGCCGGGGGCAATGCCAAAGGCCCAACCTTTTGTAAGATCTCAAATGGGCCAATAAATCTTGGGGCTAACTTCCCCCTTTGACCAAACCTCATAACTCCCTTAGTTGGCGACACTTTTAAGAAAATGTGCTCACCAACTTCGAACTCTAGATCTCTTCGCCTTCGATTTGTATAACTTTTCTAACGACTTTGAGCTGTTAATAATCTTTGGCATATAATTCGAATATTATCAACATCTTTTTGAATTAATTGCGGCCCCAAAAGCTTCCGTTCTCCTACCTCATCCTAATATATAGGTGATCTGCACTTTCTTCCATAAAGAGCTTCAATTGGAGCCATCTGTATACTAGAATAGTAACTATTATTATAAGAAAACTCAATTAGATGTAAGTGCATATCCCAACTCCCACCAAAGTCCAAAGCACATGCTCTTAAGAGATCATCAAGAGTTTGTATTGTCCTTTCAGATTGACCATCAGTTTGGGGGTGAAAGGCTATACTAAACTTTAACTGCGTGCCCAAAGATTTTTGTAGACTTTCCCAAAATTTAGAGGTGAATCTTGGATCTCTATCTGAGATAATGCTAACTGTCACCCCATGATATCGAATAATTTTCTTAATATATAAGCTTGCTAGTTTATTCAATGAATACTTCTTGTTAATAGGGAGGAATTGAGCAGATTTAGTAAGTCTGTCTACTATTACCCAAATTTCGTCATATCCTTTCATAGTCTTGGGTAATCCTATCACAAAATCAATAGTGACTTGCTCCCACTTCCATTCAGGAATCGAAATCCTTTGCAACTTTCCCGTAGGTACTCGATGTTCAATCTTCACCTGTTGGCATATTAAATATTTAGAAACAAACTCTGCTATATCTCTCTTCATACCACGCCACCAATAGTTTTGGCGTAAATCTCGATACATCTTAGTAGTCCCGAGATGGATATTAAATTTTGATCTATGTGCCTCCACTAATAATTGCATTTTTATTGGATGGCTTTCAGGAACACAAAATCGATTGTGGAATGTAATAGAACCATCTTCGGCTTGGAGGAATTCAGGTCTAGATCTTTGAGCTATTTCCTTAACTATCATTTGAAGATATGTATCTTCCTTTTGACCTTCTTTAACCTTTTTCACCAAAAATGATTGTGCCATGAAACACACAAGAAAACCTTTATTTATCTCCTATAAAAGTTTAAGTTTTAAGTCTGCTAACTCCGTCATTATAGAATTCTTTTGAATATTCATATAGGTTATAAGACTGTAAGTATTTCTGCTTAAGGCATCAGCAACTACATTAGCTTTCCTGGGATGGTAGTTGATATTAAAATCATAATCTTTTAGAAAGTCCAACCACCTTCTTTGTCTCATATTTAAATCTTTCTGTGTAAAAATATATTTGAGACTCTTATGATCTGTGAAGATTTCGAAAGTATGTCCATAGAGATAATGCCTCTAAATTTTTAGTGCAAAAATGATAGCTGCTAGCTCTAAGTCATGAGTAGGATAGTTCTTTTCATGAGATTTTAATTGCCTCGATGCATAAGCAACTACCTTCTCGTTTTGCATTAGAACGCAACCAAGCCCCTGGTAGAGAGGCATCACTATACACTACAAAACCTTCTCCCCCCGAAGGAATCACCAAGATAGGAGCACTGGTTAATTTCTTCTTCAATTCTTGAAAACTTTGTTGACATTTATCATCCCACATGAATTTTATATTCTTTTGTGTCAACTTGGTCAATGGTGCTGCTATTTTTGAAAAGCCTTCTACAAATCTTCTATAGTATCCAACCAAACCCAAGAAGCTTCTAATCTCTGAAACATTAGAAGGCTGCTTTCATTTTATCACAGCTTCAATCTTGTGAGGGTCAACAGATATACCAGCGCTCGAAATTACATGACCGAGAAACATAATTTCATTAAGCCAAGTTGCGCTTGCTTAACTTGGCATATAGTTTCTCTTATCTTAGGACTTCCAAAACTGTCTTAAGATGGTGTTCATGCTATGCTATGCTTTTGGAGTAGATCAGGATATCATCAATGAACACAATTACAAATTTATTAAGATAAGGGTGGAACACCCTATTCATAAGATCCATGAAGGCAGCCGGTGCATTTGTGAGTCCAAAAGGCATTACTAAGAATTCATAATGACCATATCTTGTTCTAAAGGTAGTTTTTTTGTATGTCTCCTTCCCTTATCTTCAGTTGATGATACCTAGATCTCAAATCAATCTTTGAGTATACCCGAGTACCTTGAAGTTGATCAAACAGGTCATCTATTCGGGGAAGAGGATATTTATTCTTTATGGTCACTTGGTTGAGCTATCTATAATCGATCCATAGTCACATAGATCCATCTTTCTTCTTTACAAATAGGACAGGGGCACCCCAAGGTGATACACTGGGTCGAATAAAACCCTTGTCCAAAAGTTCTTGGATCTGTTTCTTTAACTCCTCCAACTCAATTGGTGTCGTTCTATACGGAGGTTTAGAAATAGGTGCAATACTAGGTAGAAGATTAATTGTAAATTCAATTTGTCTATTTGGTGGCAGTGCAAGTAGATCTTCAGGAAAAACATCTGAAAAATCTCGCATAATGGGGATGTCGTTTAATACTGGCTTCTTAGATTCTTCTCCAGAAATGAAGGCCAAGTATCCCTGACATCCCTTCAGTAATAGTTGGGTAGCACTCAAGGCTGAAATAATAGAAGAAAACTTTTCTTGAATTCCAATGAACTTGAAAGGTGGTTGATCTAGAGGTGAGAAAGTAACAGTCTTCCGAAAACAATCGACACTTGCATGGTATGCTGAAAGCCAGTCCATACCCAAGATAGCATCGAAATCTTAAAATTCTAATAGAATAAGATCTACTATCAAATCGTGGCTTTCAATAGTAATAACATAGTTTCTATATATCTGATCAACTATCAAAGAGTTTCCAACTAGTGTTACTACCATTAATGCAGTTTCATAGCAAAATAGGGTGATATAAAAGAATGCGTAGAACTAGAATCAATAAGCACAGATGCTGGCATACCATAGAGTGTGATGATACCTTTAATAATAGATCTTGAGGCTTCAGCATCTTGATGAGTCAGTGCATAGACTCTTGCCTGTCCTTCCTCTCTAGGTCGTAGCTGTTGTTGTCCAGTTGTTTGGGGTGGAGCTCGGCGTTGATGTTGCTTCCGTAGGTAATCCTTCGACATGTGCCTCGGTTGTTGACAATAAAAACATACGCGTTGTCCCATGGGGCATGAGGTGGAAACATGATCTGTCTTTCCACATAAATAACATCTTATAACAACATGATTGCTAGGAGCTCCTGCTTGTTGATGCCTAAACTGTTTGCCTTTTCCTTTCTTTGAGGGTCCAGAATATGATCCCCTATACGTAAATAGTGTAGCACTAAAAGGTCGCTTTCGATCCTTTGCTTGTTGTAATTCATTATCCAATTTCTCTACCACCAAAGCTCGATTTAACACTTCAGCATATGTTGGTAAAATCAGTACTACAATGGACTTTCTAATTGATGATCGAAGTCCCCTCTTAAAGTGACGAGCTCTTTTACTTTCATTAAAAGCAATATGTGGAGATAACTGAGCCAACTCAATGAAATGATGATCATATTCCATTACAGTTTTATTTCCTTGGTGGATGCTAAGGAACTCTTATTGTTTCTCAAAGCGAATTGAATCAGGAAAGAACTGCTCATAAAATGCATCTTTAAACTGCTCCCAAGTTACCACATTACCTCCCGCCTCTAACATCCTCCTTTTTGAGGTCCACCAAGTGTTTGCCTTCCCTTCCAAAATGAAAGAAGCGAAAGACACTTTTTGATTTTTCCTACATTCGATAGCTTCGAATGTCTTTTCCACTTGACGAATCCAACGTTCAACAAAGATTGGATCTGGCTTGCCCTAAAAAATAGGTGGTCCTAATCTCTTAAAGTGATCTAAGGTATTATTCCTACCTCGTGGAATTTCATCTCGTTCCTCCTGACGCTCAAAATATCCCCTAATAGCATTGAGGACTCCGTGTACGTCATCACAAGGCATTCTACGAAGTCGGAGAAGCTGGCCCATAATTAGTGATAGGTGTATGAGAGGACTGGGTTTGCTCTACGATGCGTGGAGCTTCCAAGTTATTATTTGTTTGAACACCTCTCCGAGCGCATAAACCAATAGCATTGCGACCATGAGCACCCCGAGTGACAAGACTACAAATCTTTGGAATTAGCTCCATTACTCCTATAATAGGTTAAAGACAATCATTGGTTAAAGTCAATCAAGGGACCTAATACACCTACAAACCCTAAACCATGCTCTGATACCATAAAAGATGTCACATCCTGGATTTTTTTTTTTTTTTATCTTTCCACACATTTAGGCCAAATAGATAAACATCACTTTATTCATCATTCATAAACATTTATTACAATTCATTTATTACAATCCATTTATTCATCGAATCATAAATAGAAAAATAAACATGGTGATGTTAACTTCAAGAATCATCCAAGTGGCTCTACTGAGTGGTAGAGGAAGGTCCACTCTCCATTGGAATCTGATTTAGAACTAGAGGGAGGCTGCTCTGAAAATCAAAAACAAAGAAAATTCAGCAACGCTGAGTAGGAATCCCAAAAGTCAACTCAAAATGTATATATGATCAAAATTAAATCAATCATCCCATTGGCGTATATCAAATACCCGAAGGAGTACTCCCCCAATAGTGGATGGAGAGGCTTTACCCTACGGGATGAGTTTGTGTTCTCCCAACAGCGGATTGAGGCAAACTCATATCACACTCCCAATAGCATATGGAGTGGTGTCCCACACCCGCCAAAGTGGGGGACACGTTCCTCCAAACAGTAGATGGAGGAACCATCTAGCCGCGTCTATCGGCCCGCTAATCCCCGAAGGGAATCACCGTACCTGCTCTCGGCAGGAAAATAATATAATCTCATACTGGTCATGTCCATTTCGGGATGAAATAACATATTTAAAATGTCTCTTTCAAATATCATCAATATCAAGTAATATAAATTAGCCCTAAATTGACTTGAACTCTAGTTTAATCGATTCAATTGAACTCGATTTACTAGAGCCTAACTGAACTGATCTCTAATCCTTATTTAACTAGTCTGGAACCACCCTAGACTAGTATAATTTAGACTAGATTAAGTTCAATTTAGGTTAAACTAACTTGAATAAGTCAATCAATTCGGAATCACCCTGAATTGATCTAGACTAATCAAGTCTAGTTTAGTTCAATCAACATTTGGACTCAAGTTCAACAATAACAGTGGGCTAGATTGAGCTAGTCCATCTACTGATCATGTGCATTATACATGATTGAGCATGCATTACACAAAACTAGCCCAGTCCTGGCCCATGGACTAGTCATGTGCGTCGCATATGACCGCCCATAATAGTTGGGCTGGGTAGCCTACGGGCCAAGGCTTGACTCGTGGGTTGGGCCTGGCCTGTGAACAATTTCATTCCAATTAATATTCAATTTCATATCATAGCATATACCCATTAACAATATAAATAAAAACATAATAATGCATTAAAAGATAGATAAGGAGAAAGACTTTAATACAAAGAAATAACGTTCTAAATTTGACTAGAAATCATAAGACATTAAAAGAGTGATTGGGAGATAAGTTTTAATACAAGGAAATAGCCTTCTAAATTAAAATAAAAACAATATTTTCAACACATAAAATTTCAACATATTCTAGTCATATTTTAAAACATTCAGAATAATATATTTTAAATTTCAGATCAAAGAATATCAAAAAGGATTTTAGATAACATATTCTAATCTAACAAGATTTTAATCCAGATAAGATTAAAGATAAACTGTAATACAAGAAATATCATATAAAACAAATATATTTTTAACATATTTGACTCTACAATAAAAACCTTAATCATGGGTCAAAGAATATTATGAAAACTTTAACTAATTACTTTAATACAAAAAGTTTGACATTTAAAGAATTGATACATATTTTTCAAACTATAAAACTTTCAACATTTAAAGAATCAAAATAAAAGGTAAAACTTTTAAATTTAAGAAAGGTATGGAAACCTACCTCTTGTCAACAGGGTGTAACTCCTCGTTCCTCCCGTTGGCAAGCTCGACTAGCTGAGGAATGGAGAGAAATCCCTCCCTTTAAATAGGAGGAGGTGAGCCTCTATTAAGGGAAATTCATTTTAATTTTCGTATTTATTTAATATAAATTATTTTTATTTAATATACTAACAAATATGATATCATTATATTTGGAATACTTAATAGTTATTTCCTTAATTCATATCAACAAACAAGGAAGTAGATTAAGATTTTCTTAAATTATAATAACAAGTAACGAAAGAAAATCAATTCATAACTTAAATATTTGATGTGATTACACTTATTGATAAGTTAAGAACTTTTAACCTTATCAATTACTCCCATCATGATTCCTATCATGATGTATCTTACTGAAAATGATGTCAAGACTTGACATCAATTCTCAAGTTTTACATTTCAAATATGAATGATGGTAGCAGTTCAACGTAAGATATCAATATGTAAATTTACAATTTAAGCTTTTGATATCTTAATGTAAAGCAAACATTTTAAGTGTTTAGCAATTATAGCATTTCATCACATGGTAAGATATTAACACGTAAAATTGCGATGCAAGTTCTTGATATCTTAACATGATACAAATATGGCATAATGCAAATATGGCAATCATAGTTATCATCAATTCATATATTTTCGATGGCATAATCATAGCATCAATACTCATAGCATCAATTCATATATCTCTCCCCCTTTGTCATCAACAAAAAGGAGAACGATATAAGCAACTTTTAAGCATAAGTGCGGTATTTATTTATGTCATAACTATGTTCATGTCATTTTCCAACAGTGAGTGATAGGATACCAATTATGCAAATATCTCAAGGAAAACATGACATGGAGATAGCTTTGAATACTTCTTCCTTTTTATTTGTTATTATCTTTTTGCATGAAGGAGGAAAGCTATTTATGATACCAGCTATTTGTGAGTTTACTTTGAATGAAGTTAAAATCGATGAGAAATTAAATCATACTCCATTTTTACAATAATCAAGATATATATGTGAAACAAATCCTTGCAAGTAAAAACACTAACATCCATATTTTAAGAAGGAATTTACAAGCAGGAATCATTTTATCAAATCCATTTCTCAAAAAATAATTTTCACATGATAAGTGTATGAGAGATGTTTTTGCTAGTTGATTTCATATGTCAAAAATCAATCATGAGAATCAAACTCGATACAACATATGCTTATTAAGTTCGAAAAAGGATATTATATCAAGAAAATTTGATTGTTAGGATACCACTAGTTAAGAGAATCCAAAAATGAAATTAACACTTTCTTGCATTACTATACTATAGATTTTCAAATACAATCATGAAGACAAAACATGCTCATTGTTATGAAATTTTTTGTATCCAAAACACATAATTTCCAACATGTAATTTTAGGCATGTAATGGCAATCAAGTGATTTGATCATTCAATCGATAAAGTCTGAAAAATAATTTTAACAAGTTTATGCATTCGGACACATTAACATTCCTAATTTTCTTCTGATGAAATCAAATTGTTCTTCGCTTAGCGATTTTATAAAAATATCAGCTAGTTGATGCTTAGTATCAATGAACTCTATGATTACATCATGATTAGTGACATGATCTCGTATGAAGTGATGTCTAATATCAATATGTTTTGTTCTTGAGTATTAAATGAGATTCTTTGTTAAACATATTGCACTTGTGTTATCACATTTAATGGGAATATGTTTAAGATGGACTTTATAATCTTCTAAGGTATTTTTCATCCACACAACTTGTGCACAGCATACACTGGCTGTAATATACTCAACTTCGGTTGTTGATAATGCAACCGAGTTTTGTTTCTTAGATGACCAAGAAACAAGGGAATGTCCCAAAAATTGACATGATTCTGATGTGCTTTTTCTATCTAATCTACACCCAGCAAAATCAGCATTAGCATACGCAATTAACTCAAATTTTTTGGATTTTGGATACCATAATCCTAGATTTATGGTACCTTTAAGATATCTAAGTATTCTTTTAACCGCTTTAAAATGAGATATCTTAGGGTTCGATTGAAACCTAACACAAAGTCCTACACTGAACATGATATCTGGTCTAGTTGTAGTGAGGTAAAGTAAACTTCCTATCATACCCCTATAAGTTTTATGATCGAAGCTTTCTCCACTTTCATCAACTTCTAACTTAGTGGAGGTGCTCATAGGAGTGTTAATAGCTTTTGAGCTATTTATATTAAATCTTTTTAGTAGATCTAAGACATACTTAGTTTGACTAATAAAGATCTCATTGCTTAGTTGCTTAATTTGTAAACCTAAGAAAAAGGTTAATTCTCCCATCAAACTCATTTCAAATTCGAGACTCATGGTTTCAGCAAAAGATTCACAAAGAGATTAATTCGTAGAACCAAAAATAATATCATCAACATAAATCTGAATAATGAGAAAATTATTTTTAAAATTTTTGATAAACAATGTAGTATCGACCTTTTCTTTTGTGAAATTATTTTCAATAAGAAAAGTACTAATTCTATCATACCAAGCCCTTGGGGCTTGTTTTAAACCATAGAGAGCTTTAGTTAATTTAAATACATGATTAGGGAGGCTATTATTTTTAAATCCAGGAGGTTGTTCAACAAAAACTTCTTCAGAAATAAAGCCATTAAGAAAGGCGCTTTTAACATCCATTTGAAATAATTTAAAATTATTATTACTAGCATAGGCAAGGAGCATTCTTATGACTTCTAATCTAGCCACAGGAGCGAAGGTTTCTTCGTAATCGATACATTCTTCTTGGTTGAAACCTTTGGCCACTAATCTAGCCTTGTTTCTAACCATGATACCAGATTCATCTTGCTTATTTCTAAAGACTCATTTAGTACCAATAACTAAATGGTCATTTGGCCTAGGAACAAGCATTCACATCTCATTTCTCTCAAATTGATTTAACTCATCTTGCATTGCGATAATCCATGAATCATCTTTCATGGCTTCGTCAATATATTTAGGTTCAATTTGGGAGAGAAAAAGTGGCGTTGGCACAAAAAAATTTAAGAGAAGAACGTGTTTGAACCCCCTTAGATGTGTCTCCTAGGATTAGCTCCTTAGGATGAGCATCTACATACTTCCAATCCTTGGGTAAGGGTGTTTTGGAAGTGGATGCATCCAAGTTGCTAGTTGGAGAAAGGATTTCATTTAAATTCCAAGAATCAAAATTTACATCATCATTAAAATTATTTTTCTTGATTTCAGAAATCTCATTGAAAACAACATGAATGGATTCTTCTATAATTAAAGTTCTTTTATTTAAGATACGAAAAGCTTTAAAAATTGAAGAATAATCAAGAAAAATTCCTTCATCGGATTTAGCATCAAATTTTCCTAAGGCATCTTTTTCATTCAAGATAAAATACTTACACCCAAAAACTTTTAAACATGAAACATTGGGTTTTTTATTATTCCACAACTCATAGGGAGTTTTGGTGAGTAAGGGTCTTACTAGAACTCTATTCAAAATATAGCATGTAGTGTTTACGGCTTCGGCCCAAAAGTATTTGGGTAGGCTATGTTCATTCAACATGGTTCTTGTCATTTCTTGTAAATTTCTATTGTTTCTTTCTACTACTCCATTTTGTTGAGGATTTCTCGGAGTAGAGAAGTTGTGGTTGTATCCATTAGATTCACAAAATTCTTAGAAATCACGGTTTTAAAATTCACTACCATGATCACTTCGAATTGATGAAATCATAAAACCCTTTTCATTTTGAACAAGTTTACAAAACTTGGTGAAATATCTAAAGCATTCATTTTTGTGTTTCAAGAAATAAGTTCATGTGTATCTACTATAGTCATATACAATGACGAAGGCGTATTTGCTACCTCCTAGGCTTGATATAGAGATTGGTCCGAACAAGTCCATATGGATTAATTGTAGGGGCCTAGAGGTACTTATTTGATTCTTAGATTTGAAACTACCCTTAATTTATTTTCCTAATTGACAAGCATCACACACATTATCTTTGATGAATTTGATATGAGGAATTCCTCGTACAAGTTCTTTGAATGATATTTGAGTGATTAGTTTCATGCTAGTATGACCTAATCTCCTATGCCAAAGCCAAGCATCCTCATTCAAAACCGAGAAACACATTTCATTGCAAAGATCATTGATGTCAATGGTGTATATGTTATTCTATTTTAATGCAATCTTAGATGTGTTTTTGTGTAATTTTTCAATGATGCAAGCATTAGATTTGAATTTGACGATATATCATTTATCACATAATTGACTAATGCTCAAGAGGTTATGTTTTAAACCATTAACTAACAAAACATCTTCAATAAAGAAGTTAGATTTGTTACCTATGGTTCCTTTGCCAATGATTTTACCCTTGTTGTTGTCTCCGAATGTGACATAGCCTTCGTCTATGCTAGTGAGCTTAGAGAATTGAGATGGATCTTCGGTCATATGCCTTGAGCATCCACTATCAAGGTACCATCTCTTGCTCCTAGCTTGTGATGGTGTATGTCTCTACAAGAAAGGATAATTTTTAGGTACCCATTTGCTTTTGGGTGCCTCAAAAACTGATCTACATTGTTTATCATGTTGCATAGAGTTTATCATGATTCCTTTAGAAACCCAAATTAATTTGTTCAGACTAATTTTCTTGAATGGACACTGATACATTTTGTGTCCATATTTGCAACAAAAGTTGTATTTGCTTTGGTGTCGAACATGTAAGATGGGGCCTTTTATGAAAGTGGTTGGATTTTGGTGAGGACTTCCCACAAATCTGATTCCACTTCTTTTGGGAACGTGACCCTTGTTTGCAAGAATTATGCTCAAAGACTTACTACCAACCTCGAATTTCTTCAAGGTGTCCTTAAGTAGCAAGTTTTCTTTTTGGAGAGTTTCTATATCATGACATTTTTCACATTGAGCTAAACTATCATGATATTCAGTTTTTAATTTATCGAAATTGCTAACAAGACTATCATGCTTATTTTTCAGTAATTTATATTTTCTAGTAATTGTTTTACATTCATCAAATAAGTAAAAGAAGACATTTAACAATTCATCAAATGATACATTTGCATCAATTAAATTTGTTACCTCCTCTCCGATGGTCATTAAGGTGTAATGAGCAACTTGCTCGGTATTAGACTCCTCTTCTTCGGACGCGCTCGAGTCATCCCACGTTGCTTTGAGTACCTTCTTCTTTGATGTTCTCTTCTTGGCTTGGGGACAATCACATTTGTAGTGTCCCAGCTTTTTGCACTTGTAGCAAATAACTTGGTCCTTTTTGGGTTCAAGTTTATTTTTTGTGTCACTTTTAATCTTGTTTCTCTTAATGAATTTTTTGAATTTCCTTATTAGAAGTGCCAAGTCATCGTCACAGTCCTCATCACTTGAGTTTTCTCTCAAGTGGTCATCTAAAGTTCTAAGTATCATATCCTTCCTGTCCTTTGGAAGGATGTCTTCTTGCTCTTCATGAGCCTTGCAAGTCATTTCATAGGTCATTAATAACCAGATTAGTTCTTCAAGAGGGAAGTTGTTTAAATCTTTAGCCTCTTGAATAATAGTGACTTTAGGGTCCCAACTCTTAGGAAGGGATCTTAGAATCTTATTTACGAGCTCAAAATCCGAAAAACTTTTATCGAGTCCGTTTAGACCATTGACGACATCCGTGAAACAGGTGTACATGTCGTCAATACTCTCGCTCGGTTTCGTTCAGAAAAGTTTTAAAAGAATGTATCAAAAGATTGATTTTTGACTCTTTTACTAGTGCCTTCGTGAGTCACTTCGAGTGTATGCCAAATATCAAACTGTTACGAACCTTTTTCTGAGCTTTTAAATAATGTTTATTGAGTCTATTTAGTCCAGTTGTTTATTGAGTCGTTTGGTTCAATTAGAGTTAAATAGATGTTTATTTAATATTTATTTATTATTAAAGTTCAAGTCCTCGTGGACTTTGGGTGGAACTCTATAAATAGAGATGCAACTACTTCCTTTCAGTTATCTATGAAAAATACTATTCTATCTTTTGACAAACCCTAGGAGGCCGATCCCCTCGAAGTGATCAAGGAGGGCCGATCCCCTCGAAGCGATCAAGGAGGGTTGATCCCCTCGAAGCGATCAAGGCGGCCGATCCCCTCGAAGTGATCAACCCTTTCTATTTTCTATTTTACGATAAGACTTTAGAGTCTTATCATTTGGTATCAGAGCCTACGATAAGACTTTAGGGTCTTATCATTTGGTATCATAGCAACGATCCTTGGCGCAGCCCGTCGCAACCTTGCTTCCCTTCTTCCCCATCACAACTACAAGACAACTCTTTTTTCACCGTTGTCGTTGTTTCCCCGGCCAGCGACCTTCGACCACCGGTCGGCCTCCTCGTTGCCCCATCTCGTTCAAAAAAAAAAGAAAAAAGAAAGAAAAAAAAAAAGAAAAGAAGAAACACGAGAGGAAGAAGAAGCCGCAGCCACCCCTGCGTCCCCTGCTTCCGGCCAGCCCACCCGCCGCTGCTTCTCTCCGGCCAGCGCCCACCATCGCCCCGCTTCCCGGCCGGCGACCACCGCCGCCGCTGTTCCCCGGCCAGGAGACGACGCTGCCAGCGTCCATCCCAGCCCTACTGCCGCTGCCCGCCTCCCCTTGCGTCGCAGCGCAGCCGCTCGACCTCTCCTCCTCGGCGATCGTTGGTGACGCTGCTCTCAGCCACGCCAGCACCGCTGCCTCTCCACCGCCGCCCGCCTCCCCTTGGGTCGCAGCCGCAGCCGCAGCCGCCGATTGTCGCCCTCCTCGCGGCGACCGAAACAGGGCAACTCACGGATTGCCCTTGTTCCCAGCCGCGTCACCACCACTTTTCCCAGCCGCAGCGCCGCCGCTGGATCACCTGGCCAGCGACCTCTTCCCTCGCGTCCCCATCTCGCTCGAGCGAGAAGGACCGCCGGCACCGCAGCCGCAGCCGCCGGTTGCCGCAGCCCCTCCTTGGAGCGGTTGCAGAAACAGAGCTTCTTCTGTTGCCGCAGCCCCTCGTCGATCGCAGCCACGCCTCGAGCGCCGTCGCCTTCCAGCCGACCCACCACCACTGCCACCCACAGTGCGGCGACCGCTGCTCGCCTCCCAGCCGACGCTCCCCCTGGCTCGGGCGAGAACGACCGCCGCCACTCCCCCTTGCTCTGCTCCCTTGGTGACCGAAACAGAGCAATCCTCTTGCTGCTGCGAACGGTTACCACCACCGTCGCCGCTGCTGCCCAGCCAGCGACGACGCCGCTCGCCGCCCAGCCTGCCACCGTCGATTCCTATTTTCCACTGCAGCCTCAACGTCGGCAACACCACCGCAGCCGCCCTCCAACGGCACACGCAGCAAGCTCTTGTGCGGCCGCTTCAACCTCGGCAACGCACGCACCGACTCCTCTTCTCAACCTCAATCGCTTTAACGGCATCGTTGTGTCCTCAACCGCACGCAATCCCTTGACATCATAGATGCCTCCTTCCGTAGTGCGGTAGAGATAGAGCAACGCTACCTTCCATCCGCACCGTCGCAACCACTACTGCGATAGGCCCTTGGCGACGCTGCCCCCAGCTGCAGCCACATCAACGTAGTCGCCTTCCAACCCCGGCGCTCTCACCCCACGTAGCGATAGAAACAGGGCAGCTACTCTTCCTCCAACGCAGCGACCGCAGCACTGCCCTTAGCGTCCACCTCCTCGGCAACTTCGTATCGACAGTGTTGATGCCCTTGACCAACACCAAAAATAGGAGTTCAGATTACAGATTTGCAATCTTACGCAATGACCACTGATAACTCAATGAAAGCACAAATGGAAGCATTGGAAATCAGAATTGAAAATCGACTGCAAGAAACACTTAATGATTTCAAAAAAAGCCTACTGGAGAGCCTCAGCAAATTTCAAAAAAATGGGGGCTCAAGTTCTACGTTGCACATATCTGAAAATACAGGAAAAGGGCTCCAAGATTGTGACACAATCTACTCGTACATGAAGGTGGATGGATAGCTCGCCAAAATTTGTCAAACTTCTACAGTGTTGGAATATCAGAGTAGGTTTGAAAAATTATCAAATTAAGCTAGAGATTGGTCAGACCAACAACTTCTGGATACATTTATTGAATGGCTTATTCCAGAGATCTAGTGTGAAGTTAAGGCTCGTCAACCCGACACTATGATAGTTGCGATCTCATTTGCAAATCTACATGAGAAAAAAATTAGCAAAGAAAGATCAGGAAGGGGTTTGTACTATGATGAAAAGTAGAGTATGGAGCACCAATGTAAACAAGGGCAACATATGATGATTGAGCTAATTGGAGAGGAACCGAAAGCATAAGAGTTGGACTTTGATCATGAAGGTATAAATTCTAATGAAGACGTTGAACCTACCATACATATAATGCATACATTAGCCGACTACTCTAACCCGCAAACTATGGAAGTTGCCGGAACTTTGAAGCATCAACCTGTGCCTATTTTGATTGATACAGATAGCACTAATAATTTTATAGATAGGAAAGTTGCAGCCCAATTAGCCCACCATATTGAAGGCTATGATATATTCGAAGCTGATGGACGGATTTTAACTTATGATAGTAAAGGCCAGGAATTTCCTGAAATGATTACTACACTGAAAGATCAACCTATTGTTTACACTGTCAAAAAGTGGAGACCACACTTACTTGATCAACGAGTTGTGATGCATTGCAGATAGCCTATGACTGAAGTGCTAAAAGATAAGCTTCCCGAGATTGATGCTGCTCAACCTTGAGGGCAAGGCTGATTTAAAGAGGGAGGAACTGTTAGGAACCTTTTTCTAAGCTTTTGAATAATGTTTATTGAGTCTGATTAGTCCAGTTGTTTATTGAGTCAGTTTAGTTCAGTTAGAGTCAAGTAGAGGTTTATTTAATATTTATTTATTATTAGAGTTCAAGTCCTGATGGACTTTGGGTGGAACTCTATAAATAGGGATGCAACTGCTTCTTTTCAGTTATCTATGAAAAATACTATTTTGTCTTTTGACAAACCCTAGGAGGCTGATCCCCTCGAAGTGATCAAAGAGGGCCGATCTCCTCGAAGCGATCAAGGAGGGTCGATCCCCTCGAAGTGATCAAGGAGGTCGATCCCCTCGAAGTGATCATCCATTTCTCTTTTCTTTTTTACGATAAGACTTTAGGGTCTTATCATTTGGTATCAGAGCCTACGATAAGACTTTAGGGTCTTATCACAAACGTGGTTTCACAAACCGAAACACGATTGAACTCATTTTTATCAAGCGCACAAAATAAAGTATTCATAGCCTTTGCCTTAAGAGTGAAAGTCTACTTCTCCAATTCATTCCAATCCATCATTGGAAGAGAAGACTTCAAAAATCTATTTTCGACAAGATTCTAAAGTTTAAAATCCATTAAAATAAGGAAGATACTCATTCGGGTCTTCCAATAGGTGTAGTCCGTCCCATTAAACATGGGTGGACGTGTAATAGAGTGGCCCTCTTGGTTTTCGGTGTATGCCATCTCTCTTGGGTTTTAATCCATTTGAGAGTTAACCCCGCTCTGATACCAATTATTAGGATCAAGAGCACTAAGAGGGGGGGGGGGCGGGGAGGTTGAATTAGTGCAGCGGAAAACTTTCAATGATTAAAACTGCATTCGTACATTGAAATATGATTCCGACATAAAAGTCATTTTGTGTAGATAATAACTTTGAAAGCTTACGAAAACATATTTGAAGTAAAGTAAGGAAGGCAGTTTGCAATTAAGATAGAAATCAGAATGTACACGCAAACTGAAATATGATATTCGTACGATAAAATCGATTTCCGTCTTAATGCCGATTCGGAAAATACTTAACTATAACACACGTTCGTAAATGAGCATAAGGCAGTAAGCTATTGACGAGATTTGCAGTAAAGATAAGATGCTCAAAGTAAATGCAAACTGAGATTTATAGTGGTTCGGTCAATCTTGACCTACATCCACTTTTGGCTTCCTCCACCAATGAGGTCACCGACGTCCACTAGAGGCCTTCCTTCAATAGGCGAAGGCCAACCACCCTTTTATAGTTTCACTCCTTTTGACGGGCTTAGAAGATAACCCTTACAAACTTTTCTCTCCTCTCTTGAAAGATCAAAACTTGGAAAAAATGGGAGGAGAACTTCTAGCCTTTACAACACTTTTGAGCTCTAAAAATCACAAAGTAAGATTGGATTTTTGGTGCCCTTTCATGCAGGAAAGGGTGGTATATGTTGAATCTCGGATTTTGATGATGACGTCAATTGTCATTTGTTATCTAATCCATATATTGAGATAAGTGTGCAGGATTAACTACGATGAAAGTAAGACATGCAGCAGGAGTTACGCCGGAGTCAATACTATAATCACGTTGGGAGTTTGAGAGCTCGACGGAAGTTCGGACGGTCGTCGGAGGTTCTGCGGGAACAAATCCGAGAAGTCCAGGAGCTTGCCAAAAGAAGCTCGTCGGAACTCGCCAAGTGGATCGTTGCAAGTCCAGGAGTTTGCCGGAAGTCCATCGGAGCATCACCGGAGGTTCGTCGGATGTTCGCCGGAAGTTCGTCGAAAGCTCGCCGGAAGAAGCGATTGACGCACCGGAGCAAGTTGTAGTAAATGTTTTAAGAAATTCATAGTTAGCACGATGATTAAGTTAGAAATGAGAGGTGATCTCATTAACTTAATCTTGGGGCAATTGGGCCCTTGAAAGACCCAAATTGGGCCAAATGGATCAGTCCATTCGGACCCAGATTACTTGGCCAGAGGTGGCACCGCTTGGGTCGACGGTGGCACCGCCCAGGGCTCAATCTCCGAGCTTTGGCTGGGTGGTGCAACCTCCTCTAACAGAGGTGCAACCGCTTGAGCTCAGTCTCCGAGCTCTGGCAGGAGGTGCAACCGCCCATGACAAGCAGTAGCACCGCCCAAAGGCTTAGTCTCCGAGCTCTGCCAGGCTGTGCAACCGCCAGACCCCAGAATTCCAGGAATTGACAATTTTGAGCTCAGAATTCAAACTGGTTTGGGGCCTATAAATACCCCACTCTTTCAGCAATGAAAGAGCAACGAAAACCACCGAAATCCTGATCTTACTCTATGATTTTTATATCTCAAAAGTATTATATGAGTTAAAAGTCTTTCTCCCTCTTTTCTTCCAAGTTCTGTTCTTTCAAGAGAGGAGAGAAAATTCTGTAAGGGTTGTCTCCTAAGCCTGTCAAAAGGAGTGAAACTGTAAGAGGGTGGTTGGCCTTCGCCTATTGAAGGAAGGCCTCTAGTGGACGTCGGTGACCTCGTCGGTGGAGGAAGCTAGAAGTGGATGTAGGTCAAGATTGACCGAACTACTCTAAAATCACAGTGCTCTCTGGTTTGCATTTACTTTGAGCATATTATATTTACTACAAACCTCCTCAATAGTTTACTTCCTTTTGCGAATTTATGATCGTGTTTCAAAGTTCAGTATTTTCCGAATTGGTGTTTAAACGTAAATCGGTTTTATCGTACGAACATCATATTTCAATTTGTGCTTACATTCTGATTTCCATCATAACTGCAAACTACCCTTATAGACTCGCTTTAACTATATCTTGCTTGACCTCAAGTTAAAGTGATTTACGAATCGGCTTTTCTACCGAAATCGCTCTTATCGTACGAACGCAGTTTTAATCATCGAAAGTTTTTCGCTGCACTAATTCCCCCCCCCCCCCCCCCCCCCCCCCCCTCTTAGTGCTTTTGATCCTAACTTATATATATGCCCCAAACTAGTTTGAATTTGGAGCTCAAAAATGTCTTTTCTCAGATTTCCAAGGTCCTGGCGATACCACCTCCTGACTAGGGCAGTATAACCGCCTGGCAGCTCAGAAACTAAGCCTCTAGGCGGTTCCACCACTTGATATGGGTGGTTGCACCACCCAATCTCGCTCGGAGACTGAGCCCTGGTGGTGCCACTACTTGACTAGGGCGGTTGCACCGCTTGGCACATCTCGGAGACCGAGCTCAAGTAATTCCACCACCTATCAAGGGTGGTTGCACCGCCCAGTCTCGCTCGGAGACTGAGCCTAGGCGGTGGCACCGCCTGCTTAGGGCGGTTGCACCGCCCAGCTTTCCTTGAAGACCCTCTCCTGGGTGGTGCCACCACCGACCCTGGCAATGCCATCGCCTAGCAAGAATTCTGGTCCGAATAGGTTGATCTATTCTACCCAATTTAGGTCTGTCAAGGGCCCAATTGCCCCCAAATTAAGTTAATGGGATCACCCCCCATTCCTAACTTAATCTATATGCTAACTACGATATTTCTTAAGACATTTAGTATAACCAACTCCGGTGCGTCAATCGTTTCTTCCGGCGAGCTTCCGGCGAACATCCGACGAACTTTCGACGATGCTCCGATGGACTTTCGACAAACTCCTGGACTTGCGATGTTCCACTTGGCAAGTTCTGACGAGCTTCATTTGGTAAGCTCCTGGACTTCTCGGATTTGTTCCTACAGAACCTCCGACGACCATCCGGACTTCCGTCGAACTCTCGAACTCCCTACGTGATCATAGTCTTGACTCCGGCGCAACTCTTGCTGCATGTCTTACTTTCATCGTAGTTAATCGTACACACTTATCTCAACATATGTATTAGATAACAAATGACAATTGACTTCATCATCAAAATCCGAGATTCAAGAAAAGAAAGGGAAGAAAAGAAAGACAACATAGAGAGACTGTTCTCAATCATCTAATAGTGCTTTCATCTCAGGTTAGATCAGATCTACAGTAGATTCTTACTATGATTAGTTGGGGAGAATTATGGAGGATTTAGATATTGTGTACAATGACGTGATCATTTTATCTCAGTTATTCTCTTGTGATTATTGTTAGGGTTTTGGGTAAGAGATTGAGATTTGTATATTCATTATTCTTATAGTGGATCATCTCTAGTTTGCCCCGTGATTTTTACCCTTCATATTAAAGGGGGTTTTCCACGTATATCTTGGTGTTCTATTTGATTGTGATTCCATTTAATTCCGTTGTGTGTTATGGCCTGCTAGTATTTGTTCATATACAAAAGTTTATTTCTCTTTATATCCAATCAAATAGTATCAGAGCTTTGGTTGCAGTGATTTAATTTTGTATTAGAACATGGAGGCTAGTAATGTTTCTCGTATGATTAGTTTGAATAAAAAGAATTGGATAACATGGAAACCAAGAATGAAAGATCTCTTGTATTGCAAAGATTTGTATGGACCTCTACAGGGGGATAGTGCAAAACCCACAACTATGATAGATGATGAGTGGAAGAGGTTAGATTGAAAAACGGTTAGGTTTATTCGACAATGGCTTAATGATAGTGTCTTTCACTATATTTCTATTGAAATTTCTGCATATTCTCTTTAGAAAAAATTGGAAAGTCTTTATGAAAGAAAAACAGCTGGCAACAAAGCTTTTTTGATCAAAAAACTTGTGAACCTAAAATATAGAGAGGGTGCTTCTATTGTTGAGCATTTGAATGAAATGCAGAGTATTACTAACCAGTTATCCTTTATGAAAATGTCTCTTGATGATGAGTTACTAGCATTGCTACTTCTTAGTTGTTCATTACCAGAAAGTTTGGAGATCTTAGTGGTTTCCCTTAGTAATTCTGCACTAGATGGTGTTGTGAGTATGAGTCAAGTAACAAGCAGTTTGTTGAATGAGGAGTTGAGAAGAAAGAATTTAGCAACATCTTAGAATGATTCACATGCACTTATCTCAAAGAATAGAGAAAGGTCAAAGTCTAGAAGTAGTTCACGCATTGGTAGAAGCAAGTCAAGATCAAGAAAAGATATCATTTTCTATAATTATGGTGAGAAGGGACATTACAAGAATCAATGTAAGCAACGTAAGAAGAAAAAAAAAAAAAGTAGAGTCTACAGAATCAAAGGATAATACCACAACTATAGTGTAGGGTGGTGATTATTTGATTTTGTCTCCTTTTGATGATATTTTTTTTTGTATGTGTCAGGACCTTGAGTGAGTGATTGACATAGGTACTTCTTATTATGCTATACTATGGAGGGAGTTTTTTGCTACATACAGGTCTGAAAATTTTGGTATTATCAAGATGGGCAACTATGGCACAACATACATCATTAGCATAGGTGATATCCATTTAAAGACCAACCTTGGCTGCAAATTAGTTATTAAGGATGTGAGGCATGTGGTTGACTTAAGGCTGAATTTAATTTCAGTTGAAAGGCTAGATTATGAAGACTATGATAGTAGATTTCACAAAGGGCAATGAAAGCTCAGTAAGGGTTCTCTTATTATGGCTAGTGAAAAGAAATATCATACTTTATACATGTTGCATGCCAAAGCTTGTGGTGAGCAGTTAAATGCTACAGAGAAAGACTTCAGCATGGAGTTGTGACATAGACGACTAGGACACATGAGCGAGAATGGGCTGCAAGCTCTTTCCAAGATAGAGGTATTGCTAGACCTCAGAGGTATACATATAAACCCTTGTATTGATTATTTGGTTGGTAAACAACATAGAGTTTCATTTGCTAGTCCTGCTTTATCTAGAAAAATGCATGCCTTAGATCGTGTTTATACAGATGTATGTGGTCCTTTGAGGACAAAAACTCCTGGTGGATCTGTTGATATTCCTGGTATTAGTGGTGCACTTTATTTTGTCACTTTTATAGATAATTTTTCTAGGAAAGTTTGGGCCTATGCTTTGAAGACCAAAGATCAAGTTATTAATGACTTCAAAGAGTTTCATGCCAAGGTTGAAAAGAAGACAAAAAGGTAATTGAAATGCATGAGATTAGATAATGGTGGTGAGTATATAGGATTATTTAATGATTATTGCATGTCATATGGTATCCAACATAAGATGATAATTCTTGGTATACCTCAGCATAATGCAATTGCAGAAAGGATGAACCGCACCATCATAGAAAATATCAGATGTATGCTTTCACAAGCTAAGCTACCCAAAAGGTTTTGGAATGAGGCTTTAAGGACTACAGTTGATGTAATCAACTTGTTACCATGTACAACCCTAGATGGTGATGTTGCAGAGTATGTATGGTCAGGGAAAGATATTTTCTACATGCATTTGAGAGTGTTTGGTTGTCATGCATTTGCGTATGTTCCAGACAATGAGAGGTCCAAGCTAGATGGTAAGACTAAAGAATATATTTTTCTTTGTTACTCACATGATCAGTTTGATTATAAGCTTTGGGATCTAAAAAAGCAGAAGGTGTTTAGAAGCAGAGATGTAGTCTTCTTTGAGGATCAAATCTTTGAAAATTTGAAGAATAAGACACCAACAAGACTTTTGTAGAAGGATTAGTAGATTGTGACCCAGTTACTCCTCCAATATATCAAGGTGATGGGGGAGATGTGCAGGAAGATGGTGTAGAGCCTGATGTTGATTTACTTGTAGGACATGTTGAGCAAGAAGAAGTTGGAGAGCAACTTCCCGTAGAACCTCAATTGAGAAGATCTTTTAGATAACGTCAACCTTATAGAAGATACTCTATATATGAGTATGTGATGCTTATTGATGCAGGTGAACCAGAGAGTTACTAAGAAGCAGTTGAAGTGAGTAGAAAGAGAAGAAGTTACAGCTTCAGAAAATTCACACAGATGACAACGAAGCAGATATGTTGACAAAGACCTTACCAAAAGAAATACAAGAGATATGCCGACAACTGATAAGCATGGCTTCACATTGAGGAGTATTAGGACAGCCTCCCTAATGGGCTGAAGGGGAAGGTTGTTGGGCTGATAGCCCATGGTTCAGCCCATAGTGGGTTTGAATAGCCCATAGCCCACCTCCTCTTTTAACTTAACCTTAATTCATATTAGGGGGTGTGGGTGGCTACATTTTAGATGCAGAAAGAGGAATAAATAAGGTAGCAACGAGGGCAGTAGAGGAGCACTTGGCAACAACAAAAAGGAGAAGAAAAAGACAGAAATCTAAGGAGAAAGAAATGGAAGAAAATAAGGATAACGTAGAGAGACTGTTCTCAATCATCTAGTAGTGCTTTCATCTTATATTAGATCAGATCTATAGTAGATTCTTACTGTGATTACTTGGGGAAAATTAGGGAGGATATAGATATTGTGCACAGTGACGTGATCTTTGTATCCCAGTTATTATCTTGTGATTGTTGCTAGGGTTTTGGGGAAGAGATTGAGATTTGTATATTCATTATTCTTGTAGTGGATTATCTATAGTTTGTCCCGTGATTTTTATCCTTCACATTAAAAAGATTTTCCATGTATATCTTATGTTTTATTTGATTATGATTTCATTTAATTTCATTATATATTATAACTTGTTAGTATTTATTAATATATAAATATTTATTTTTCTTTATATTCCATCCGAACCCTCTACCCACTCCATGATACAAAGAAGTTGTAGTCTGGATGCCGGTTCACATATCTCGGATTGCCCATAGAACCTACTGCCCGGCCATCACAGATGCAGTTTGCCTGAGCGTCCTCAACCTCTTCTTTATTAATTCCGAGGTATCTGAATGATTGATAATTTCAGACTGGACGACCTTTGAATTCATGTCCCATAGTTGAAACAAAGACCCTCCCTGGACTCAGACCATGTATCTCCTGCTGAGAACAATTTTTTTTAGCAGCAACATAAGCAAAACTATAGAGTGACCACGTACATGACGACTACGCTAATGATTACAACCATGCAACACTACTGTAGAGTTTTGATTCCTCGAGTTATGTTAATTATAGTGTTGAAGTCACCAGTCTATCTTACCATTGTCAAATGCAAGGTATATGGAGCAAGTGGCATAAGCATGATAAGTCAGTGGAACTACTAGCTAGGACAAGAGATAGCTGTCTACATGCTC